>NC_091475.1:68205079-68533079 GCF_036971445.1 Narcine bancroftii
TCCTTTGGCGATTCATGCACAAGCAGATCCAAGTCCTTCTGCTCATCAGCATGCTGCAATTAGTTGCCATTTAAATAATTATCTGATCTTCCATTTTTCCTTCCAACATTGTACTCATCTGCCAGACCCTTGCCCCCTCACTTAAACTATCGATAGCTCTCTGTTGTCTCTCCGTATCCTCGACACAGTTTGTGTTTCCACTCAATTTAGTGTCATCAGCAAACTTAGATACATTGCACTCTGTCCCCTCTTCCAGATCATCAATATATAGCGCGATACACCAATTAACTTGCAACCCCCATATATTTTTGGAAGGTGGGAGGAAACCAAAACACCCAGAGGACATCTGCACTGCTGATATAGAGACTCCTACGAACAGCGCCAGGCCCAACCTTGGTTACTGGCACTGTAATAGCATTTCATTAACCAGAATGCCAACCGTGCCATCAAATCCTTGCATCTATTGTTTGGAAGACCTTTCCTGGAGCCAGTATATTGAGACAGCATTGAGGAGGGCATGTCCATGCCTCCACTCTATACGAAGAACAAGGCCATTTGGCATGTCATCAAATATGAAAAACCTTGACGAAGGCCTGAATCCTGAACTGTTGGTTATGAATCTTTATCTTTGCTACATAAAATGCACTGCCTGACCATCTGTGTTTCTCCAGCGATGTGTTTTGACTTCAACCACGGTGTCTGCAGACTTTTGTGTTTTACTTTATCAGATCTCGACAGATGTACTGTGGAATGTGTACCGATTATTTGCATCGAGCTTTAGTTTAGTAACTCAAGTGTCCAGGAATCCAGAAAGCTGATAAAAGTAGCCAAGTCTGCCAAGTCCATCATGGGCTCCAACCTCCCATCCGCTAAATACATCTAGGTGAGTCACTGCCTCAAGCAGTCAGCCAACAACATAAAGGACGCCCATCACCCTGGTCACATACTCTTCTCACGGCTATCTTCAGGCAGAAGAGTGGGTGGCACAATGAGCGTAGCAGTTTGTGCAACCCTGTTACAGTGCCAGCAATTGGGATTGGGGTTCAAATCCTGCACTGTATAAAGAAGTTTGTACAATCTCCTCATGTCTGTGTGGGTTCCCTCCGGGCACTCTGGATTTCTCCCACTGTTCAAACAAACACACTGGGGATTCAGAATCAGAATCAGGATTTATTGTCATGAACAAATGCAAACATTCAAATTATAACCATCTTACAACATAATGTGGTGGCCCACAATTGCGGAGATCAGGTCAGCACATCGCACGGCACCAGACACGAAGACAGATCATTAAAGCGACTCCCAGAAGCTGGGAGAACCTAAAATGGCATTGGTCAAGCTGCCCATCTCACTCAGCAGAAACAGGCTGGGGAAGAAGGGCAGTCATATGCATGGATGTTCCCGCCTGCTAATGTTATTCATATGGCAGTCTCAGTCAATCAGCAAAAATGGCAGGAACTTGAACAGTATAAAAACACCCTTTCCAGCCCTAATAAAGGAGTGAGCATAACCTGCCTCACTCTGTGTGTATGTGTGTGTGTGTGTGTGTGTGTGTGTGTGTGTGTGTGTGTGTGTGTGTGTGTGTGTGTGTGTGTGTGTGTGTGTGAGAGTGTGTGTGTGTGTGTGAGTGTGTGTGTGTGTGTGTGTGTCTTTGTAGTGGTTGGCTACAATTGGTGACGCCAACGGTTTAGAAGGAATCTATACCTAGCAATGGAGAATGAAGCAGCAGTCAGCACAGTCACCCTGAAGCTCCCGACCCTCTCGACAGTGCGACCCGGTGTGTGGTTCGGCCAGTTCCAGATCCAGGGTATCACAGCAGAGACCACCCGGTACTAGCATGTGGTCAGTGCCCTAGATCCGCAGACTGCAGACAGAGTGGCCAACTTTATCGAGAGGCCACCATTGGAAGGCACTTATACCGCTTTCAAAGAGCTATTAACTGAGACGTTTGGACTCTCGCGGCGAGAGTGAGGAGCACATTTGCTCCACCTGGATGGACTTGGAGACAGATCCCCATCAGCACTCATCAACGAGATGTTGGCCCTCCTGGGAGATGAGCAGCCTGGCATCATGTTCGAGCAGGCGATCCTGGAGCAGATGCCTGAAGACATCCAACTGCTCATGGCGGATGCGGATTTCACTGACCCTCGGAAAGTCGCAGCATGGGCAGACATTCTGTGGAAACAGAAACAGAATTGTTCAGCTACCGTGGGGCTCGTAAAGAAGTCCAGCACTCAGACCAGAACAGTCCCAAGCAATGAACAGCAGACAAGAGGCAGGAGCAAGTCCAGTGACAGATGGTGCTTCTACCACCGGAGATGGGACACCGAGGCCTGCCGATGCCAGTCCCCCCTGCAAGTTCCAGGGAAATGACAAGCCCAGCCATCGCTGATGGCCACGATGCTGGCCACCAAGAGAGCCTCCTGTATGTCTGGGACTGCCTGACCGGCAGTCATTTCCTGTTGGATACAGGAACAGAGGTCAGCATGATACCCCTAACAGGTTTGGACACTAGGCACTGGCTAGCGGGACTCATGTTGAGGGCTGCCAACAACAGCAGTATACGGACCTATGGCACTTGTAGGGCTGAACTGCAGTTCGGGGGCAGTCACTTCTCGTGGGAGTTCAAGCTGGCCACAGTGGAACAACCACTCCTCGGAGCAGATTTCCTGTGAGTTCACAGCCTCCTAGTGTATCTTAAGGGTAAGCGACGTCCACACCGAGACCTACTAGACCATCGCACTGAGGGGCGACAGGTTTCCAGCAATGTGGACTCTGACCACAGCTTGGAGGATGAGTTCTCCAAGGTGCTAGCGGGATTCCCGGCAATCCTTTCCCCTCAGTTCACAATGGAGATGCCTTGATACAGCGTCAGACACCATATCCTGACCAAAGGCTCATCTTTCCATGCAAGGGCTCTGACTTCCGCCAGAGAAGCTCCAACTAGCCAAGGAGGAGTTCCACAAGCTCGAGGAGTTGGGTGTGTTCAGCGGTCAGACAACCTATGGGCCTCACCCCTGCACATGGTGCCTAAAGCAACTGGGGGAATGGAGACCATGTGGCGACTATCGCCAGCTCAATGAGCCCAGCACCCCAAATTGTTACCCCATACCACACATCCAGGATTTTGTGGCAAACCTGCACAGGGTATCAATATTCTCAAAAGTGGACCTCCTATGAGGATATCACCAAATCGTGGTGCATCCTGATGACATCCCTAAAATGGCCACCATCACTCCATTTGGGCTGTTCAAGTTCCTGAGGATGCTATTCGGGCTCAAAAATGCGGTACAAACATTCCAGTGACTGATGGATTCAGTGGGCCGAGACCTGGATGACGCTTTTGTCTACCTTGATGATATCCTCGTGGCCAGTAGAATCCGACAGGAACACCTTCAGCACCTCCAAAACCTCTGTAGTCATCTGCAGGAGTTCGGCCTCACCACCTACCTGGGCAAATGCCAGTTTGGCCTGAACACCATCGACTTCCTGGGCCACAGGATTACAAAGAATGGGGCCACACCATTGCCCAACAAGGTAGAGGCCATCCGCAGCTTCCCAAACCCCAGTACAACCAAAGGACTTCAGGGGTTCGTGGGGATGGTAAACCTTTATCGGAGGTTTATCCCAGCTTCTCGAGTGATGCGCTCTTTGTTCATCCTGATGGAGGAGAAGGACCTGACCTGAGATAATGAATCTGCATGTGCGTTTGTGGAAACCAAAGAAACCCTGGCCAAAGCTGTACTCCTGACCCACCCAGACCAGATGTACCCATGGCCCTCACAGTCGATGCCTCAGGGACAGCAATTGGTGGAGTCCTGGAGCAGCAGATAGAAGGAAGTTGGAACCCACTAGCTTTCTTCAGCAGCCCCCTGAACTAAAGTACAGTGTTTTTGATAGAGAGCTATTGGCGCTATACTTAGCCATCCACCACTTCTGGTACTTTCTTGAGGGAAGGGCTTTCACGGACCACAAACCACTGACTTTCGCCCAGTCTAAAATCTCTGATCCCTGGTCAGCCCGTCAACAGAGACACTTGTCTTACATCTCGGAGTACACCACCGACATCCAGCACATTTCAGGCAAAGATAATGTAGTCGCGGACGTCTTGTCAAGACACAGCATCCACTCCCTGGTCAACAGTCTGGACCGCAGCACTGGCAGAGGCACAGCAGCAGGATGACAAGATCCCGCAGTAAAGGACCACTGTCACAGGCCTTTGGCTTCAGGACGTTCCGGTCGGCACAGGTACTACCACCCTCCTGTGCAGGTTCAACCTATTGTCCCAACGGCATGGAGGTGACGAGTTTTTGACTCCATCCATGGGGTGGCACACCCATCTATCAAGGCTACGGTCTGGCTGGTGGCCAGTAAGTACGTGTGACATGGATTACAGAAATAAGTCCGGGGGTGGGCCAAGGCGTGTACACAGTGCCAAATAGCCAAAGTGTAGTGACACACCAAGGTCCCCCCACAGCCTTTCGAGCCAAAAGAACGCAGGTTTGACCACATTCATGTGGACATAGTGGGACCTTGCCAGTCTCTTAGGGTTTCCATTACCTGTTGACAGTGGTCAACCGCTTCACCCCCTATCCGACACATCCACCAGGTCCTATGCCAAAGCACTCCTCTTGCCCTGGATTGCAAGATTCAGATTGCCACGCCACATCAGTTCTGACTGAGGCGCACAGTTCACCTCCAGTTTGTGGACCAACATTGCCAACCTGTGGGGCACTCAGCTACACCATAAGACAGCATTTCACCGGCAAGGCAACGGTATGGTGGAGCGTTTCCACAGGCACCTCAAGACCACCTTCATGACCAGACTCAAGGGCCCCAACTGGTGGACGAGCTACCATGGCCACTACAGGGCATCCGAACAGCACTGAAAGACCTCATCGAATTCTCCGCTGAACTCATCTATGGAGCCCCTCCCACGGTTCCCGGGGATTTCATTCCACAGTCCAGAGGACAGCAGGAGGAGACAACCACCTTCCTGGACAGGCTGCGTGAAAAAGTCGGTAACCTGGCTCCGATCCAACCCTCCTGACATGGACAAGCCAAGTCCAACATCCCCAAAGAACTCAAGGACTGTGAGTACGTGTTTGTACGCAGAGAACCCCACCGTTCACCACTGCAGAATCCATACGAAGGTCCCTTTCAAGTCATCAGGAACAACGGAGCCACCTTCAATCTGGACATCGGTGATAAACCAAAGGTCTTCACTACAGATAGACGCAAGCCTGCCCACACAGACCCAGTGTCTTCCATGTCTTTGACTATACCTATGAACACTACAGACTGTAACGCTAGGTCTGGGGTGGGGGAGTCATGTGATGGCCTGCAAATTGGCCAGCACATCGCGTGGCAGCAGACGCGGACAGAGATCGCAAAGCAAATCCAAGGACAATGAACCGGCGGGGGTAGAAGCTGGGGCAGCATCAGACCAACAGCCCTAAAATGCATTGGTCAAGCTGCCCAGCTAACTCAGCAGAAACAGGCTGGGGAAGAAGGGCATTCATATGCTATTGTTATTCATATGGATGAATCAGCAAAAACGGCAGGAACTTGAGCAGTATAAAAACAGTCTTTCCAGCCCTAATAAAGAAGTAAGCTTAACCTGTCACACCGTGTGTGTGTGTTTCTTTGGAGTGGTCGGCTACAATAACTATAAAAAAGTGAGGCAGTGTCTTTGGTTCATTGATCATTCAAGAATCTAATGGCAGCTGGGAAGAAGCCGTCCTTGTGGCACTGAGTGCTCGTCTTTACCTTTTCCCCGATGGTAGCAGAGTGAAGAGGGCGTGGCCTGGGTGGTGGAGTTCTATGAGGATAGAGGCTGCTTTTTTAAGACACCACCTCATGTCGATGTCCTTGATGGAGTGAAGTCTGATCCCTGTGATGTCGATGCCAAGTTAGCAACCCTCACACACACACTCATGCCCATACACACATCCACACACACACCCACACACACACGCATACCCACACCCACATACCCACACCCACACACACATACCTACACCCACCCACACACACACACAAGCCCACATGCGCATACACTAACACACTAACGTCTCACACACACACACACACACACACACACACACACACACACACACACACACACACACACACACACACACACACACACACACACACACACACACACACACACACCCTTCGCATAACTCTGGCCTCCAGACATGGTCACCCAGTCTTTCCACTCTCTAACCTGGCATTATTAACTAATCACTTACTCAAACGTCCCAGTGATTCCTCTCTTCCCTTCTCCTACTCTGCCCTCCTGTCATCAAATTCCTGAATCCCTTGGCTGCGTCCACATCAGCTGCCAGCCTCTGCTGCCATCTCCACCCTTCCCTCAGCTCCAGCTGAACCTGCTCATCCACCCATCCTTGCCTGCATCCACCCATTGCTTGCCAGTAGTAGCCTCATTCTTCCCCCCTCCTCTTTAAACCGGCTCTCTCCACGAATATTGCCCAATCCAGAGCTCATCCAGCAAGTTGCTTACAACTCCAGATTCCAGCACCTGCCGTCATTTGTGTCTCCTGAAAGTAACCAAGAAGGAATGTATAAACACATAGGTCACATTAATCAGGGAATTTAAGTAACCTGACATAGGCTGGAAATGCCAAGCAATCTTGAAACTGAGCTGGTGAATGTAATGCATGACTGATTTATGATGCCAAGGATTAATAATGTCAAGAGAGCTATTGCATTTCAAATCTAGTAAACGTCTTAACTCAAAATGTGTGGAAAGTGATAACAATTGTCTCTTTAATATGATTAAGTTTGACAAAATCAGAGACCAACCTGATAGCATCAGTAATATTCTTTAACAAGACCCACTGTGGGAGACTGAAAGATAAGGTGAGAAATTTGTCCTGATAGACCACACTGAGGTAGAGTGCATTAATGAGCTGTGGCCTGTAGTATGGGTTGTTGGGGAGTCAGGGACATGGAGGGTGTCACATGTGGGAGATCAGATAAATTGGACCCAGGACTCATGGAACCAAGGGTCGGTAAGGAGAGTAGTGGTGAGGCAAGGAATCGGTGGGGGGCGGTGGCTACTGGATGAATTGGTGCAACGGAAGTGGGTGGCTGATGGCTGGAAGGTAAGTAATTAAATAATCTGATTTTGGTCACAATGCAGTGAAGTACTTGGAAGAACAGTTGTCCCAGAAGTGGTCAACAATATGCCCTTCTGATACAAGGTGGTCTCAGTTAGACCACAAGACCAATGACATAGAAGCAGAAATAGGCTATTCAGCCCATCGAGTCTGCCCCACCATTTAATCATTTTCCCACTCAGCCCCTCTGCCCGGCCTTCTCCCCATAACCTTTGATGTCTTGGCAAATCATGAACCCATCAATCTCTGCCTTAAATACACCCAATGACCTGGCCTCTACAGCTGCCTGTGACAACAAATTCCACAGATTCACCACACCCTGAATGAAGAAATTCCTCTGTTCTAAATGGATGACCTTCAATCCTGAAGTTGTGCCCTCTTGTCCTTGACTCTCCCACTGTGGGATTCAATCCTTCTACATCTACACTGTCCACGCCTTTCAACGTTCAAAATGTTTCAATGACAACCCCCCTCATTCTTCGAAATTCCACTGTGTACAGGCCAGGAACTATCAAACGCTCTTTGCATGATAACAATTTCATTCTGGAATCACCGTTATGAACCTCAAATTCCCAAACAATGTTCCAAAAGGAAAACTACATTGCTTCAACTGACATCATTCCTCGTCTTCAACACTCAATCAACTTCATGGGCACGAGGAATGGATTATTTTAACTTCCTGGCAAACTCAAAACGATCCAGAAAAGAAAATTATTTTCATTCGGATTAAATTGAAAGCAAGAATTGTCCTGTGTGTTTACAGCATCTCATTGAACAAACTAGCCATTGAGGACATCAAGCCAGTTTGTGAAATAGCACCATGAACACTGGAACCTTTTAGCACATACACGATTTCACAGAAGTAGGTCGACAAAGTTAGAATGAGGCATACAAATCATACAAGGGGTGTATTTATCTAACTGAGAGAGCAAAGATTTTTCCGGGGCTTCTTAACAACAGAGAATCCTTTGGTGCTGCTGGAAAAGATTAAACAAAATGAAAGTAGAAAAAGTAGAGTTATTTATCTTCTCCATGTCCTTTGAATCCTTCTGTGTATTTGGATGGGAGACAAAACTGATGCATTTTAATTTTTTTAAATTTAGACATACATACAGCCATACAGGCCATATTGACCCACAAGTCCATGCCGCCCTATGTATACCCCCAGTACATTTTAAATGGTGGGAGGAAGCTGGAGCCCCCAGCGAAATTTTACGCAGACATGGGGAGAACATTACAAACAGTTGTGCTAACCGCTACACCAAACATGTATCCATTTTATCATAATTATTACCACATTTCAGAGAAACAAGTTATTTATATTTGGGGTATGAAATTTTTGGACTTTGCCATTAAAAGTGCAAGAAAGTACAAAGAATAAATTATTTTCTTCTTGAATAAAATTATTGGCAAAAGATATCAAGCAGATAAATAGCAGGTGAGTCCTGCGAGTCCACCATCTCAGAGGATCCTTCCGAGACCCAAGACACTAATGCCATCGAGAAGAAAGCACATCAGTAACTCTACTTCCTCAGGAGTTGGCAGAGGTTCACTATGCCATTGAAAACCCTGGCAAAACTTCCACTGATGTGGAGTTCAAAGTGCGCTAACAGGCTGTACCAGGGCCTGGTATTTCGGAGCAGAAAGCCCTGCAAAAGGTAGTGAACACAGCCCAGCACATCACAGGCAAAATGCTCCCCAGTGGCAAGAACATCGACATGGAATGTTGTGGTTGGAGAGCAGCAGAAATCAAGGATTGACACCACCCAGGACATCCTTTGTTCCCACTGATGCCATCAGCAAGGAGGTATAGGTGCCATAGAACCTGCACTGTTATGTTGCTCATTAATTATAACTGAATATTTTTCTGTATTTGCACAGGCAGTTTGTTTGCATTTCTTTCTTCCTCTTGCCTGGCTTGCAGGAAAAAGAATCTTAGATTGTATGAGATGTCATGTATGTACTCTGAAACATCTCCCAATGGCTACAAAGGCCAATGGGTAGGGAGGTTTGCGAGCATGCTGCAAGAACTGCCGTGGTCCCACATCACTCAGGGCCTGTCTACCTAGCGTGTGAAGCCTGAATTCGGCAGACTGTGCAGAAGAAACCATCACTGGTTCAATGGGTAGAAAGGCGATTCTCAGCAAGAGGGCACAGTGAGACACACATAGAACACTGCTGGCCATCCACTGCATCCTGGTCTGTCTCCAGCCATCTCGACTATGTCTTGCCACTGGGTCCAGATAGGCCAGGGCAAGAGAGTGAGGCTGACAACCTGTGCTACTTTCCCTCACTTTAATCCAGGTCAAGCGCAACTCATGACTTCAAACCCAATTGGCTTTGAAGCCATGGTCATCTTCGACTATGAAGGATGAAGAACAACAACCCTGACAATAAAGTTGAACTTTGAATAATTTTCACTTTAAGAATGCAGCAAGTGCCATTCACAAATGGTCAGAGAGGTCACTGCCATTCATTTATGGCTGGCTGGAGTGAATGTGCTGGAGAAACATAGCAGCATCCACAGGAAGGGAAGGGAACCAACGTTTTGGACCTGAGCTCTTCATCAGGAATCAGGAGAAACAGGTAAGCATCTGAATAAAAAGTTATGTCACAAAAACAGTGGCACGGTTGATGTAGCAGTGAGTACAACTATGATACAGTGCCAGCAATTGGGTCCGGGGTTCGAATCCCACACTGTCTGTAAGGAGTTTGTATGTTCTCTTTGTGTCTGCGTGGATTTTCCCCAAGGACTCCAGTTTCTTCCCACCATTCATAATGTACCGGGGTTGTAGTTTAATTGTATGTAAAATTGGGTGGCACAGACTCGTGGGTTGAAGTGGCCTGTTATCGTGCTCTAGGTCCAAATTTTAAAAAAATTAGAAAGGTGCATCACATGAGGACCCTTTGACAGCACTTGGCCTGTACTTGTTGGAATTTAGGAGAATGAGGGGGGAATTTCATTGAAACATAAAAGTCGTTTCCCTGGTGGAAGGGACTTGGACAAGAGGACACAACTTCAGGACTGAAGGGCATCCACCTAAAACAGCAATTCCATATATCCATATAACAATGACAGTACAGAAACAAGCCATCTCAGCCCCTCTAGTCCGCACTGAACCAAGTACTCTCTTCTAGTCCCACCTACCTGCACTTCGCCCATAACCCTCCATTCCCCTCCCATCCATATACCCTATCCAATTTTTCCTTAAATGACAAAATGTACCCTGCCATCACTACTCCCAGAAACTCATTCCACACAGCCACTCACTCTCTGAGTGAAGATGTTCCCCTTATGATACTTCTAAACTTTTGCCCCTTAACTCTTAACTCATGAAATCTTGTTTCAATCTCTCCTACTCTCAATGAAAAAAGCCTATTCACATCAACTCTATCTATCCCTCTCATAATCTTAAATATCTCTATCAAATCCCCCCTCAATCTTCTATGCTCCAAGGAATAAAGACCAAATTTACTCAATATTTCTTTGTAATCTAGATTCTGAAACCCAGGTAACATTTTTGTAAATCTTCTCTGTACTCCCTACCTTGTTGATATCCTTCCTATAATTCAGTGACCAGAACTGCACACAGTATTCCAAATTTGGCCTCTCCAATGCCTTGAACAGTTTCAAAATGACTTCCCAACTCATGTATTCTATGCTTTGATTTACAAAGGCCAGTATACTAAAAGCCTTCTTCACCACCCTATCCACACGAGATTCTAACTTCAGGGAACGATGCACGGTTATTCCTACATCTTTCTGCTCCACTGCATTTCTCAATGCCCTCCCATTTACTATGTGGGTCCTGTTTTGATTATTCCTTCCAAAATGATGCACTTTGCACTTATCAGTATTAAACTCCATCTGCCATCTTTCAGCCCACTCTTCTAGGCAGTCCAAATCCCTCTGCAATCTTTAAAAACCTTCTTCATTATCCACAATTCCATCTATTTTAGTATCATCCACATATTTACTAATCCAATTTACCTCCAGATCATTAATGTAAATGATAAATGGCAAAGGACCCGATACAGATCCCTGAGGCACACCGCTTGACACTGGCCTCCAGCCTGACAAACAGTTATCCACTACGACTCTCTGGCATCTCCCTTCCAGCCCCTGTTGAATCCATTTGGCTATCTCAAAGTTAATATCTAGTGCTTGAACCTTCCTAACTAATCTTCCATGCGGAACCTTATCAAAGACCTTACTGAAGACGATATAGACAACATCCACTGCTCTACCCTCATCAACATTCCTAGTCAACTCTTCAAAAAGATTTGTCAAAAATGTCCTTCCATGCACAAACCCATGATGAATGTTCCTGATCAGACCATGTCTCTCCAGATACTTATATATACACTATCTCTAAGAACGCTTTCCATTAACTTACCTACCACAGACATCAAACTTACAGACCTATAATTGCTAGGCTTGCTCCTCGAACCCTTTTTAAACAAAGGAACCACATTAGCAATACGCCAATCCTCCGGAGGGTGGTAAATCTGTGGATTTTATTGCCACAGGTGATTGTGGAGGCCAGTTCATTTAGTGTATTTAAGGCAGAGATAGATATGTTCTTGATTAGCTAAGGCATCAAAGGTTATGAGGAGAAGGCTGGCCATTGGGGCTGTGTGGGAAAATGGATCAGCTCACGATTAAATTGTGGGGCAGACTCGATGAGCTGAACAGCCTAGTTCTGTTCCTATGTCTTGTGGCCTTATCCTGGGAGCAGATGCAGTATTGAAAGAAAGGAATAGAATCCTTATACGAGACAGGGTGAGAACAGGTACAGTCGAGGTAACTTTGGAAAGGAGTGGATTTATAGAAAATGTCTGTTGAGTAGATAAAATAATAATTTTTTTGATCATTTTTTTCATTGCCTGGCTTCATACGTTGTCCCAACTCAACAGGCATTTAGATCAAGTATTTCTCCTCTCACATTCAGACAGATAATGTTGATGGATTAAAAGCATAACCTATTTTAAAAATTACTATTAACAAAAAAGGTTAAGTCAAGTAAAAAATACTGAGTCTCATGACATCACAGACATCATTTTAAATTTTTTAATTTAGACATACATCCTGGTAACAGGCCCTTCCGGCCCATGAGCCCGTGGCACCCAATTAACTTACATCTCCCAGTGCTTTTTCTTTGAACAGTGGGAGGAAACAGGAGATCCCCCGGGGAAAACCCACGCATACACAGGGAGAACATAACAACTCTTTACCAACAGCACAGGATTCAAACCTGATTGCTGGCTCTGTAACAGCGTTGTGCTAACCGCCATGCCAACCGTGGCATCCTAATAAATTGTAATTTATGCACTTATACACACATGCATTTATTTATATATTTAGAGCTCATTAAACCCATAAAATTATATGGACTGTTTTAACATAACCATCTTGATGAAAGAAAGTTTGCCTAAATGACTACTGTCAGCACATCGATGGCACTAAAAGACTTACAGCGCCACTCAGTGGAAACATTTGATAAACACATGTAAGGTTGCAGGAAGGAACACGCAATATTACCATTGGGATATTAATGTAGCAGAATTTGCAGTCAACCCAGAGCTGTCAGTAATTGCCACGAACCACTGGAGTTCAGAAGAAGGTGTTGTACTCCCCTTCAAATGAACAAGTGATGGGAGCCAATTTTAACCCTCGTTGCAAAAGCCAGAATTAACCCAATGCATCAAAATGCAGCAAAAACAATAATTGGCAAATAGCTGAGATGCAAGTCCTGGTTTGTTCAGCTGTGGGGAAGAAATAAATGAGTTACTGAATTCCTGTGATTACCCAAAATTATTGGAACTGTGGATTGTGATATGATGCGATGTTCTACCAAGTTCGTCAGGGACTTGGGAGGAAACGTCAATTACTGAAGTGTGAGATCTGAGTTCAGACAATGTCATAATTCCATGCTCTAAGATCATCTGCCTTTCCTACAATACTCCTTGCATTGAAATAAATGCATCTGAGAACATTTCTTCCACATATAACCCGTTGACTTCTAACGGTGCATGTAATTTTCACATCATCTTTTCCCCTCCTCCACTCCTCTATCTGCACTGGGCCTCTGGTTCCCATCCCCTTAAAAATCAACTTTAAACCCACTGGAGGAGCATTAGTAAACCTTCCTGCAAGGATATTCATCTCCCTTCTCTGGAAGAGAACCCCTTATAAGGATGATGCATGACCTGCTAAGTTTCTCCAGCATTTTTAGATTATTATATAAAGCATTTTAGAATAAACAGATGAATGATTGTTTTAGAATGCACAAGGGAACTTTCTGTTGCACCTACCATTAGACCCCTGTTAGATAATAAACATCAGAGTGTCTTTTTCTCAGCAGTAAGAAACCAGAAATTTCAGGGATGTTCCCTGCTGGTGGACTTTGGGGTAGCATGCTTGTTTAGCTGCCCCTGACCAATTTAGCTCCCACATTCTATGTTTTAAACTACATTTTCCTTAACTTGGGGTATTCTTTTAGCTTTAATTCCTTTTCTCCCCCAATTTGTTTATTTTAACGTCCCACTTCTATTGAGTCACCATGACTTCTCGTAGTGCTAAAGCCGGGAGGACAGAAGAGGAAGCTTCTATTTCTGAAGACTTTTCCACTTTGATAGGATATATTAAAGACTAGACTAAAGATGTCAAAGATTTTTTTAAAAGATGCAAAAGAAATGAAAGCCTGTGTGTTGCATCAATTTCAAGCCCATGTGTCATCACTGAATTCTGAAAATGAACTTGGAACTGCCTTCCCGGAATTGATCCTTGAGCTGTATTGGTTTGGGGTACTCCACACACACCAATATCTAACTGAATTATCTCACTTAAACTTTAGAGTAGGTGTTATACAATTGTTGATTCAAAATTAAAAATATCATTTTAAATATCACACCATCTGGGCTAATCTTTATCGCTGCTATCTGGTACGTAACAATAGTTTATAATCCATTTAATTTTCTGGGTTTTACCATCATTAGGAAATTTAATAATCCACGTAAGAGATCTGTATTAATATGAATTCTTAGTACAATATTAAAGCTATATTTTATCTAAATATAGTTTAATAAATCAGTTGTGGGCTGGTACAGGGTCAAACACAAGTCACAGCACACTCTGAGAGTTTATTCTCAGAGTCGCAGCATCTTGGACAGAGAGAGCTAATGGATTTTGTGGATCTTAATTACTCAATAAGAACTGCTAAGGAAGACATCTTTTTTTAAAATAAACCACAAGGCCTCTTGAACAGAGGTTGGTCAGAGGTTGTTATGGATATGGAATAGTTTTGAAAAAGGAACAGAATTTTGGTAGAAATAAAACTGATGGTCATGTGGTTTCCAAGAATTGGCTCATGTCAGTGATGATGTAACTGTCACATGATTTGGAGAAATATATTACCGAATTCAGACATTTTAAGTTTGGATTTGGAAGAGTTCAGTTTGGTGAGTACAGAAATCAAAACCCTGTGACACACAGAGGTTGAAAACTTCTGAAAGACAAGGTTGAGTTACAGTAACCAGAATTGGTGCTGTTGTTGTGTGTTACTCCTTGGAAATGGGGAACACAGAAACAGTGACTTTTGAAAAAAGGCTTTGGAAAAGAGGACAGATCTCTACTGGGTCTATTTTTGTATATGTGCTGCCAAAGTGAGCACCAGGTCCTATTTTTGTATGGCCACTTCATTTAACCCTTGTCTGTTTGTGACTTCATCATGGAAGAAGGTAACCACATATGTTTAACCCTTGTCTGGGTTTGTGAATTCATCATGGAAGAAAATTGCCACATTGTGAGTAAAGAGATGTGAAGATATGATGTTTTAAAATGCTTTATAATTATTTCTGCATTGAGTGTTTAAGACCTTCAAGTAAGACTAAAATGATGCTGAACTTTTAAAGATTGACTTTTCAGAGTGGGACTTAAATCTCTCACTCACACACACACACACACACACACACACACACACACACACACACACACACACACACACACACACACACACACACACACTTTCATTTGCGCATAGAGGTGTTAAATTTAGAGTTAAGTAAGTTTAGAGAAAAGTAAGAAATGTTATGTTATTTAATTAAAAAAAGCTATTATTTTGAATTTACCATGGTCTGGTGAATTTTCCATTGATGTTCCTGTGTTAGTGCCTTTAGTCCCTAAAATAACTGAAATGATTGTTAGTTCCTGTTTAGGGAAAATTTTATTACCCTATTAATTCATGTTAAGAACTCCTTGACTCAAAGTCCTTACGTGTTAATATAATTAAGATGAATTTCCTGCCAAACTTTTTATACAGTTTTCAAGTTGGACTAGTTTTTGTTCCTAAATCCTTTTTTGAATTTTTGAACTCTCTCATATATTCCTTTATATGGAATAATAAGCCTCCCCATCTTTTAAAAAAAAACCCAAACTATTAAGAAAAATGGAGACTCGGCTTTACCCAGCTTTAGGTTTTACTACTGGGCAGCTAATATCAGATACGTTATATTTTGGATCATCACAAGGGTCTTTCAGGTTGGATTAATTTAGAAATTAAATCTAAAAAGTTCCCCTTATTTCAATACATTAAGCACCTTTATCCTTCTCTACTTCCAGATTATCGGATAATTTTGTTGTCAGACATACACTGAAAATTTGGTTTCGATTCAGGAAACATGTTGGATACCATAGATTCTTATTAGTTAGTCCTATCTTAAGCAATTCTTTTTATCCTCCCTCAGTTCAAGATATTGTTTTCCATCAATGGTCTAACTTAGGATCTGATTTTTATACAACCATTTTATCAACCATAACCTTACCTCTTTTGAGCAACTACCTGCCGAATTTAATATACCCGGACACCATTACTTTTTCTTATTTACAGGTTAGGAATTTTTTGAACTCATTTTCTTTGAGACTTCCTCAGGACTTGGAGGGAAATATATATAATTTTCAATCCATGGCTGTTGTCTGCCCTGTATGATCTACTTTTGCTATCTAGGGATAATTCCCTGGATGGAATTTTTTTTTAAACTATAGGTACAAAATTTACAACAAATATTTTCTGAGACTAACTGGATTCTATTTTGAGACGGATTCATTCATCTTCTCTTTGTGCTGGATACTCGCTATTGCAATTTAAAGTAGAGCCTCGTGCTCACTGTTCCAAAACCTTATCGGCTAAATTCTATCCCAACTTATCTTCTCAACATGATAAATATGAAACTGAAGATGGTTCATTGTTTTTTTCTGGTCACGTCCTTCTCTTCTCAATTACTGGGAAGGTCTATTTCATGAACTATCTTTAGTTCTTTATATTAGTTTCAACCCAGCTCCTTTTTTGCCTTGTTTGGAAGAACTGGGCCCAATGATCTGATATTGAGTCCTTCACACTCCCATGCCAGTAGCCTTTGCTTCCCTGTGATCTCCAGAAGGGCCATACTAATGAAATAGAAGGATGCTGTCCCTCCCACTCACACTAAAGGGCTGTCTGATACGAAGGGTTGTTTTGTCATTAGAAAAATTCGATGCCCCACTGTAATGAATGCAAATTTTATTTCTTTATGGGGTTCTTTCCTTAATTATTTCCCAAATTTGTAAGCTTAACTAATTTTAGAGTCTTGACCTCATTGTATATTTGTTTTTTCATTATCAGATAGTGGACGATGTATTTTGCCAACAGCCTCTGTACGTTGGGGGTTGAATTTGTAGATTAGCCAGTTTCTTTTCTTACTTATTGCATGTATTTTCTTTAGGTGTAACATAGATTTTGTCATTAATGATATCAGTATCATATACATGTGATTAGTGTTCTATTCATGTTTATTTACCATTTTTTAACATTTGCTAATTGAAATGAATAAAAAGTTGGCTCATTTATTGATGAAGGTCAAGATTTAATCTAGTTTTTATTTAATCCAGCTGCTAGAATGTCATTACCACCCCTCCTCTGAGCCTTTTCTATAAGATGCTGAAACGGTGCATGAAATTAAAAGTCATGCATGACAGACAATCTTCCAGGTACATTGTGCAGAAGGTGCAAGATCAGTCCCATAGTTGACAGTGGGAGTTCAAAAAAGAGATCAAAGATAACAGAGCTCAGACAACATCCCAACGTACAATAGAGCCACTTCAAACATTGTTCAAAGTCCACATGCGTACTTCCTTGCTCTGATCAGTGAGATGGAGATCAGGAGCAATCATCCCATCACCAGATCAGGGGAAGCTAAATGATGCTGACACCTGCTCCAGCTCAAATCAACTCAACCACAGGATTCCAACCACATGTTCAAATCCATAGGATCCTTGCTCTCTCGCTCCCACCGTCGCGAACATCCTCACTGCGACCTAACTCCAACCTCTCCTGAACATCATCCTCTGCTGGATCCATGCCTTCAGCTGCCAGTTCTACACTGACATGGCATCAAGGATTAAAAGCTCACCTCCCCAGAGACTGTAGCCTCTGCAACCTCTGATATGGGTTCCGCCCAGTCCCAACCACTCGGGACAGAACCCCCACTGATTCCATTGCCAGTTTTCATCCAGACATCAGCATTCTCCAGTCCTTCCCCTTCACTATCCCTTCACCTCCCTCCCCACCCCTCACCTCTCCCCACCCCTCATCTCTGCCCACCCCTTCACCCCTCTCCCCACCCCTTCACACCCAATTTATTCTTAGAACTTAAGAATGACCACATCAGATGACAACTCATTCCACACTCCCACCACTCTCTAAGTGAAAATGTTCCTCCTAATGTTCCCCCTAAACCCTTCACCTTTCAACTTAAAGCCATGCCTTCTTGTATGAATCTCTCCTTGTCCAAGTAGAAAGAGCCATCTCACATTTACTCTGTTTATACCTCTCATAAATTTGTAAACCTCTATCAAATCTCCCCTCATTCTTCTACGGTCCAAGAAATAAAGTCCTAACCTGTTTAACCTTTTCATGTTACTCAACTCCTGAAGACCCGACAACATCCTAGTAAATCTTCTTTACACTCTTTCAATCTTACTGATATCCTTCCTGTAGTTTGGTGACTATGACTGCACCCAATATTCTAAATTTGGCCTCAT
This sequence comes from Narcine bancroftii, assembly GCF_036971445.1. Taxonomy (NCBI): domain Eukaryota; kingdom Metazoa; phylum Chordata; class Chondrichthyes; order Torpediniformes; family Narcinidae; genus Narcine; species Narcine bancroftii. The sequence goes on from NC_091475.1 coordinate 68,223,305, forward strand.
CAATGGGTTGTACAACCTCACCATAGCATCCCAACTCCTGTACTCAATACTTTGATTTATGAAGGCCAAAATGCCAAAAGATTTCGCTTTCTTTTTAAAATATTTTTATTGATTTTAATAGAAAAACCTTTTATACATGATTTCTAACTGATTACATAATTCAATTCATAGTATATACACAATTAAACCCTAATTATCAGGCAACATATTTTGGCTCAAAACCTCGGATTTTGATGTTAAACAGAAAACAATAAGATAGAATTAAGAATCTTTATAGGGACTATAAATCTTCATCCTATTCTATAATGTGATCATTATTAACTGTCTACTAGAGCCTGATGATGTCACTTTCAGAAAATTATATATATGTATTCCCAGATCTCTCTGTCCCTCTGCACTCAGAGGTCCCAGACCATTTACTGTGTATGTCCTACCTTGGTTTGTCCTTCCAAAATGCAGCACCTCACTCTTGTCTGCATTAAACTCCATCTGCCACTTTCTGGCCCATTTTTCCAGCTGGTCCAGATCCCTCTGCAAGCTTTGAAAACCTTCTTCACTATCCACAACACCTCCAATCTTAGTGTCATCAGCAAACTTGCTGATCCAATTTACCACATTATCTTATCATCCAGATCATTGATCTAGTCAACAAACAACAATGGTCCCAGCACTGACAACAATGGTCCCAGAAGCAGGAAATGATTACAAAACAGTGTTCAATAAACTAATGTAATATGGAATGCTATGTATCTATGCACAAAAGCAACCAAGTATGGCCAGAATTTGCAATGTAATGTTATTTTTGCATGATTTCTGAGAACAATGATTTGGTGCTGCAGTATTTTGTTCACAAATGCATCCAAGTTTCTACATGTGTGCAATGTAATATCACATCGACATTACTGCTTTCACATGGAAAATAACAGTAGGGATCAAATTAAAAATAAGAAGTGCAGGTGGTCAGAGGCTGTGATTTGAAGAGATTGTCCTCAAACTGAGCTAGAGGATCCCAAACTCAAACAATCACTCAATTCCCCTCCAGTAGAGCATAGCTTCTATATACACTTCAGAACAGAGGACATTGAACACTACAGCAGAGTACAGGCCCTTTGGCCCACACTGTTATGCCAACCAATATATTCCCAGTAAAAAAATATGAAACCCTTCCTACCTCATAACCCTCTATTTTTCTTTCATCCGTGTCTGTCTAAGAGTCTTTTAAATGCCCCTAATGTTTCAGCCTCCACCACCATCCCCGGCAAGGCATTCCAGGCCCCCACAATTCTCTGCGTATAAAAAAAAAAAAACAAAATTTACCCTTGATGTCTTCCCTACACTTCCCTCCCATCACTTTGAACAGATGTTTGCTAATCCTGCCCGGGGAAACAGATGCTGGTTGTTCACCCCATCTATACTTCTCATAATCTTGTAGATTTCTATCAAGTCTCCTCTCATCCTTCTACCTCCAAAGAGAAAAGTCCCTCCATTCACTTGGTACAGATGTCCCTGATGGGACATACCCTCACAGTGGGAAAAAGGTGTTGGCTGTCTACCTTATCTGCCCTTCATATCCTTGTAGACTTCTGTTAAGTCTCCTCTCATCCATCCTCACTCCAAAAAGTGCTAACATTGCCTCAAAAGTCTTATTTTACAACATAACCTCTCAATTCTTGAACTCAATCTCCTGACTAATGAAGTCTAGTATATCACAACAACCTGCACAGCAACATTGAGTGATGAATGGATTTAGACCTCAAGGTCCCTCTGTTCTTCCACATTGTTCAGTATTGTTACACCTCATCAGCAGCAATCGGAAGATGCATAAACAGATGGGTTTAGTTTAACTCAAAATGTATTAACAATTGTCAATAATAGAATACCTCAATAAACTCAACACCCAAACAACCTTTATGGCAACTATATACTAACAATGGATATTTATAGTGTGTGTATGTGTGTGAAAAAATACTCAGACCATTACAGTCTAAGCCCAAATACCCCAAAATAAACTCCCAAAACAAAACCCCAAGTCAGTCAAAAGAACAATCCACAGAACCTGGTCTCCGGGCTGTAATGCCCATGTGCCTGGGTTGAACTTGGGGAGAGATGACTGTTGTCAATGAACAGACTTTTGACCTTGGCAGGTGAATATAGGAGACTTTCCTTCTTTTCTCGTGTGGTAACACCCACCTTCAGTTTTCTCACAAGGGAGTTTCTCACAGTGACTTCCTCATTACCAATATGAAGTCCGCTCCTCTACAGCCCTCTTTGGGGTTGCACCAGGTGATCTTCTGTCACACAGTCTTCTCTGCCAAAAGCCTGCCTTGGGTTATTCCAAGTGACTTTTGTCACACAAAGTCCTCTTCACTAAAGGGGACTGAAGAAGCACAGGTCAGACACACACTCTGGGAATAAAAGTGTAAAAGCTGCTGTCAGAATAGCTGTGCTGGCACCCGCAAACAGAGAAGCTCAGCCTTCTGGCTTATAGTTGGAGCTGCCAGGTGAACACACTGACTGTTCGATCCTCAGCGTGCTGAGCGATTCAACTACTGCAACACATGTCTTCAGCACTCCTGATTGGAGGAGAGTGGTGGACGGCAGTGGGTGCACTCTCAGTGAGCCCACCAGCTTCAGCATGCAGCTCTTGCACTCCTCACAGAGGGCACTCCTTTCTCCCTCTGCACAGTCAGTCACTGTTCCTGGTCAGAAATAAAACTGTCCATGGTCCATAACAGTATCCAAATATTAACCCTGTACTCAGCCTTCAGGTTTGACCTTCCAAAATGCATCACCTTACGCTTATCCAGTTTGAACTTCATCTACCATGTTTCTCCCAATTCAACATCCTGTCTGTACCCTTTTGTAACATTCAACAACTTTCAAACATACTTGCCAATCATTCCACCTCTTCATTTTTTTTTAAATCACAAAGAGCAGGGAGCCCAGAACAGGTCCCTGTGGAACTCCACTAGTCACTGACCTCCAAGCACAACATGTCCCATCCACTACTACTCTCTGCTGTCTGCAGGCAATCAAATTCCATGACAGATGCCTCATGACTTTCTGGATGAGTCTCCCATGGGGGACCTTGTCAAATGCCTTGCTAAAATCCATGTAGACCATATCTACTACCCTACATTCATCAAGTTTCTTTTGTTATCTCCTCAAAAATGTAATTAGACATACAGGAGGGAGATGGAAAATTTGGCTTAATGGTGCACCAACAATCTTGCACTCAATGTCACCAAAACCAAGGAACTGATGTTTGACTTCAGAAAAGGGAAAACAGAGGTGTATGATCCAGTGATCACTAGGGATCAGAGGTGGAGAGGGTGAGCTAATGTACATTCTTCGAAGTCACTATCTCAGAAGATCTTTATTGGACCCTACACATTAATGGCATCATGAAGAAAGCATCTCAGCGCCTCTACTTCCTCAGGATTTGATGGAGGTTTGGTATATAATTGGAAACCCTGGCACATTTCTACAGATGTGTGGTAGAATATGTGTTTACTGGCTGCATCACAGTCTGGTATGGGAACTCCAAAACCCCTGAGTATAAAACCCTGCAAAAGGTAGTGGACACCACCCAGGGTGTCTCCAGTAAAACCCTCCCCACCATCGCAAACAACTGCAGGGAATGCTGCCATTGGCGGGCAGCAGCAATAATCAAGGACCCACACCACCCGGCACACACTCTATTCTCACTGCTGCTATTGGGAAAGAGGTTTCAGTGGCACAGACTCGCACTTCCAGGTTCAGGAACAGGTGCTCCCCCTCCACCATCAGTCTCCTCAACAAACTCAATCAGGGACTCTTTCTTGTGCATTTAATTGATTTTTTTTTTCTCTCTGGATTGCAGTTAGTTTGTTTACATTTCTTTATTTGTTTACATGTATACAGATTTTTTTGCACTGCCAATAAGTGCCTCACTCTAAGAAGAGTCTCAGGGGGTGCGGACTCAAAAGGCCAACATGGCCTGTTTCCACTCCGTAAATGGTTATATGGTTGTATGTGATGCCATGTATGTACTCTGACAATAAATCTGAAATCTGAGCCATGATCTTCCCTTCACAAAGCCATGCTGACTATCCCTGAGTAGACTGCACTTCTCCTAATGCTCATAGATCCTATCCTTAAGAATCCTCTCCAAAAGTTTGCAACCACTGATGCAAGACTCACTGGGCTATAATTCCCAGAATTCCTGCTATCAGCTTTTTTAAGAAGGGGAGCACATTTGCCATTCTCTAATCATCCGGCACCTCCCCTGTGGCCAAGGAGGATGCAAAGATGATAGCCAGTGCCCCAGCTATGCCAGTGCCCTTCCCTCCCACAGCAACCTGGGGTATATCTGATCCAGACCCAGGGACTTATCAAACAAGAAGTTCTAACACCTCCTCGTTCCTCATCGCAACATGCTCCAGCACATAAGCTTGTTCTATTCTGACCTCACCTTGACCTAGGTCCTTTTCTCTGGTGAATACTGAAGCAAAGTATTCATTCTGGACCTCCTCAAACTCCTCCACTTCCAGGCCCATGTTGCCTCCTTTATCCTTCAGCTGCCCTCTCTTCCCTCTCATCATCCTTCTGTTCTTCACACTGACAAAACTCATGAATTCCAGGAACCCAGTGGGTATAAAGGAAGGGTGAAGGATTGTAGTTCACTGTAATCTTCTCTCCAAGCCTTGTACTGGAGAGCCCAGACTCTCCAATGTAGAGACGGCCACAAAGGGAGCACCAAAAGCAGGAAATCAGTCCTGTGGATACACAAGGTAAATATTACTTCACTTGAAAGGCCTGTTTTGGGGCCCTGGACGGAAATGAGGAAGGAGATGTGGGTGCAAATGTGGCATCTCCTGTGGGCACAGGGGAAGGTGGGGAGGGATAAGTACACGAGGGAGTCATGGAGGGAGTGATCCCTACAGAAGGCACAGTGTGGCGGGAGGAGAGGGGAAGATGTGTCTGGTAGTGGGATCCTGTTGTTTCTGAAAGGTTTGTATTACATCTTATTCTGCACATGAATTTAATGATCCATGATTTACACCTGAATTTGTTGGCATCATGAAAAAAAACAGAATTAGGGTCTTTCTGAACAAATATGTTTATCAAATTGTCTTATCTTGTTAATTACTTGGTGAACTGCAGGGGAAAATCGAATCACATTTTGGTAATTATTTTTTTAATCATAGGCAGATATTAGTGAAACACACGGATAACAATCCTCTGCTCTAGATCTGAAGATTCAGAGAAAATTACGCAAAGCTTTAGGAAATCAATCTCCTACTCTAAGCAAAAATACTTTTCAGTTTTAACAAGCAACATTTACCAACAATTCAGGTTGTCTGGTGATTATAACATTCTTTTCTTACTTTAATTGCTGTTCCTATTGCAGTTAATGTTTTATAATGATGAATCGACAACTTTTCTTAAAACTCAATATACAACTGCATGTTAATTGTTTGCATTGATAATATCTTCTATCTACATTGTTATAAATTGCACATTCCAGACAAATTTCCACAATACGGCAGTCTTTTAAATGATCTGTGCCCAAAAGATAATTAAATTTGCATTAACAAAGCACTTCAATCAGAAGTAAATCACAAAATTCTGTAGCCACCACTGTTGAAATAAAAACATAAAATGCTGGAGAAGCTCCATGGGTCAAACCGTGTCCTTTATGTAGCAAAGGACATTTCGACATGATCGACATTTCGAGCTTGAGCCCTTCATCAAAGTATGAGAAAATGCTGGGGGAGAGGGTGGGGGTGGCAAAGGCAGATGATAGATTGAGAAAGGAGGGAGGGGATAGCAGCAATGAGAGGGAGACAGGTGAGCTGGGTGGGTGGGTGGATGAACTGGAAAGACAGGAAAGCAGGGGGGAGGAGAAGAAAAAGGCAAGTAAGTTTAATGGAAAGCAGGAAAGTCAATGTTCATGCCATGTGGCTGGAGGGCGCCCAGATGGAAAACAAGTTGTAGTGCGTGCTACAGCAGCGAGTGGAAGAACAACACACACTCAAAGTGGTTATAGTCAAGACTGGTTTATTCCTCTCTCTGCCCTTGCTTATATAGGTCCAGTTTCCTGCCGCTGGGCCTGGTTTGCCTGCCATTGTCAGCGGAAATGATGTCAATGGCATTCCAGTCACTGATTGATCAGCGTTCCCGCCACATGGGGTGTCAGCCAGGAAGAAAGGCCATTAACCTGAGTGGGCTTTGTGAGATCGCCTTGTTCATCTGCCATTTTGTGCATTGGGTTGCCTCACATGAATCCCCCCCCCACCCCTGCCAGAACCAGCAATCTGGATGCTGTCCTTTGATTTTGGTGGCCTTCCCCTGTGTTGGGGAGGCTGCATGGTGACCAGTTTGCTGGTGTATTTTGCCTTCATTGAGGTGGCGGTAGTCTCCATGTGTGCTGTTTGAGGCGGTCAATAGTGAACATCTCCTCCTTACTGCCAATGTCCAGCACACATCTGGATCTGTTGTGGCTGGTCACTCAGTAGGGCCCCTTGTACAGTCATTGCAGAGGCAAATGGAGTGCTCTCCAACACACGAAGGCTGAGTCAGGGCTAGAGTGTCTAGTCACTCTCATAGATTTTCTAAGGCCACCGCTGGTGGTTCTTCTGTGTCCTTGGTAGCAGCCAAGAACACCCCCAGGATGACTAAGGGAGAATCGTATACCATTTCCAGCACCAAGGCATTGAAGTCCTCTTTTAGTGCAATGCAGATCCCCAGGAAGACCTATGGCAGTTCATCTGTCCAATGTGCTTCCTTGAGCTGAGTGATCAGAGCCACCTTCAGGTGTCTCTGGAACCATTCCACCAATCCATTGGCCTGGGGGTGATATGCTGTTGTGTGGTGGAGTCAGGTTCCCATAAATTTAGCCACTGCTGCCCAGAGCCCCGAGGTGAATTACACACCCTTATCTGGTCATGTGCTCTGGGACTCCGAGCCTTGCCACGCAGGTGTCAGTTGTTTCTGGCCATCTCGTGAAGCGACCAACCATAAGATATCTTTCCCCCCAGGAAAATGACAGCAGTTCTACAATGTCTATGTGGATGTTGGTGGGGGGGGGGGGGTGGTGTCTTGATGTGCGTCTGTACCTTCAACACCTGGCAGAATGTACAGTCTTGGCCCATTGAATGACCTGCTTTCGGAGGCCATGCCAGATGAGCCTGCTGCCTACCATCTTGACGGTGGTCCTGATAGGCGTGAATGCCAGGTTGTGCAACGTGTCGAAAACCTGCTGTCTCCAGGCTGTCAGTATGAAGTGGTGGTAGAAACTAATTATACCAGCAAATTCCTGGAGGCCCTTCACTGTGTGGGGTTTAGTGAAACACCTGACAGCCTCTACCTTTTGGGGCAGGGGAGTCGCCCCATATTTTTTGATTCTGTGGCCCAGGAAGTCTATTGTCTCTAGCCTGAACTGACATTTGGCCGGGTTGATTGTGAGGCCAAAGTTGCTCAGGCAAGTCCACAATCGTCTTAGGTGGGGACCGCGTGTTCCTTGCAATTGCAGCTGGCTATCAGGATGTCGTCCAGGTAAATGAGGTCCTGGCCCACCACCTCTGGAAGGTCTGGGTTGCATTTTTGAGCCCAAAAGGTATTCTTAGGAACTCAAACAGCCCAAAGGGAGTGATGATAGTAGTTTTAGGGATGTCATTGGGGTGGATTGGGTTCTGATGATAGCCTCGGAAGAGGTTGACCCTCGGGAATATCCGTGCCTCTTGTAGGTTTGCAGTGAAATTCGGTATAAGTGGTACAGAATACCTATCCAGTGTGATAGCTTTATTGACGCGGTGGTAGTCTCCGCATGGCCTCCACCGTCCCACTACCTTTGGTACTATTTGTAGGGGGGAGGCCCAGGGACTGTCGGAATGCCGCATGATCCCCAGCTCCTCCAACTTTTTAAACTCCTCCTTTGTGAGGTTGAGTTTCTCGGGAGGAAGGTGGCGTGGAGTGAGGGGCCCTCTGTCAGGATGTGGCACCATACCCCGTGCTTGGGCTTGGCTGACATAAAGTGCAGCACCACGATGGAAGGGAATTCGGCCAGGATGTACATGAATTCAATATTAAACAGTGATGGAGTTGAGGTGGGGGGGCCGGTAGTTTGACTTCACCCAGGGAGAAAGTATGGAAGGGTCTTGGTGTGCACCAAATGCTGCCCTTTGAGGTCCACTAGCAGGCAGTGGGCCCAGAGGAAATCCAGTCCCAGGAATGGCTGTGCCACCACTGCCAGTGAGAAAGTCCATGTGAAGCGGCTGTTGCCAAAGTGGAGTGGGATGGAGTGGGTGTCGAAGGTCCTTATACTGCTACTTTTCACCACTTCAGGCCGGGCCTAGCTTCCCGTTCTGGGTGTCATCGGCATGGCATTTCCCGGTAATGTGCAGGGGGAGGCATCATTGGACCTTCGTACCCTATCACTGATGGTAGAATCAGTAATGGTCAATGGGGGAGTCCACTTGCCTTTCCATCGGTTGTTGCAGTCTTTGTGTTTGCTGCGTACAGGGCCTAGTGACCTGTTCCAGCACAGCGCTGCTGTCCCTTTTTGCTCTCCAGAGCACGACCACCCAGGTGGAGACTTTCCTGGGGTCACTGAAGTCCTCAGCAATGAGCAGCAGTCTGATATCCTCGGGCAGCTTTTCCAGGAAAACCTGCGCAATGAACAAGCTAGGCTTGTGCTCCTCAGCCAATTCACTCATGAGGACAGATAGGGGACTGTCCCCCAGGCTGTCCATGTGCAAAAGTCAGGCAGCACACTCATGCCATGAGAGCCCAAAAGTGCGGGTTTAAAGCTCTTTGAGGGCATCGTATTTGCCTTGTTCTGGAGGTTGCTGCAGGAAATCAACAACCCTTGCTGCTGCGTCCTGGTCGAGCGAGCTCACCATGTAGTGGTACTTCATGGCATTGGTGGAGATCTGTCGGAACTGGAACTGGGCTTCAGCCTGTTCGTACCACACCAGTGGCTGCGATGACCAGCATTTTGGCAGCTTCATGGAAACTGCAAGGAGCATTGACTGATCAGTCACATTCGGATCCAAATGCCATTTGGATCGGTCAGGGACACAAATGTAGCACGTGCTACAGCAGAGAGTGGAAGAATGACACTCACTTGATGCTGTAATAGTCAAGACTGGTTTATTGCTCTCCCCTGCCCTTGCTTATATGGGCCCAGTTTCCCACCGCTGGGCTCAGTTTTCCTGCCGCTGCTGGAAGAAATGACGTCAGTGGTGTTCCAGCCGCTGATAGGTCAGCGTTCCTGCCATGTGGGCTGTCGTGCAGGAAGAAAGGCCATTACCTTGCATGTGCTTTGCAAGATCACTGTTTTTGTCTGCCGTTTTGTGTATTGGGTCACCTCCTGGGTGGTGGGCTGCTACAGTGTGGTCATTCATTTTGAAATATGACTTTTTGTCAGAGGGCCACAGCAGATATTGGAGTGGAGGAGGGAAAAGATGATGTGAAGAATGCATGTAACATCAGAAATCAAAGGGTTGTTTAAACCTGCTGGAAATATTCTCAGGTACATCCACTTCAAAACAAGGAGTATTGTAGAAAAGGCAGACGAGCTGAGAGCGTAGATTGACACGTGGAATTATGACTTTTTGGCCATTGGTGAGACTTGGTTGCAGGTCTGGCAGCTCAATGTTCCGGGCTGTCATTGCTTTAGACACAATAGAATAGAACGAATGAAAGGGAGAGGAGTGGCATTGCTCATCAGGAAAATATCACAGCTGTGCTCAGACAGGACAGAACAGAGGGCTCGTCTACTGAGGCTATATGGGGGGAGCTGAGGAACAGAAAATTTCTGACCACATTCCTGGGGTTGTATTATAGTCATCGAGAATTGGAGGGGCAAATCTATTGAGAGATAGCAGATAGCTTCAGGACACATAAGTTGTGATAGTTGGGAATGTTAACTTTTTGCATATTGACTGGGACTCCCATACTGTAAAAGGGTTGGATGGCTTGGAGTTTGTTAAATGTGTTCAGGAAAGTTTTCTAAATCTATACATAGAGGTACCAACTAGAGAGAGTGCAATACTGGATCTCCTCTTAGGGAACGAGACAGGACAGGTGACAGAAGAATGTGTAGGAGAATATTTTGGGTCCAGTAACCATAATGCCATAAGTTCATCGAGGGCTCAGTAGTGGAGAGGGCCAAGAACTACAAATTCCTAAGAGCCTCTATCTCTGAGGATCTGTCTCGGAGCCTCCATGTTGATACAATATCAAAGAAGGCCCACCAGCAACTATACTTTGTGAGGTGTCTGAGATTCAGTATGTCACTGAAGACTCTTGTAAACTTCTATAAGTGTACCATGGAGAGCATTCTGGCTGGTTGCATCACTGCCTGGTATGGAGGCGCCAATTCTCAGGACAAGAATAAACTCCAGAGGGTTGTTAATTCGGCCTGCGATATCACAGGCACCAGTCTCACTCCATCGAGGACATCTACATGAGGCGGTGTCTTAAAAAGGCAATCTCTATCCTCAAAGACCCCCACCACCCAGGCCACACTTTCTTCACTCTGCTACCATCTTGAAAAAGGCACAGGAGCCTAAAGACAAGCACTCAGCAGCACATGGACAGCTTCTTCCCCGCTTCCATCTGAATAATCAATGAACCAAAGGCACTGCCTTACTTTTCGTGCACTATTATTTTACTTTTTTATGGTAATGTTGTAAGATGGTTATAATATGAATGTTTCCACTATGACGCTACTGCAAACACAAAATTTCATGACTTGCTCATGACAATAAATTCTGATTCTGAAAGTTGAGGACAAGAGGAACTCTCTCCCTGATCTGTTTATATGGGGAGAGTTGGAGTGTGAATCTGAGAAATAGAGAGACATTTCTACTGATCACAGCAGAGGGGACATCATGTTGTTTGAATGAGGAGGAACACTCCAATGTTCTGGAATGGAAGGCCTCCTTTTGGAAGCAGATGTAGTGAAGAAAGAGAAACTGGGGGAAAGGGAAGGATCCTTTCAGGAGAGCAGATGGGAGGAGATGTAATTGAGGTAGCTGTGAGAGTCAGTGGATTTGTTCATTTTTCTCATGAGATGGAGACAGAGAGATCTAAAATGGGGAGAAACTTGTCAGAAAGGATCAAAGTTAATTTCAGAGCCGGGAGGAGGTTAGAAGCAATATTAATGAAATTGACAAGTTCTTCATGGGTGCAGCAAGCAGTTCCAATGCAGGAAGAGTTGGGGGGAGGTGCCAGGATGGTTTCAAAACACAGTCAGCAAAAGTTGGAATTCTATTACCATGAAGTAATGTATCACCAGAAATTCCTTAATTTGTGAGAGGTGGGACTTATGCTGCTGACTCTTCAGGTAAGAGTTTTGGGTTGATGAAGTTATTTTAGCTGTAACATACAGCATGTCAATCTCAGTGGAATGCCAATGCTCTGTCCAGAAATGCCCAACGAACATTTTACCCTGCATTTTTCCATTCACATGGCTTCACTTAACAGAACAATTTCCTGGAACACAAACCTCGAGTAAATCAGGGTCTGGATCTATTGGATATTCAATTAAATTGGTGACGAAAGATGCAGCCTGACAGCTGATCTCTCGAGATGTCGGTATAGAGTCTGACTGTTCCTCCACTCTGTTCTTCCATCCAAGAGCTCCAGTTTCTTATCCAATCCCAAAGATATCCGCTTCACTAGTTAACTGGCCCAAGAATGTGGGTGCATGATTGATGTCTGATGAGACTGTTGGGAGAATATGGGTTGGGTGAAACATAGAAGTCTGCAGATGCTGTGATTGTAGTAAAAACACACCAAAATGTTGGAGGATCTCAGCCAGTCTTTTCAGTGATTATAAGAGACAACAATATATTGCCTCCATGGAGCTTCCAAGACTTTGGCACTGGTCTCTCCAAGTAACTTCACTGCTTGTCACACTTAAAATGACACTGTCTTTCCAAGTGACCTTCACTGTTAGTCATAATCAAAATGAGGCACTTTGCTTCCCAAAAGACTGTTCTGGCACAGGTCAATCCACCCAAAAGGCCCAGTCATTCACTGAACCTGTTTTGCCCCGAATTTCACAGAAATGCTTGGTCACAAGAGCTGCTTCAAAAAGCTGTTTCCTCCCCAGCATCAGGAATGGTGCTCTCTGCAAAATCACAGTCTCATTGCAAATGTTTCAAATCTGGAACAGACTGTGACCAACCTTCCCGCAGTTCTTCCAATGCCCAAATTATCTCTGGGATGTGGCTTGTGTTGTGATGGTGCTTGTGTGAAATGTTAAATGATAACTGTGACCATTCAGACCTTCCTGTCTACACTAACCCTTACAGTAATAGTCCTATTTTACTAAAACACGAACACATAATCTGGAAGAGTGAGTACATCTAATCACATTAAGAATATTTACATGAAATGAAAATAAGACACAAAAGGTCACCGTATATCGTCAAATTTCACCAATGGAACAAACACATGATACCTATTTTTTTCTAAACTTAAACAGGACATAAATGAGAGAACCATTTGAACGTCCTGAATCTTTCCATTTGAATAGATGGCTCTTCTAGCCATCGATGTAAAGAAGGCCACAACCTGTTGAACAGGTACAGAAAAGCTCACTAGGTCTGGTTCAATGACCCCATAAAGAGCACTTATTGGATTGGGTCGAAGCTCCACCTGAAATACGATTACAAAGATATTAAAAATTTCTTTCCAATCGATTTCTAAAGATGGTCAAGACGAAAACATATGTGCTAATATAGCAATATCAAATTTGCATCTGTCATAAGTAGGGTTAATATTAGAAAATATACAAACGATCTTATCTTTGGATATGTGAACACAATGCACCACTCTGAACTGGATTAATGAATGTCAGGCACATATTGAAGATATATTTACTAGTTTAAAAATCTTGTCCTATAGATCCTCCAATAAGGGTCTTGCAAGTTCCACCTCAAAGCCTTTTTAATCTTATCATGAAGTACTGTGTGTAATTTCAATAATCTATCATACATAATTCCAATTAATTATTTCTGAGAAGGATTCAATAAAAAATTATTATCAACTCGATCTGGTGGATATACAGATGGAAAGTCCGGTAATATGGTATTTAAGAAATTTCTAATCTGTTAATATCTAAAAGATTGAATACCTGTTTTCATATTTACTTGCCAGCTGTTCAAAAAAACATTTAACAACCTTCCTAAAATGAATTTGCAGAAAAAACCTTTGATTTTCCATATAGAGAATGATTGATGGTCGAAAAAATAGTCATGAGAGATAAAACAAAGATTTTAATTGAAACATTTCCTAAATTAGAAGCAGATTCGTAATATATGTTTGAGTAAAGATAGATCCTTATTGATCTTGGAAAAACCAAATGGAAGAGAGGAACCCAACAAAGAGGCCACTGAATTCCGCTGCATAGATTTCAATTCTAAATCTGTCCATAATGGATGATCCAATTTGTAAGAATGAAAAATCCAAACTGCTAGATAACAAATATTAACTGCCCAGTAATAAAATCTAAAATTAGGTTGAGTCAGACCTCCGTCTTTTTTCAATCTTTGTAAATGAAATTTACTAATTCTAGAGTTTTCATTCTTCCAAATAAAGGAAGAAACTTTTGAGTCAATATTATCAAAAAATTACTTTTTGGATAAACTTGAAATAGATATAAAAACTATATATTATAATTATAACTGCATTACTATGACCTATTAAAGATAATGATAAAGGAGACCATCTAGAAAAGGACAATCTCGCATACTTGAATAGAGGAGAAAAACTGAATTTGTATAAATCTTTGAATAGTTTAGAAATTTTAACCCCTAAGTATGTGAAATTATCTCTGACAATCTTTACTGGAACTTGAGTGTAGGTAAGGAGCTGAATATTAATCAGAAAAAGTTAATTTTTATGAAGGTTTAATTTATATCCAGTGAAAGAGATGAATTGAGAAAACATAGCATAGCTGGGATAGATCTATCGGGATCTGAAATATAAACTAATAGGTCATCGTATACAAAGAAACCTTATGGGTTACTCTGCTTCTGACAAACCCTTGAACCTCATAAGTATCCCTAAGGACTATTGGCAAGGGGCTAAGGGGCATCTCTGTCTAATTTTCCTAAACAGCCTAATATATATAATAAGGGGATACTATAAATCAATTTATAAAGTCCATACCAAAATTAAATCTCCTTAATGTTTCAAATGAATAGTTCCACTCCACTCTGTCCAAAGCCTTTTCAATATCTAGAGAAACTACACATTCTGGAATTATCTCTGAAGGGGAATGAATAATGTTCTGTTACGAGCCCAAAGGACCCCCAAACCCAGCAGCAATAGACATTAACCAAGACAAGTGGCTTTCAAAAGAAAAGTTATTTTTAATCAACTTCAAACATGAAAATAGAATCAAACTTTAACTTATCTCTATACTTAACTAACCCAAATTAACCCCCTTCTAATTCTAAGTGCATGTGTATGATGTGTGTGTAAATTGAAGTTCAATCTCACTTCTTCTTTCAAGTTCTCTGGTTGAGGCAATCACCATACTGTGCACAGAATTTAACATATATACAGTTCACCAGGCTTAGTGCTTGAAAGGTAAATGTTTACCGCTCAGGAAGGTTCTTGTAGGGTTTGCACAGAGATATTTGTTGCTTCAGGATTTCCACAACTGAGGTACCACACTAGTCACCTCAAGGTCTCGCTGATGAAACTTCTAGATGGTAACCTCTTTCTTCAAGCTACCACAGATTTCCATTCCTTCTTCTATTTCAAGAGAAACATTGAGGAGGAGTCACGTGATGGAGTAGTGGCCGGTCAGGGAATTCCAGCCCTCTCCCGAAAAGTTTAAAAAAAACACACAAAACACAAAGGTACAAGATTAAAATTTATAATAAAGTAAAAATAAAGGAAAATGGCAGCGAAGAGAGAAAAGTCGAAAACAACGGGAAGAAAAGAGGAAGAAAGAATGTCGGAAGAAGAAGGTGAAGGCCTTACCTGTCCGAAGAGGCCCGCCGCGGAGAGAGAAGCCTGCTCCCTCAGGTCAGTGGAAGTCCCGGGCTCGGGACTACAAAAATGGCTCGCAGAGCCGAGTAAAAGTGTGCAACCGCGCATGAAAAAAAACACACTGACGGGAGGGGGGAACAGCTGCAGAGTCAGTCTCCACAGCTGAGAGAGACACCTGCAGCACAGCAGCAGGTGCAGAACACAGACAATAACGACAACAAGAAAGAAGAGGGTAAAAAGAAAACAAGGAAACAACAGATGGTCAACCCAGAGGAAGAAGAAGAAGAAGAACAGAAAGAAATGGAAGAAGAAGAGAAAAGCAAGACAAAGGATGTATCTTTTTTTAAAGAATATATGGAATCAGTGAAAGAATGGCAATTACAAGAATTTAATGAGATAAAAAGAAGAATTAAGAATGCAGAAGAAAAATGAATAAAATAGAAATGGCCATGTCAGAGATAGGAAAAAGAGTGGAAAATATGGAAGAATGAGAAACAATTGTAGAAATGGAAGTAGAGGAATTAAAAGAGAAATTAGAAGAATCTAATAAAAAAGTTAGAGGCACATGAGCTGTTAGCTCAGAAGATAGATATAATAGAAAACTATAATAGAAGAAATAATATAAAGATAGTGGGCCTTAAGGAAGATGAAGAATGCAAGAATATGAGAGAATTTATAAAAGATTGGATCCCCAGGGTCCTAGGAAGACCAGAATTACAGGAAGAAATGGAAATAGAGAGGGCACATAGAACTTTAGCCACGAAACCACAACTGCAGCAAAAACCAAGATCCATTTTAGTAAAATTCTTAAGATATACAACAAGAGAAAATATATTGGAGAAAGCAATGAAGAAAGTAAGAGAAGACAAAAAGCCACTGGAATATAAAGGTCAAAAATTTTTTTTCTATCCAGACATAAGTTTTGAACTCCTGAAGAAGAGGAAGGAGTTCAATACAGCAAAAATGATCTTATGGAAAAAAGGATATAAATTTATGTTAAAGTACCCAGCAGTACTTAAAATAGTTATTCCAGGGCCACAAAACAGACTATTCTCGGATCCAGAGGAAGCAAGGAAATTTGCAGAACAACTACAAAACAAGCAGAGAGATGAAGACATGTAATGAGAGTAAAAATGACCACGAACTATATGTATGTGTGTAAAGGGGTATATGTGTGTATATATATAGTGTGTATACATGAATGTATCCGTATTTAGAGGAAAATATATAGAGTATAGACAAGAATTAATAAGGGAGGGAAAGGGAATAGAGGGAATAAGGAGGGAATTAAAAGAGTGACCTTTGTTACATATGAAAATTGAAATCTATTCTGGGGGGGCTGGGTGGGGAGGAGTTACGGTCACTACAAAATCAGTTGACGTTTGCGAGTGAATTCGCAAATCCAAATGGAGAGGGGAGATGTGGTTGCCCGACAAGGGATAAAGAGCAACTCAGGAGGGGGAGGGGAGAATGGGGTTAAAGAAGTTTTAAATAGGAGAATAAAGAAAATGTTTGATGTTTTAGAAATGTTGTCTTATAAAGTGTTCAAAACAAGAAAGCAGAAATGGATAAGAAGGAAAGGTGATGATGGAGAAACGGAAAGGAAAGATAAACAAAGTATGAAATGGCTACGTTGAACTATATGACTTTAAATATTAACGGAATACATAACCAAATTAAAAGGAAGAAACTGCTAAATTTACTGAAAAAATAAAAATTGATATAGCATTTGTGCAAGAAACACATTTAACTGAATTGGAGCACAAGAAATTAAAGAGGGATTGGGTAGGACATGTAACAGCAGCGTCGTATTATTCAAAAGCAAGAGGAGTAGCTATATGAA
The DNA here is from genome assembly GCF_036971445.1 of Narcine bancroftii. NCBI lineage: Eukaryota > Metazoa > Chordata > Chondrichthyes > Torpediniformes > Narcinidae > Narcine > Narcine bancroftii. The sequence continues at coordinate 68,240,148 of NC_091475.1, forward strand.
TTAGTAAAAATGTGTCAATTAAAATAGAAGAGGAAATAATAGATCCAGCAGGGAGATATGTAATGATAAAATGTCAGATATATTCGGAGTTTTGGAATCTACTCAATGTATATTCACCTAACGAAGAAGATCAAAAGTTTATGCAAGATATTTTTTTGAAGATAGCAGATACGCAAGGGAACATATTAATAGGAGGGGATTTCAACCTGAATTTGGATTCAAATATGGACAAAACTGGGAAAAAAATTAACAGAAAGAACAAAGTAACCAAATTTATAATTAAATCGATGAAAGAAATGCAACTTTTGGATATATGGAGGAAACAACACCCAAATGAAATGGAATATTCATATTACTTGGGTAGGCATAAAACATACTCAAGAATAGACCTATTTTTGTTATCAGCTCGTTTGCAAGATAGAGTAAGAAAAACAGAATATAAAGCTAGAATATTATCGGACCATTCATCCTTGATTTTGAGAATAGAGTTAGAGGACATCCCTCCAAGAATGTATAGATGGAGATTAAACTCCATGCTACTTAAAAGGCAGGATTTTAGAGAATTCATTGAAAGACAAATTAAAATGTATTTTGAAATAAATACGGAATCAGTGAAAGATAAGTTTATACTATGGGATGCAATGAAAGCATTCATTAGGGGGCAAATAATAAGTTATGTAACCAAGATGAAGAAGGACTATAATCAAGAAACAGAGCAGTTGGAAAGGGAAATAGTAAATATAGAAAAAGAATTAGCAATGAAGGAAGATACAACTAAAAGAAGAGAATTGGCAGATAAAAAAATAAAATATGAAACACTACAAACATATAAGGTGGAGAAGAACATAATGAAGACAAAACAGAAATATTATGAACTAGGGGAAAAAACACACAAAATTCTAGCATGGCAGCTTAAGACAGAACAAGCTAAGAAAATGGTATTGGCATCAAGGAAAAAAGACAAACTAATCACATATAATCCAACGGAGATCAAGGAAAACTTTAGAGAATTCTATGAACAATTATACCAAACTGAAAACGAAGGGAAAGAAGGGAAAATAGATGAATTTTTAACTAAAATTGAACTACCAAAATTACAAATAGAGGAACAAAATAAATTAACAGAGCCATTTGAAATAGTAGAAATACAAGAGATAATAAAAAAATTACCAAATAATAAAACACCAGGAGAGGATGGATTCCCAATAGAATTCTATAAAACATTTAAAGATTTATTAATTCCTCCCCTCCTGGAAGTAATCAACCAGATTGATAAAACACAAAGCTTACCAGATTCATGTAAAACAGCAATAATTACAGTAATACTAAAGCAAGGGTAAGATCCACTCGTACCAGCGTCATATAGACCAATATCATTACTTAACACAGATTATAAGATAATAGCTAAACTATTAGCAAACAGATTAGCAGAGTATGTACCTAAAATGGTAAATCTAGACCAAACTGGACAACAGACAATATTTGTAAATTTATTAACTTAATTCATGCAGTAGAAGGGAGTAAAGCGCCAACAGTAGCAGTTGCTAGAGAAGGCCTTTGACAGAGTAGAATGGAATTATTTATTTAAAGTATTGCAAAAATTCAGTTTACCAGAGAAGTATATTAATTGGATTAAAGCATTATATAAGGGGCCATTGGCGAAAGTGACAGTAAATGGATATATATCAAAGCAATTTAACTTAAGCAGGTCAACACGGCAGGGATACCCACTATCACCCTTATTGTTCGCGTTGGCTATAGAACCACTAGCAGAATTGATAAGAACAGAAAATAATATAAAAGGGATAAAAATAAAAGACAAGGAATATAAAATCAGTTTATTTGTGGATGATGTTATAGTATACTTAACAGAACCAGAACTATCAATAAAAGAATTATATAAGAAATTGAAGGAATATGGAGAAGTGTCAGGTTACAAGATTAACGTAAATAAAAGTGAAGCAATGCCAATGAATAATGCGGATTTCTCAAAATTTAAGAAGGAATCACCATTCAGATGGCAAATGCAAGCAATAAGATACCTTGGTATACAAATAAATAAAAATCTCGGCCATCTATATAAACTCAATTATTATCCACTAATGAAAATATTACAGGACGATTTAGAGCATTGGAAAGATTTACCATTAACACTAATAGGAAGGATAAACTGTATTAAAATGAATATTTTCCCAAGGATATTATACCTATTTCAGGCATTGCCAATACACTTGACAGAGAAATTCTTCAAGGAGTTAAAGAAAATAATAATGAAATTTTTATGGAAAGGGGGGAAACCGAGGATAGCACTAGATAATTAACAGAATGGTATAAACAAGGAGGCTTACAACTGCCAAATTTTAAAAATTATTATAGAGCCGTACAATTAAGATACCTATCAGATTTTTATCAAACAAGGGAAAAGCCAGATTTGACTAGATTAGAATTAGATAAAATAGGGGAAAAGATACCTGAACACATATTATATAAATGGGATGAAAAATTGGTACAACTTAGGAGTTTTCCAGTATTACATCATCTACTCAATATTTGGAAAAAGATTCATGTAGAAAGGAATAAAACAAATTACCAATTTTACCAAAACTAATATTGACGCAAAATAAGTTACTCCCTTTTACAATAGATAACCTTTCCTTTAGAGAATGGGAGAAAAAAGGGATCAAAAGAATAGAAAATTGTTTTTCAGGAAATAGATTATTATCCTTTGAACAAATGAAAGATAAATACAATATAACTCAAGATACAGTGCTGGCATATTACCAATTGAGATCCTATTTGAAGGACAAATTAGGAAGCAGTCTGGGGTTACCAGAGGGAAGTAACTTTGAATATGTGATTACAGATACAATGATAATCAAAAGATTTATAACAAATATGTATATTAAACTGCAAGAAAAGGAGAATGAGGAAACAAATGGTAAAACTAAACAAAAATGGGAACAAGATTTAAATATAAAGATAAAAAAGGAAACATGGGTAACATAACATAACATATAACATAACAATTACAGCACGGAAACAGGCCATTAGGCCCTTCTAGTCCGCACTGAACCAAACATCCCTTTCTAGTCCCACCTCCCTGCACAATGCCCATAACCCTTCATCTTCTTCTCATCCATATACCTGTCCAACCTTTTCTTAAATAATACAATTGACTCCGCCGCCACTATTTCTCCCGGAAGCTCATTCCACACGGCTACCACTCTCTGAGTAAAGAGGTTCCCCCTCATGTTACCTCTAAACCTCTGCCCCTTAATTCTTAACTCATGTCCTCTTGTTTTAATCTTTCCTCCTCTTAATGGAAATAGTCTATCCACATCCACTCTGTCTATCCCTTTCATAATCTTAAATACTTCTATCAAATCCCCTCTCAACCTTCTACGCTCCAAAGAATAAAGACCTAATCTGTCCAATCTCTCCCTATACTCTAGATGCTTAAACCCAGGTAACATTCTGGTAAACCTTCTCTGCACTCTCTCCACTCTGTTTGTATCCTTCCTATAATTAGGCGACCAGAACTGCACACAGAACTCCAAATTAGTCCGCACCAACGTCTTATACAATCTGAACATCACCTCCCAACTCCTATATTCCATGCAATGATTGATAAAGGCCAGCATACTAAAAGCCTTCTTCACCACCCTATTCACGTGAGTTTCTACCTTCAGGGAATGATGTACTGTCACTCCTAAATCTTTCTGCTCTTCTGTATTCCTCAATGCTCTCCCATTTACCACGAATGTCCTATTCTGATTCTTCTTACCAAAATGAAGCACCTCACACTTATCAGCATTAAATTCCATCTGCCATTTTTCAGCCCACTTTTCTAAGCAGCCCAAATCCCTCTGCAATCCTTGAAAACCTTCTTCATTATCCACTATTCCACCTATCTTAGTATCGTCTGCATATTTACTAATCCAATTCACCACCCCATCATCTAGATCATTAATGTATATAACGAACAACAATGGGCCCAATACAGATCCTTGAGGCACACCACTGGTCACCGGCCTCCAACCTGACAGACAATTATCCACTACCACTCTCTGGCCTCTCCCTTTCAGCCAATGTTCAATCCATTTGACTATCTTAAAATTTATACCTAAAGACTTCACCTTCCTAACTAACCTTCCATGTGGTACCTTATCGAAGGCCTTACTGAAGTCCATATAGACAACATCCACTGCGCTACCCTCATCCACATTCCTAGTCACCTCTTCAAAAAATTCAATCAGATTGGTCAAACATGACCTTCCTCCCACAAATCCATGTTGAGTGCTCCTGATCAGACCCTGTCTATCCAGATGTTTATAAGTACTATCTCTAAGAATTTTCTCCATTAATTTAACTACCACAGACGTCAAACTTACAGGCCGATAGTTGCCAGGCTTCCTCCCTGAACCCTTTTTAAATAACGGAACCACATGCGCAATGCGCCAATCCTCCAGAGAAGTTATGTTCTGGAACGATGAGAAATATAATAAATACGAGGTTACGTATGATACAATATAACTGGATACACAGGCTATACATTACACCTCAAAAGTTAAATAAATGGGACCCAACAGTATCTGACAGATGTTTTCGATGTAAAAAAGAAATGGGAAAAACAATTCATGCAATCTGGACATGTGAGAAAGTAGAAAAATTTTGGGAAGATCTAAACCAAATATTAAATAAAATTACAGAAAACAATATACCAAAAAAATCCAGAGATCTTCCTCCTAAGTAACATAAAAAACAAAGAATTTGGAATTGATTTGGATGGTGCACAAAAAAGATTTGTTAAGATAGCTCTAGCCGTAGCAAAAAAAATGTATTATGTCAACCTGGAAATTGGAAGATAATTTGAAAATACAACAATGGTATATAGAAATGAATAAATGTATTCCATTAGAAAAAATAACATATAGTTTAAGAAATAATATTGAAATATTTGAACAAATATGGGAGCCTTACATGAAACACAATAGAGAAAACCTACCGGGGACATTCACTACCTAAATTAACGAAAGGAGAAGGAAATGAAAAGAATTGACTCAGTGGAATTTCTTGTTTATTTTTATTGAATGACAACATTGTTTGACTGGTTTAATGTATCTTAGATTTTGTACTTTAAATGGATTTGGGGAGGTAGGGAGGGTGGGATGGGAGGAGGGAGGGGGGGAGAAAATGGCACTGTATATCTTTGAAAAGGAAAATGTATGTATCATGGTCAATGTGGTTTATGGTGTGAAAAATAAAATAAAAAATAAAAAAAAAAGAGAAACATCAGACAGATAGCACTTCCAGCCATCTACTGCTCTGGAACTTGCTTTCATCAGTTTCAAACAGTTTTCCCTGGTTTGCACTTTTCAGTTACTTGTCAGTGTCCCACACACACACTGACTGACTGAGCTGTTAACTCAACTCTCTTTCTCTCTTCCAACTGAAACTCCAAAGAGAGCATGTGACTCATGTCCTGCAAAATCCCCACCTTCCTGAGCAAAACATCTTTTGTTAGATAAACAAAATCCAGATATGACCTTTCCAATGAGGACTTTGCAGAAAGGGTACTGATAGACAGCATGACTCCAGCAAGACAATGGTCAAGCATTTTATGATGTCAGTTCAATTAATACCTACTTGTGAAAGGTGCTTATATTCTCTAGAGATCTTGAAATATGAATTCTTCAGTTTTTCAAATAAGATCTGTTTTAAAATGTGTGAATGTATGCGACCTACTCTAAATCTTATGTTCTCCCCAAATATTAATATTGTTACAGTTTAATAATCTACAAATGTTAAAATGTGAATATCGACCTTTAATAAATCCAGTCTGATCTTTAGATATAACAGAGGGAAGGATATTTTCCAACCTACCAACCAAAATGTTAGAAAGAACATTAAAATCTACATTCAGCAAAGAAATTGGCCAAAAGGAAATAGATTCAGTCAGATCTTTGTCCCTTTTAGGAATCAATGAAATTGATGCTTCATAAAAAGTTGCCGGTAAGGTCCCAGAAAAAATAGTATTTTAAAATACTTTCCATAGTTGAGGGGAAAGTACATTAGTAAATAATTATTGAAGAGAAGAAATAGCTTAGGAAACTTCCAACTCTGAAATTGGAGCTTCCAATGAGGCTGTCCAAATATCAATTAAAATTTGTTAAGCTCAATTTAGCAGTGGCCAGGAAAAGCACAGCAGTAACTTGGAAATCTGATTTAGCTCATTAGAAGATTTAAAAAATGCATCATTGTGTTCCCCTGGAGAAGATCACCTATAACCTCAGAAACAGTTAGGATGTATTTTCAAGAATATGGAATTCATACCTAAGGTACATCTTTAACAATTCCCCTATCTCTTCCCCCCCCCCCCAACCCCAGTGGTCACAGCACTGAGGACCCGAGATGTCAGGTTATTTGTCCTTTGATGGGAATGGGGTTTATCCCAGGTGAAGCCAATCTTTTCTTTTTCTTATTCTTTCTCTTTCCTTATTTCATCGGCTCCTCTTATTTTGTTTTTCTTTCTCTCTATTATCTTTCTATTCTCTTTTTATCCCTTTGGTTCAACATGAAAATTGAATTTGCATTTTTGTAGAATTATTGTAATTTTTCTTTATCATCACATGTTGACTTTTTTCTTCTCACTTTCTTTAATATCAACATGCAGATTGATATTTGTATTATTTGGTTAATATTACAGATAATTATATTTTACTTGTTGATAATTCTTCGTTTTGATTGCAAGTTGATTGAAAAATCTCAAAATAAAATATTCAAAAAAATAGCTTGGGAAACTTTGAACTCTGAAATTGGAGCTTCCAACAAGTTTTGACCTCTGGTTATATTTTAGGGATATTCAATCATTGCGAGAATCTATCCATTGAAATAGAATTATTAGGAAATTCAGATTTGTATAGATCTGAATAGAATTCCTGAAATTCTATTAATTTCTGCATGATCAAAAGTAGTTTTCATCTTTCTTATATTGTGAGCACAGAAGACCCCAAACCCCAGCAGAAATAGTCACCAAGACAAATGGTTACTGAAACAAAAGTTGCTTTTAATTATCTTTAAACATGAAAACAGAATCACACTTTAACTTATCACTATTAATTTAACTAACCTAACAACCCACTTCTAATTCTAAGCACACGTGTGTGTAATGTGTGTGTAAGTTCAGAAAACTTCTTTAATTTGCAGTCCAATCTCACCTCATTCCTCCAAGTTTACTGGTTGCAGGCAATTCTTATATTCTGCCTAGAATTTAACATTTATGACATTCACCAGGCTTTGGTGCTTGAAAAATAAATGGTTACTACTCAGGAAGGTTCTTGTCAGTTTTCAGAGAGAAATGTTTCTTGTGGGACACCCAAAACTGATGCCTTTCAATCAGCCACTTCAGTGTCTTGTCGAAGAAACTTGCCCCCTCAGGGTTTTCCAGATGATAACCTCTTTCTTTCAGATCACCACAGAGATCCTTTTTGTTTCTCTTATTTCAAGTGAAACATTAGGCAGCCAGTCCTTTCCTCTTGTATGAATCACAAGGGCTTTGACCAGGCTGAACCAAGCACTCACAACCCATCTTCCAAATGGGTTTTTTCCACAAACTTGTTCCTGTTCCAGTCCCAGCTGCTGTTGATGACTGTAAAACTGCAGAACTAAATTATCTTTCTCTCTCTCAGAGAAAAGCCTGTTTTGACTCCCTCTCTGCTTGCAGAAACCACATGATCCTCTTAGAACAGCAAACAGCACTCCCAGACAGCCTGCGGCTCCAAACCTACTCCTCAGGGTTCTTTCATCTGTGGCTTTTCAAAACAACAATCCATTAGTAAAGTCTCTTGGGCACTTTCCAAAGCCTTTGTAAAGGCTCCTGGAGCCAGTCTGTCTAGCTTGAGCTGAGCTTCAGTATTTTAAATAAGATCTATTTTGAAGTGTTTGTATGTGACCTACACTAAAATAACCTGCCCCAATTTATCTCCCCAAAAAACTCTATAATCTGTCACACTTACATATCTTTATAATTTGCCTTTTAGATGTAGCTTCGTTCACTTGACTAGCTAACACCTTACCTGATTTATCTCTATTTACATAAAATTGAGATTTAAGTTTAAGTAGTTGATTCTCAATTGGGTAAGTTAATAATAAATCATGCCAAATTTGAAGTTCTACTCTTTCCTTATAAAGGTACTGTAATGGAAGATTCTAACCTGTTTTTTTTAAAACTTGCAGCTCTGGGTTCTGCAAGGCTGAGAACCTGCTTGTGTTTTAGAATCAGCAGACATAAGCTAAATTCCACCAAGGGGCCAGAGATGCTGTTATCTGACAAAAGGGCATCTGTGTACCAAGAACATTTAATCTTCCTGCTTGTTTTGGTCACAGACTGTCAGAGGCCTAGTCTTGATGCAAAATAAACCATTGTATTCAAACTGATAAGCTAAAAATTATGTTATTCGTTAGAAGTCTAGCATGCTAGCTTGCTTGCTTATCTTTCTTGCTGTGCAGGGAATAGGTGCTTTGGTAAGCAGTTTTTGGGTAATATAAGCCATGGTCCCGCTGCTGAAGTTTGAGACTCTCCGAGAGGTGGCAACATCTCTCAGCAAGAAGAAGAACTTCTGGAGTCCAGCCAACGTCCCAGTCAGGGGAGGTGGAGAAGCTGCTATCGACGCCCTGACAACCTACTACAAGTGTGCAGTCGTTGCCTCGCTTCGGCAGTTGGGACCAGTCCAAGCGTTGATAAGTATAGTTGGGAAGGGCTTGCATATTGTAGTGTGAATTCAACTTTAGATTTAGTAATAAAGCCTTGTATAAACTGAACTGCTCTCGGTGTGTGTGTCTATTTTCTTTCAGTAGCTCAAACACTGTGACCAATCTAAAACAAACAAAATGAGAGGTATAAGTTTACCCAAGACAGGTACAGACTAGGCATGATAGAATATAATTTGTCAATCTCTTTAATTCTCTTAGCGAGTACTGTCAGTTCACTTTTAGCATGTTACTAAGTCCAGCAGAATAAGAAATAATTTGTCCTCGTAAAAATGCTTTAATGAATCCCAAATTACCTGATTGGACATTCCTTCAGTAGAGTTTGTTTGAATAAAAGAAAGAGTGCTGATCTTCAATAAAACTAATGAATTTCTCATCTTGAAGCAGAGTGGAATTGAACCACCATTGTTGACCTCTGGACATGACACCAGAGATTTCAACAGAAAGCTTTAAAGGTGCATGATCAGAAACAGCAATTGCATTGTATTCACAGTTCTCTATCGAAGGCACCAGTTGCATATTAATAAAAAAATCTATTCTAGATTTTACATGAAAAATCTATTCTAGTATACATGAGAAAAGAAAGAAAATTCCTTTTCCATCAGGTGTAAAAATCTCCATATCATAATTCAGCAGGAAAGAGTTAATATAACTAGCTGATTTATTTGGAACTATCTGCTCAGGAAAAAATGCCAACATGAACTAACCCCACCCCATCACCCCCCAAATCCCAAAACTACCCAATCAGAGGACAGCAAGCTAAAGATAAACATTCCTTAGCCACTATCTCCAGCTGGGTGAAATTGTACAAGGCATTGGTGAGGCCAAATTTGGAGTACTGTGTACAGTTTTGGTCACCAAATTATAGGAAAGATATAAACAAAATAGAGAGAGTGCAGAGAAGGTTCACGAGAATGTTGACAGGATTTCAGGGTCTGAGTTACAGGGAAAGGTTGTGCAGACTGGGGCTTTTTTTCTCTGGAGCATAGAAGATTGAGAGGGGACTTGATAGAGGTGTTTAAGATTTTAAAAGGGACAGACAGAGTAAATGTGGATAGGCTTTTTCAATTAAGAGTGGGGAAGATTCAAAGTAGAGGACATGGTTTAAGATTGAAGGGGGAAAATTATAAGGAGAACATGAGGGGAAATTTCTTTACACAGAGGGTGGTGGGGATGTGGAATGAGCTTCCAGCAGACGTGGTCGAGGTGGGATCATTGGTTACATTTAAGGAAAGACTGGATCATTACATGGATAGGAGGGGACTAGAGGGGTATGGACCAGATGCTGGTCAGCGGGGCTAGGAGAGTGGGGATTTGCTACGGCATGGTCTAGTAGGGCCGAACTGGCCTGTTCTGTGCTGTAAGTGGTTATATGGTTATATCTTTGTTCCCACTCACTTTAGACAAAACAAACTGAATTCTGCATTACAAGCTTTCAAACAGCAAGATTATCTGTCTAGAAATTACAATGGTGAAGAAGAAATGATCGCCATTTTACTGTTAATTAATTAATAAGAAAAATAACCAAAGGTAACAACCTATAAAATTAAACTATATATGTATATAAAAAGGGAGAAATCCCCTATTATTTTATATTTAAACAATAATATAGAAAGAGAGAAAAAAAAACAGAAAGAAAGGAGTGAATCAAAAATATCTTCTGCGATTACATCTTATAATCAGGATTAGTTCAGATAGGCTGCTACAGAGTAGATGCACCTTCTTCCAGAAGCTTATAAGCTTGATCCAGAGTAGTAAACCATTTAGGGTCTAGAGCAGTGATTCTCAACCTTTCCTTTCCACTCACATTCCACCTTAAGTAATCCGTCAGCCCTCTGCTCTGTGATTAGTAAGGGATTTCTTAAGAAGGGATGTGAATGGGAAGGGAAGGTTGAGAATCACTGCTCTACACCCAACTGTTACTAAAATATTGTGCTGGAGAACAATTGTCATTGGCCCATTTCCTTTGGAGCTCTGAAACCGTGTGTGAAACAATTAGGTATGATTAAAACAGTGGTTTTCAATCTTTTTCTTCCCACCCACATCCCATCTTAAGCAATCCCTTACTAATCACAGAGCACCAATGGCATAGAGATTACTTAAAGTGGAATATGAGTGGAAAGAAAAAGGTTGAAAACTACGGATTTCAATGAACCTGGGAAGGTTAAAGGGAACGTGAGAAACAGTACCAGGTATATTTCAAGTGAGCACAAGATCCTAGGACTAGTGACTGGAATATGAGCAACAGGGAAGTTGTCAGGGAGAGTGGAACTAGGGCCTCAACTTGGAGTCAGGGAGCTCAGGAACTGGGGCCCCGTGGATTAGGGAGGGGCTGTGAATGAGGGAGAGGGCAGGGAACTAGGCCCCCATAAGGAGAAGGAGACTGGGAATGTGGTCCCTGGAGAGGAGGGAGGGGAAAGGGAGGGTGCGTGGAAAGGGGGCCCTGATTAGTGGAAACCGAAAACATCACCAAAAGATCTAAATGCGATTGGGTGGTCAGGGTCAGGATGTTTGTAATTAACCACATTGTACATAGGAACCAAAATTATTTTTTGCTGCAGTTGAAAAGGTATTTTTATAAAAACAACCAATCAACCACATACTGAATACTTATTTGAATTAAAAAGACAATGCACAATAAAAATAAATAAATATTCACAGTTCTAATGCAGACTCTTTAAATTTAAACATACATACAGTATGGTAACAGATCCTTCCGGTCCATAAGCCTGTGCTTATTCACATACCCCAATTAACCTACAATCCCCTCCAGAGCACCTAGAGGAAACCCAAGCAGGTCACAGGGAGAATGTACGAACTCCTTACAGACAGCGTTGGATTCGAACCTGGGTCCCACTTGCCCAACTGGTTATATCAGGAGCCACCACTATCATTTACATCCTCAGATCAACACACCTCTTGATGGAACCTGCTGGTGCAGACATTAACCAAGCTGCCTCTCTGCTGCTCTGGTGCTGCCTGTACCTTTGTCACTGTGTGGGTTCTCCTGGCAGCTTGGGGTCTCTCCCATGTCCCACAGACTTTCTTATGGAGTGACTATGTTTTTGAATATTTCATTTAAATTTCATGCATGTATTATATCCAAATAGAGAATTGCCTTTCATTCATCCCTAAACAGTAATACATAGACTGTCCATTATTAGTGATAAAATAATTAAAAAGATGAATTGATGTGTAGAATGGAGAATGGATTAATGAGAAAATAAGAAAGGGGAGAGGTGAATGAGACTGGTAGAGAGAGAGAGAGAGAGAGAGAGAGAGAGAGAGAGCAATAGAACATGCAGCCAAAGAGATTCTTCTTACAATAATTGAATTACATCATTTGCCTGTCCCTTCTCCTACTCTGCTGTCAGTGGGTGGATATGTTCATAATTCACACATTCATACAGATAAGAACATTTCTTGCCATAGACTTCTGTGCCGTTGTTTCACTTATATTCTTATCGCACACACACACACACACACACACACACACACACACACACACACACACACACACACACACACACACACACACACACACACACACACACACCAAACCACAAGGCTAAAGGCTGAGAAATTACCGAAAAAGCTTAATTTTCAGAAGGTAGTGACATGATGAGCAAACACTGCGTGTTATAAATCTGCATGATTTTATGTGATTTAATGTTTCATGTAAATTAACATCATCTTCTTTGTACATTGTTATATCAAGAAGCCATTGTGATGTGCAGACTGCTGTCCTTCTTTGTCACTTCATTCCCCCATCCTGATGCTTACCACACATGGAAATCATTGAGACACAACAACTCCTTTATGAAGACAAAAGGATAAGTCGACGTTCCAGAGTTAGGCAGAAGAATGCGTCACACAAACCTGAGTCCTCGGAGAAGGAAAATTGCATTATTGTAAGTCATCATCTCCAGACATTCAACTTGGCTCTTAAGTGTCAATCTGAAGGGAAAAATCAAGATTTTTGGGGGCGTGAGACTTAAGTGTGTCACAATTAGAGATGTGGTTAGCACAAGACTATTACAGTGCCAGTGACCCGGGTTCAAGGCCATCGCTTCCTGTAAGGAGTTTATACGTTTTCCCATAACTGCATGGGTTTCTTCTCACCCCCCAAAACGTACAGAGTTTGTAGGTTAACTGGATGTGATTTAGTGACATAGGGCCTTCAATTTTTTAAAATTTAGACAAACAGCACAGTAACAGGCCCTTTCAGCCCATGATCCCATGCCGCCCAATTACACCCAATTAACCTACACCCCCGGAATGTTTTGATAGTGGGAGGAAACTAGAAAATCCAGAGGAAATACAGTACAGTACAAATAGTCAGGAAGGGCCAATTTCGGATAAACAATATTTTCGGATAACTGGTAATTTTTTTAAAAACACTACAGTAGCAACAGTAAATCACTTGTAACAGTTTTTAAACAACAACAAACAACAAGGGAAGGCTTTTTAAGCATTAAAATAATGTTTAATTCTCAACAAAACACAACATGAACAAAATAAAATCAATTCAACACCAAACTCTTGAAATTCTACTCAGAGGTTTTTCCAAAATTCCAAAAATTTTTTCAACCTGTGACATCAGTTCGCCTCCAAAGAAATTTTGCATAACTGAGGATTCCTAATTGTTTCGGATGTCCTCATTTATCTGAAAATTTTCTGAGGTGAAATTACATTATTTCCACTTCAAAATGCTTTGGATAAATGAGGATTTCTGATTTTTCTGAACTCCTCAATTATCCCTAAAAATTTTCAGAGCTGAACAGACTCTGAACAAACTTCCATGTCCAAAAAATTTCAGATGACTGAGGATTTCAGATAATCCGATTTTGGATAATCGGTTTGTTCTGTGGGATGGTAATTTAGAATCAACCACTGAGGCAAGGGTTGGCATCAAGGACCAGGCCCGCTAATGGTGGCAGCTTTCCTCTCTGATGGTCATTAGTGAACGAAACAACAACCTAGTGCCTTCTTTTTTAGTCATCATTCATGAGACTGATGGTTTATTAATCAGAATCCAAATTTACCTGTGCCATTGCAGGGTTTTGATGACACTCTGAATCGCTAAACCAGGTATCTGGATCATTATTCTGGTACTTTAACTATTAATTAACACTTCATCCAACAATGAATTGAAGCAAAATTAATTTACTCACCTATTACAGTCAATCACCAGCTATTGGACAGTTATACACTTCCATATGCTGTCCAAATTGCTGTAATGTTCAGAAATACAATACAACTAAAATCCATTCAGAAAAGCTGCTGAAATAACATACGTTCCTGCTAATCACCACCTTGTTACCTACCCTAATAACCACAAAAAATGCAACACCCGCCACTTCTTCTCCCTCTTCAAAATGCACCCTTTTGGAACCTCAGACCGACCTTCCAAATGAAGCACCACTTCATCTGCGAATCTGCACTGGTCATCTAACCAGACACTATTAACATTGACTTCTCCAATTCCCCTTAACCACCTCCCCTGTCTCTCTTGCCCTATTCCCCTGACTCCTTTCCTCCACCCACCCGCCCCCCCAACCCCTTCCCTTACTTTGTAGCTGAGGAAAACAGTGGTGGCCAATGAATGCAAAATAACGACACACACAGTTGTAGGTAAATCAGAACGCATTTACTCAACTCACACGTGTATTCTTTTAAAACACTGAACCACGCGCACTATGTCATGACATCATGATGTCCCGTGCCGGTTCGCTTGACTTCTGGGAGTTGTAGTCTATCTACAGAGCTGCTACACCCTCTCCATTCAGAGAGTTCTCCCTCCCCTCATCACTTTTCAGCTGTCTCCACCTATAACCTCTTACCTGTTACCCTGTACTCAGTCCCCTGCCCTTTCCTCCCTCCTCTCCACAGCCCAAAACATTGGTTGCCCTTTACTTCCTGTGGATTTTCCTTCCTGTTGGGGCCTGCAAGAGTGGGCTATTACAGGTGTGGATGAGCCTTTAAAAAGCAGCAAAGAGGTAGGTGATCTTTTCAATCCTTATATTGGCCAATTAGCTGTAGCCAATAAAGAGACAAAGCTCAAGCAGAGCAGCCAATGTTGAGGTGCCAGTGTGTGAGTGGCTCAGTAGAGGAGTGGAATTTCGAGGCTTCGGTGAGCAGAGGCTGAAGAGAAGGTGCAGGAGTTGAGGCCAAGTAGGCACAGGTTTTTCTAGTGTGACAGAGTATATAGAAGTATTTGGGAGATAGTTTGTTAGAGCAGGTCACACACAAACATTTTAAAACAAAATTTTTGCAGGAGCTTTTGCAAGAGTGTTCAGACTCATGATGGACTGTTATTTACAGAAGGCAACAAATGTAACAACAGGCAGTGGTGGCTTTGTCTGGAAAACAGAACTTAGGAAGGTCATGTGATCTTTGCAGACTGAGAGCAAAAAGAAGCAAGCTTTGCTCTTAGAGTTGGAGGGAGTGAGAGGGAGAGAGGAGAGATACAGCCATCGGTTCCAGAGGGACAAGCTGGCAAGCTTTGGAAGACAGCCTGGTCAAAGGAGAGGACTGGCTATCTGGTGTTTCCCTTGGAATAGAGAAACAGAAAGGAACTCTATGGTGACCTGAAAGAAAGAGGTTATCATCTGGAGAACTCTGAAGGGGGCAAGTTTCATCAGCAAGACACTGGAGTAGCTGATTAAAAAGGAATCAGTTGCAGATGTCCTGGAACAAGAAAAACTCTCTCTCTGAAAACCAACAAGAACCCTTCTGAGTAGTAACCATTTACCTGTTAAGCGTCAAAGCCCGGTGAACTTTATAATGGTAACTTCTGTGCACAGTACAAGAATTGCCTGCAACCAGTGAGATTGGACTGTGAACCAAAGAACTTTGGTGAACTTGCACACACATTACACACACATGCGCTTAGATTTAGAGGGGGGATAAGGAGGTTAAGTAAGTCAAAGATAAGTTAACGTTTGATTCTATTTTCATGTTCAAAGACAATTAAAAGCAACTTTTGTTTAAGTAACAAATAAGTAATTTGTCGTGGAGCATATCTATTGCTGCTGCGTTTTGGGGTCCTCTGGACTCATAACACTAGCTCTTTCCTCTTCTATAGGCAGTGGGAATGGCAGCCAGGGCAGGGACATGCTCCTCTTGCAGAATGTGGATAGTCAGGGAAGCCAACACTATGACTTCATTTGACGACTTCATCTGCATGAAGTGCATCCAGCTGCAGCTCTTGGCAGACTGTGATAGAGAATTGGAGCTGGACTTGGATGAACTCTGGATCATTCAGGAGGCTTAGGGGGTGATGGACAGGAGTTACAGGAATGCAGGAGGCACGACAAAAGTTACTGGGTAACAGTCAGGAGAGGGAAAGGGAACAGGCAGGCTGTGCAGAGCAGGGGTGCAGTGCTGCCAGAGTTCACCGGAGTGGCATTCCGGAACCTCTGTATAAAAAAGGCAAAATATCCAGGCGGGGAATTTTAACTAATGGGGAGCTTAACAATGGCTGCCTGTTAAATAAAGGAGATTCTATGGAAGTGGGTTTTGGGGAGGGGGTGATGGCTGGTGGAGAAAAACTATCCCTAATAACATGAGGATATTTGATCATTTTTGGTGAAATCCCAGAGCTGTGACTGTCTTTTAGGTATTTGTGAAATTTCCTCCTCGCTCGGCCCATTGTGCTGGGATGCTGGGAAATTCACAAGTTTAAACAGTTCCCGCTCTTTCCAACATGGAGCGCTGGATTCCGTGTCCGAGCAAGGACACAAGGATCGAACATTGAAGCCCAAGGTTAAATGTCAAAAATAATGATAGAAAAATTCACTGCTTCCTTACCTTTGACCTGATTCTGATGAAATTTTCAAGGGAATTGTCCAAAATCCTCTTCTACACCTAGATCGATTTAAATTACTTTTACCAGCCAAATGGAAAAAAAAATCTCAAGACTATAAGCTAGTTTGACATTATTTCAACTAACATTAACCCTTGGCCAAGCTCCACCAAGCACCAAGTTGATTGTTCTCTTTATGTTGATAGGAAAAAGAGTCATTTAGTGAGGCAGTGAACTAGACAAAAAGCATTCCCAAACTTCCCAAATGGTTGCTCTCCTCCCCTGTTAATGTTTGCCACTTCCAAAGTATATTTTCATTCTTATAGAGATGATAATAATTTATGTAAAGATTCAACCTTTACCTTTTTACATATTTAAAGAGTAAACAGGATTTCTATTGGTCTAACCTATGTCATACCTGACACGTGAGACGACATTGTGAATATCAACACTCACAGGTTCACTTCCTGTCCTGTGAGAGAAATGGTACGAGGCAGAGTTTCCAACCTACTACTTTTGATACTAATATTCAGCGATATTCATGGCTTTAGCAATGGTTCATTAGATCTTATTTTTTCATACTTGATTACTTGGTTCCAATTTAGGTGGCTAAAAGTGCAAAAAAACTTATTTGCTTTATTTCTGCTATTTTTATACCTGCTTAGGGACACAGCTCAGCACAGTGGGCCCTGCTGTCTGCCCTGACTCCGTCATATTGGTAAAGCTACGTCTTGGAACAGTGGAACAGGCAAAGTTACTCTGAACTCAAGGCTGTGAAGGCGGATGAAGGCTGCAACAAATCTATCAGCTCCAATCATCGTGGTTTCCCGGCCATTGGTACTGGTTGGTTGATTGGTGAAGTATCATGTGCTTCTTGGAGTTCAACATAAAGTACACGTTAAACAAACACATGCACAGGCATCTTCGCTCTGTTGGTCAACGAAGGTCAACATCCTCAACAATGAGGGATACTCATAACGTCGACGTCTGTGGTGGCTGGTGGCCCGTGGATTACTCACTAAGACAAAAGTACATTTTTCTCTCTCACAGCCCTATGGTGTCGAAGCAAACAATGTTAACTTTCTTTTGTAAACAAGCTGAGGAGTATAACCAGAATAAACGTACAAGAGACTGATGGTGATAACAGTAAAAGTGACAAAAGCAGTGTTTTACTTGCCTCTAGTTCAAGTTTTCTAATTGGGTCCAAATGCAGTTCTGAAAGCAATGGGGCTTCGAAGTCAGGCTTGTATCCCTGTTCAGGTGTTTGCACTGAAGAAATGTGGAAGATAAAGAAGCAAACTTATCCCTGGTGAGACTTCCAGGATGATAAACTTGGATGTAGCGTATGGACAAACATACGCAATCTGATACTTTTCACTTCGAAAGTTTTGAGGCTGTCAAATGAACGGCAGATGTACCAAGGATCCTTTTATGGAGCCGATCGAAGTTCTTGCTTGAAGTCTCTCAGAAAAAAACTCACACTGCTGGTCTATGTGTTGAAAATATAGTGAGTGAAGATGCTCTTGGAAAATTACATGACATCATGAATGCTTCACATCTAAAGGCAACTTGTTCAATGTTTCGATCCGTATTTAGCTCAGGAAATGACAGACCATACTCTGATCACTTTGGCTTACTGGAACGTCAAAACAAACATGGTGTTGACATTGGGATTGGGCTGCATTCCCGCACTAGTGATACAGAGATAATTAATCACATGGACATTAATACAAAAATGAAATTTTACTAGCATGTCAAGCAGATAAATGGCAAAATTTCTGTTCTCATTGCTGAAACAAGCCTGAGCACTAAGACGGCTCTCATAGTTTATTTGAAATGTGAAAGTGAGAAGGAAGATGATCCTGTTTTATGTTTCAATCTGATTGAACTGCCTGATCGGAAAGCTGCAACTATTGCCGAACATCTGTTGAACTGTCTCAACAACCATGAGTTTGATGACTCTTACTTGAAACAGAACCTTGTAGCATTTGCTAGTGATGGGGTGAAAGTAATGCTTGGTGTCAAATCTGGTTTTGCTACAATTCTCAAGGAACATTATCCTGATAGGATAATTGGCACTGTCTTAATCACAGATTAGAATTTGTCGTAGATGACTCAGTGAGAGAAGTTTGTGGAATTAATCATTTTCAATGATTTATGAACAAATCTTACTCTGTTTATAGTAGATCACCTCTAAATCAAAAGGAACTGTCTGAATGTGCCTCTCAACTAGAACAACACATTTGCAAAATAGGCCATGTTCTGGGCACCAGGTGGATAGCTAGTTCGTTCCAAACATTTCCAGCAGTGCAGCAAAATTATGAAGCACTGTGTTTTCATTTTGAAAAAAACAATGAAGGATGAAAAAGGATCTAAGGGTGATAGAAAATCCTATGAAGGTCTGTTTAAAAGACTCTCTTCAGAAGAGTTTCTGTTGGACTTGGCTCTAATGTATGACACGTTGCATGAACTTGGTTCACTGTGAGAGTGTTTACAGAAACCCACTGCTACGATTGGTTTATGCAGACGAAGTGATCCAACGAAACATAAGATCACTGCATGGAGTGAAGGAGCAACCTTGTACAAAAATCCTAGAAGCTCAAGGGGCCATTGTAAAGGGAAAGTTTGGAGAAATGACCCTAACAAGCAACAACAAATTATCTCCATTAATTACCTACAGTTTCCTACTAGTCGTATAAACAACTTGCAGCACTGTATCTTCACAACAACATCTTTGAAAGGATCCCAAACTTTTGATCCTCAAAATATGTATAAACCCCTGCTAAATGAAATGTGTATCTTTTTTAGTTTGGAAAAGTTTATTTAAAATTTTTCAAGGTACAAATATAAAATACAAAAAAAAGCAACTAAATCTACCCCTTATACACCCCACCCCACTATCCCACCCTTACTATCCCCGCCCACCCTTGGAGCTTAACATACAAATAGAAGGTATTTATATATAATCAAACTGGGATAGGTTGCGATATATCAGTTCACCAATCAAGACAAAAGTAAAAAAATTACTGAACATCTAAATTCTTACATTCCAGATACGGAATCTACATTTTCTCAAAAGAAGAATAATTATTTCGTAAATTATATATAATTTTTTCTAAACGAAAGCATGATTGAATTTCATTATGCCATCTTTGTATATTCAACTCTACATAATTTTTCCAGGTTACTGCTATACATTTCCTTGCCACTGCCAGACTCAATCGAATAAATGCAATCTGAGAAATGCGCTGTTAATGGATTCATATAACCTAATAAACACAACCATGGATCCACGTATAAATCTGCTTGCAATAAATCTCACAAAAATTTAATAATCTTTTCCCAAAAAGCCCTGACTTTTACACAATCCCACACTGAATGAACAAAAGTACCTATCTGGACTCCACACCGAAAACATATCAGAATCACTAAAACCACATCTCTTTAATTTTTCAGGAGTTAAATATAGCTGATGCAAAAAATTATAATTAACTAAACTGTAACGTACATTAACTAATTTTGTAACACGATCCAAACACAGATCTGACCATTCTTCCTCAGAAATAGGAGTGGATAGCTCCTGCTCCCATTTATCTCTTACTCTCAGTACACCGACCTTCTTCATTCTTGCCTGCAACAACGAATACATTTCTGAAACAAACCCTTTTTTTCCCCTTATCCATAAGTAACATCTCAAACTTCAATTGCCTTGGTAATAATATTTCCCGACCAAAGTACTTCATTAAAAAATCACATACTTAATAAAAACAACGTATTCTGTGATTATACCAAACTTCTCTCTAAGTCTATCAAATAAAATAAATGAACCTGCTTCAAAACAATCTTCAACTAATGCCAAACCCTTTGAATCCCAATCCTTCAAATAAGGATTATGCATAGAAAAAGGAATTAACTGATTCTGATATAACAGAGTTTTAATTGAGCATACATCCTTTGAACCTATAGATTGGTTCCACTTACTCCATACTTTAAACAAATGACTCAGTACAGGTAACTTGTATGCTTGTAAAAGCAAAAGATTCCATTTGTATATAAAATGATGTATTGATCTTTCCCGTATCTGGTCCATTTCCACATTAACCTACATCGGTGGTTGATCAACATCAAACAGTCTAGTAATAAATTTCAACTGCGCTGCCTGGCAATAATTTTGAAAATGTGGTAACTGAAGACCTCCCAAATCATATGTCCATGTCAATTTTTGCATCGATACTTGGGATAATTTGCCTTTCCACAAAAAAGAACGTATCACTTTATTTAATTCTTTTTAAAAAATTTCCAATATAGGAAATGGAAATGATTGAAACAAATACTGAATACAAGGATATATATTCATTTTGATACAATTTACCCAACCAATCAATGTTAATGGTAAATCTTTCCATATATTTAAATCGAATTTAATCTTATTTAAAAAAGGCAAATAATTTAAACCATATAAATTTTTATATTCCTTATCAACAATTACACCTAAATACTTAATTTAAATTTAGTAATTTGCATACAATCCAAATAATCCTCATCAGATATAGGTAATATCTCACTTTTATCCCAATTTACCTTGTACCCCGACATTGATCCATAAAATTTTAATAAATCCTGTAAAGGTTCTAAAGAATTCTTAGGTTAAATATATCAACACATCATCTGCAAATAAATTAATTTTGTACTCCCTTTGCCCAACTGTCATGCCCTTAATATTCACATTTTGCCTAATTACTTGAGCTAAAGGTCCTGTCTAGTTGATCTGAACAAAGTAAATACCTGAGAAATCTGACCATTTGTCACAACCTGCGCAGAAGGATTAGTGCCTTAACATAACCAATGAATAATAGTCCAAATTTAAATCTCTCCAACACTTTAAACAAAAATTTCCACTCAACCCGATTAAAAGCCTTTTCAGCATCTAACACTAATATCATTGGTTGGTTAGGTTCCTGTCTTGATGAATTAATTATTGTAAGTAATTTATTAATATTATCAGCTGAATATCTATTCTTAATAAATACTGCCTGGTCTATATGCACCAATTTTGTTAAGAAATTAGTCAATCTATTTGCTAAGACTTTTGCTACAATTTTATAGTCTACATTCAATAAAGATATAGGTCTATAAGATGCAACCTTCAATGGGTCTCTGTCTTTCTTTTATATAACTGTTATAAATGCTCTCAAAAATGACTCAGTATCCATAGCGTTTCCATAGCCTGTTTCAATACATCCATATAAACTAGAAACAACAAATCATGAAATTCTTTATAGAACTCTACTGTAAACCCATCCTCACCAGGTGATTTACCAGTCGGCAAAGATTGTAGTGCTTCTTTAAGTTCAAAATCCGTAAATGAAGCATCTAACAATTTTATATCATTCTCCTCCAATAAAGATAAATTCAGCTTAGACAAAAATGTATCAATCAGTTCAGTATCTACATTCCCTTCAGATGCATATAAATCCTGATAAAAAACACGAGATTCCTCATTAATCTCATGTGAATTGTAGGTGACACCTGAATTTCCCCATCTTGCATTAATTATTCTAGAAGTTTGTTCAATCTTCAACTGCCATTCCAATACTTCATGTGCCCTTTCCCCTAATTCACAATAACGTTGTTTTGATCTCAAAAGCAATCTCTCATAGTTATGTTTGCTTCGTATCATAACGAAGTTTCAAATTAGATAACTGTATCTTATTATCTTCCACTGCATTTTCCTGAAACATTTTCTCCAAATCTGCAATCTCTTTCTCTAACTCCAAAAGCTCTACCGTGTATTGCTTCTTCACTTTGGCTGTATAACTAATAATTTGACCTCGCAAGTATGCTTTCAAAGTATCCCACAATGTAAATTTACTTTGTACTGATCCCTCATTCGTATCCAAAAAAAAATTGATCTGATCTCTCAAAAACAAAACAAATTCAGGTCTTCTAAGCAACATCTCATTAAACCTCCAACAATAAGTTGTTTCCACCTTGTCCACAATCTCACAAGAAATCAACAATAAAGAATGATCCAACAATATTCTACTCTTGTATTCTGCATAGTCAACCCTTCCCTGTAAATGAGCTGAAACCAAAAAAGATCTATTCTAGAAAATGACTCATGACGGGCGGAATAAAATGAATAATCCTTCTCGGTCAGATTAATTCATCACCATATTTCAACTAAATTCAACTCCTCCCTCAATTCTATCACCCTTTTAGCCATCTTGGTTTTCTTAACAATTTTTGGAGATTTATCCAACAGTGGATCCAAACAGCAATTAAAATCACCTCCTATCATTATGTTCTCATTTGATTGATTCAAATTTTAAAAAGGATCAGTAACAAATTGTACATCATCTTCATTCAATAAATTCCAGGCTTCCAAAAACAACTTACAATTAACTTTCAAAATTCTTCCAGCATTCTCAAAAACAGATTCTAAAATAAAAGGTACCAAAATCACCACTCCCTGGCCTTAGAATTAAAAGAAGATGCCAAAACACATCTAACCCAGTCCCACTTCAATTTCAAGTGTTCATTTTCCGTCAAATGTGTCTCTTGAAGAAAAGCAATGCCCACCTTCATCTTCTTGATATAATCCAAGACACACTACCTCTTTATCGGATGATTCATCCCTTTAACATTAAATGTCGCAAAGTTCAATTTACTCATTTTATCTTAACAAATAACTCCCAACACAACCAACCCACAAACAAACTAAAGCTCCAAAAGAAAATACAAATCCTCTAAATACAAATAAACACAAAAAAGGAGGAAACCACCCCCCTTAACCCCTCTAAAGAAAAGAAAAAAACCTACAAAAGTGGTACCCCCCTCTACTGGCAGATGACTTCAGAAGCTGTAGTGCCATCCACCCCACAACTGCTGATATTCGTACATCTCAAAACATTGCGTAAATAACAATATTAATTCAATCTACTATACCCACAATGCCAACTGATTGATCCTGAACACCAGTTGCAACACCAGATAAATCATCTTCTCCCTTCTGGGTTGAATGTTGGTCTTCGACATTCTTCCTGCTATTCCTGTTCCCATTGCGCTTCAGGGAACCATGTGATTTTGGTTGTTTCTGCAATTCAGAACTATGAGAATTATTTGAAAAGAATTAGCAAAAGACAAAGCTTCAGCCTCATCGTCAAAAAACTTAGCCTGGAAGTCTCCACAGAACTTTCAACACAGCAGGGTACCTAAAAGCAAACCGATAACCCTTCTTCCATAACACAGCCTTAGCCGAATTAAACTCCTTCCGACGTCGTATCACATCTTGACTTAAATCTGCATAGAAAAAAACCCTATGGCCCTGAATCATCATAGGGCCCTGATTCTGCTGAGCTTTCTGAACTGCCAATCGTAAAATTAACTCATGATCTTGATATCTTAAACAACAAATAAGAACTGCCCGTGGAGGCTGATCGGGAAAAGGTTTTCTTCGTATTGCCCTATGTGTTCTGTCCAATTCCAATCCTTCTGGGAAAGCATCCTTTCCCAACACTTCAAGAATCCATTTACGAAAAAACTTAACCCATTTGTTTATGCATCTCTCAATTGCTGCTGGTGAGGCTTAATATCTAGAAGAATATGATACAAGAGCAGGGATGTGATGTTGAGACTTTATAAGGAACTGGTAAGATCTCATTTGGAGTATGGGTACAGTTTTGGGCTCCTTATTTAAGAAAATATGTGCTGGCATTGGAGAGGGTTCAGAGAAGATTTACCAGAATGATGCCTGGAATTAAGTGATTAACATATGAGGAACATTTGATGGCTCTGGGACTGTATTCCTTGGAGTTCAGAAGAATAAGGGGAAACCTTATAGAAGCATTTTGAATGTTGAAAGTAGTTGGAGAGAATAGATGTGGCAAAGTTGTTTCCCATGGTAGGGGAGTCAAGGACAAGAGGTCACATCTTCAGAATTGAATGGGATCCTTTTAAATAGAGATGTGGAGGAATTTTTAGCCAGGTTGTGGTGAATTTCTAGAATTTGCAGCCCGGGCAGTTGTGGGTGTATTTAAGGCAGAGATTGTTAGCTATCCAATTAATCAGGGTATCAAAGGTTAAGGGGACAAGAGAAGGGAATGGGGCTGAGTGGGAGAATGAATCACCTCATGTTGGAATGGCGGACTGAACTCAACTGGCCAAATAGCCTATTTCTGCTCCTATATCATATGGTCTTATCTTATCAAGGTCCTCTGATATGTAGACACCTAGGAACGAAGATACTGACCCACTCCAACTTCATCAATGAAAATGAGTCTCCCTTCCTAAAGTGCACAATAAGCTCCTTGGTCTTGTTTACATTGAGAGCAAGATTGTTGCTGTGGCATGACAAAGCAGATCCTCGATATCCATCCTATATTCTGACTCATTTCATGTTATTCGGCCAACAGTGGTGTCGCTTGTGAACTGACAGGTTGTGCTGGAGTTAAATATGGCTAAACAATTATGGGTGTACGGAAAGTAGAGCAGGGGACTAAATACACCACCTTGAGGTGCCCCTACTTGGATGGTCAGCAAGGAGATGTGATGTTGGGGTCTGCCGATGAAGAAGTCAGGGATCCAGTTGCAAAGGGACAAATGTAATCCCAGGTTCCTGAGTTTGATTGTAAGTTTTGCTGTTGTGATGGTGTTAAATGCCAACCTGTAGTCAATGAAAACCACAACACAGTTAATCTAACGTCGAATGGAAATCAGCAAGATTGCATCTGCCATTGACCTGATGTGAGCTGGTGCTGAATAATAATTGAAGCAAGGTATCTCTGCTCTTTCACAGTATTTATGTGCTCACAACCCATACCACAACTTAGGTGTGTATAAACAAACCTGGATATATTACGTTGACCTCCCCCCCCCCCCCCCCCACCCCGCCACCATCCAATCATTGACAAAGATTTCAAACAGCTGATACCTCAAACTAATCTTTGTGGCACTTTACCGTGCTCATTGGTCAAACAACTGAGGACAGGAACAGGGAGTACAAGACAGTGGTGAGACTACACGGAGTATTAAACACAGCTTTAGTCACTAGTTCATAGAAAAGATATCATTAAGCTGGAAATGGTGCAGAAAAGATTTGCAAAAATGCTACTGGAATTGGTCGGCCTGAATTATAAGGATAATCTGGAATTCTTTCCCTGGAGAACTGGGGAGAGAAACTGCATAGTTTTATAAAATCATGAGAAGGATGAATAAGGTAAATAATTATTGCCTTTTTTCCCAGGTAGAGAAATCTAATCTAACGGGCATAGATTTAAGGTGAAAGGGTAAAGATTTGAAAGGGATCTGAGGGGCACCTTCTTCACCGAGGGTAGTGGGTGTGTGGAATGAGCTGCTCAAGGATGTGGTAGAAGTAGGGACAATTATAATGTCCAAAAGAGAGGTTTGGAAGAGACAATGGGACATGATTGATTGGCATGAACAAGTAGAGCCAGAGGCCTGTTTCTGTCAATAGAATTTATAACTGATTGAAAAGCTTTTATCTAGAATGTTAAATGCAAATCAAAGACAAACGTCACTGAGTTAAAAAAAAAAGATTAGGAGGCCTACATCCAAACTGTTCCTCCTGTGTTCATAACTCAGAACACAATCTTAAGGAATGATAGAACATGAGCTGTGAATTGCCAGTAGATTTATGATGTTTCCCCACTTTATCATCACCCTTTTGGAAATTATGGAGTTTGTTGTCAATTCCATGTATATCAATTGCTGGATCATGCTATTAAAACAAATTAAATGCCAGAGAAAGCTGTTGTTTGGATTTAAGAGCAATAAAAATATCCTTATGGTGTTGAAATGTATGGTTCTGCAATATTCAGGCTAGAACAGAAACAAATGAAGCACTGTGTTCTCATTAGGAACAAGTGTACCAAGAGAGCAGCAATCTACTCAAACTTTCAATAAGACCTTTTAGCTCACTCCAGAGAGGTACTTTGCTGGTGAACAGAAATATTTTAAGAATCTATCTTCGTAAGAGACTTTCGTCACCTTCCAAAGTAGAGGTACAAACTGCACGTTTATTTCAGGGATGGAAATGAGACAACAGGGTCAATTGGTTAAGGAAACTTCTACACACACACACAATTCGCAGGGGGTAAATATACACTTCAGATGACGAGGGAGAAACCGACAGAAACTGTGGAAATTACAAGAACATACATATTCAACAATCAGATCAAGGTGATATTATGTGCCCCCACCCCTTGACCAGTACAGACACAGCTCTTGCTACCTGGCCTCAAGATTCACCCCAATCCAGTGTGAAAGGTGCTACTTACATGACACGAGGAGTCCGAAGAGGCAGAACAAAGGGGCACACGATCCTTTATAGTTCTGGGGGCCAATCATAAGGGTGTTGTGGTCAATGGCTCGAACCCAAGTGCAGGGCTCAACTGAGGTGATTCACCTGGGCCAATTGGGTGAGGGTCAAGGCTGAGTCTGGGCAGGCTGCTTGGACTGCAGCACCTGGTGATTTAGATAGGTCAATTGTAAGGGTCACCTTGATGGCTTGGGGTGAATTTTTGACCTTGATTGCTAGGTAGTGTGTCCTCGGAACAGGAGTGGAACAGCACCACCTAGTGGTGGATGATGCCTCTCCATTACAATGCACCCCTTCGGAAGACACACTGCTCACCAAAAGTTTGACAGGTAATAAGTAGGTCTAACAGGGCAATGCCGAGGTGCATATGAATTGACAACCACAACAGAGAATGATTATAGTAACAATATTAAGAATAAATGCAATCCCCCAGTGCAGGATAGTCGCTCAAATACCCCCAATGGAGCCAAATGGCCCCCAGTCTCCCCATGAGGTGATGATGCTGGAGGAACTGGTCCCTGGATTTTTGAATTTTGGCCACTGAGTCCCAAATGTGGTCAGCCAGCTGGGTAATGTTAGAGGATTAGTTGGGAATGGAGGTGCAGCACTCCTGGCCAATGACTGCACAGATACCACCATTCGCCACCAGAAGGTAGTCCAGGGCTATCCGATTTTGCAGTGCCATCATATGTACCACGGTCAGCTCCGCAGCAGTCCGGGTCAGAGGGTCCTGTGTATGATGGAGACACGTACCATCTGTGCAGGCAGTCACTGTTGCCGAATGGGAGGTTGGAGATGTGTCTGTTCGGGACTCAGCACCAACACTCCTTTGGTCTATGGAGGAGCTATGGGATGATACGGAGGGTCGGGACATGAGTGGAGGTCAGATTATAGGCAGGGAAATACCAGTTCCTGAAGCACTCACCCCATCGGGAACTGATGGAAGGGATAGTGTTGAGTGGGAATGTCGGGGGCGGTGGGCTGCCATTAGGTCCACCACAAAACCCACTGGAGCAAAGAGTCTATATAGGCAGTTCATCCGAGAGTCTTCCAGCTGGAAAGGGGTAAGTTGTAGTGCTTGATCAGTGTGTGGAGTTTGGACACAGATCCAGCAGTCTGATCTGTTCACCATGATGGTGAAGTTGTAGGCAATGTGGAGAAAAGTGTTCGCTGATATGACATTGCCAACGGTCACCACTAGCAGCAGGGGTAGATGTTCCTGTGGGGTGGAAAAACAAGAGGAGGGGGTGGGAAAGAACTCATTATCTGGTCTGGCCCAGGATTGTGACCCCCTGAGTGTCTCCCAGACTGTGCACGACAATCACCCCCTTTTGGGATGGACCTCGTGGCTGTTGTGTCCAGTCTCCCCAAGTCCTCGGTCTCGGGGAGTTTGGTGGGCTCTAGTTCCAGGGATGGGGCGTGTGAGAGGTGGCGAGACATGCAGTCAGTGCTCCATTGTGTCTGGTGGGGAGGTGGAGGCGGTGCATATTTGGGCGCTTGGTCCATGGCAGCATTGTGCACTGCCTCCTTTGTGGTATTGTGGGTGTGTACATCTACGTGATGAACTGTGATCTCCCTGTGAGTGGCTTGGTCCCAAATTAGCTTCCAGTGGTGCTGCCCCCAGAGGGGACATTCGTGGATTTTCCACCCCATTTCATGCCATCAGGCCACACTGCCTTACCATTCGCTACTGCCCCTGAATCAGTGTAGATGTGGACAGGCCCAGTGGTGTCCTGAAGTGTGAGTGCTACTGCTGCCAGCTCAGCAAGCTGGCTGGAGCCCCCCTCTCCCTCTTTGGTGATGACTTTTCCCGTCGCAGGGTGGAGTGCTTCCAATATTGTTTCCCACCTTTCCAGCGGCTGGAGCCATCTATGAACCAGGCATGTGTCTTTTGTTGGGGGTCAAGGGAGTCAAAGGGGTCTCCCCAGGGCATGGAGAGAGCGGGATTTCGGACGATTCTGAAGCTGGCTCCTGGGAAGGACATGACCTGCTCAGGGAGGTGGCTCACCCCATGTACCACTTCCATTTTACTATGGTTAACCACTGAGCCCAGCCTTCCTTGTGGGTGGACTCAGAAGATTTGATCCACTGCATTATGGGCAGGTGTAGATGGAGGACGTTGGGGTCAGTGCTTGTTTGGTACTTGGTGGCTAGGAGGGCCAGATAGCATGCAAGTAGTTGGCGCTTGAATGGGCTGAAGCACACAGCAGCTTCAGGCAGGGACTTTGTCCAGAAACCCAGTGAGACTCTGCGATCTTTGAGCTTCCGCCAAAGGTTCCATTCGGCGGTGGTCTCCCTCGCTGACACCTGTAATTAAAAGGAACATCTGCCTGCCTGGGAGCGAGGGGTAATGCTTGTTCCACAGCTTGTTTTTCTATATCAAAAGCAGCCTGTTATTCGAGACCCCATTGGAAGGTGGCCTTTTTTCATGACACCCTGTAGAGTGGTTTTAGGTTCATGGTGAGGTGGGGTATATGTTGTCACCAACAGCCCAAGAGATCCACAAAACTCTGTGTACCGGTTTTATTGGTGAGGACTGCAAAGTTCAAAATTTTACTCCTGGCTGATTCCGGTATCTCCTATGTCCTGAGTGCCATTGAATACCCAGGAAATGCGCTTCACAGGAAGGCCCCTGATTCTTATGCATATTAATGGCCCACCCCCTGCACCTCAGAAAATGCTTTTGCATTTGAAGAGCCTTGGAGATAATGGTCTCAGATGGCCCCTGGATGAGTATCATCAATATAGTGGGCAATTGACACCTCGGGGGAGAAGTCAATTGACTGCAGATCAAGGGCAATTAGGCTGTGGAGGTAGCCTTGAGGGAATCTTCAAAAAGTATATTGTTGTGCATCCCAAGTAAATGAAAATTAGTCTTGGGAGTCATTATGCAGGGAAATGGAAAAGAATGCATTGGGCAGGTCAACCACTGCATACCAGGGCTTATCTTGGTGGGAAGCTATGTCTTCCACTAAAGTGACAATGTCTGGACAGCAGGGGCCAATGGGAGAGCAACTTTGTTTAGCTGCCTGTAATCTACAGTCATCCTCCAGGTGTCATCTTTCTTGCGGACTGGCCAGACTATTGAAAGGAGAGCCTGTCGGTCTATGACTCCCTCCTGCAGGAGAGCCTGCACAGCCTCTGTAATGTCCTCCCGGGACGCGGTATTGTCGCAGATTGGTTACTTTGGAATGGAGGGGGGGTATGACTATGGGTGACTCCAAAGGTGGAGCAGCCTTGGTTGGTATGGAGGGACTGTCCCCATAATAAATTGTTGCCCAAGATGCATTCAGGGGGTTGTGTCCCGATGGCCTGGCATATGGTGAACTCCATTGCAGGCAAGTGGGAGCCTCCCAGCTCTTCTATCTGCATAGGGGACCCCCTCCATCCCGCAGGGTTGCCAGAGATAATGGTGTGTGTGCGCACGTGTCTACGAGCGCCAGCCAGCACTGTACATTGTCCTTTTCCCAATGTGCTGCTACAGGGATTTCTAGCCTCAGGTACCCCGGGCCGGAAATGGCAACAGAGTGCACGCGCTGGGCACCCTGGCCTCCATCCTATGAAGGGTGAGGCCACGTAGGGTGAGGCCAGACATCTCTTGCAGCAGCTGCTGCCTGATCTCAGCCTTAAGGGCTGGGGAGATTGGGTCAGGTGGTGCGGTGGGGACAACAGTGGGGGCTTAGTTTGGTGGCGTGGGGTCGGCAAGGCAAGGTTGTCCCTTATCTCCTGCGTTGTTTGTTTTAGCAATTGAGCCATTAGCGTATTTGATTAGACAAGAAGCTGAAATTAAGAGAATTACAGTAAATAAAGAGGAATATAAAATCAGTCTTTTTGCAGATGATGTACTAATACAGATCCACATAATTCTTTAGCTGTATTGTATAAAAAGTTGCAAGATTATAGCATAATATCAGCTTGTAAAATTATAATTGGAAAAAAGTGAAGTTATGCCATTTGTCGAAGAGAATTATGATCAATGTAAAGAGGTTGCTCAATTTAGGTGGACAATATCTGATTAAGTATCTAGGTATTAGAATTGATAAAAAAATTAGAAAAATTATATGTTAAATTATATTCCATTATTTGAAAAAATTAAAAAAGAGTTAAATAGATGGAATGACTTACCTTACTTTGATGGGGAGAGTGAATTGTATTAAAATGAATTTTTTTTCAAAGGTACAGTATCTTTTTTAGTCTTTTCCTTGTTTCATACCGCAAAAAAAAATTTTAAGGATTTAAATATAGTTATACGAAAATTTTTATGGAAAGGAAAGATGAATAGGGTATCTTTGGAAAAAATTGGCAAGGAAATTTGAATTGAGAGGTTTACAACTTCCCCATTTTCAGAATTACTATAAAGTGGCACAATTGAAATTTATTAATGCAATGTCTGATACAACAAAATCTTGTTTGGTCTAAAATAGAGCTGTACAAAATTGATGAAAAGTCTGTGATGGAATTTATTTATAAATGGAATTCAAAATTATTAATTTGTGCAGACCCAGCAATATTAAAACATTTAATTGAACTATGGAATAAAATTGATTATCAGATAGGTGGGAAAGGGAAGATCTCAATGAAAACATCTTTATATCAGAATAAACTTTTCTCTTTTACTATGGATAATCAGTTTTTGAAACTTTGGAACCAAATGGGAATTTTAAAAGTTGAAGATTGCTTTGAAGCGGGGAAATCTTCAAATCTTTTCAAATTATCAGGTTAAAAACTTTTTATTAGAAAAATTGGGTCATAATTTAAAATTACTTAGACAATCTTCTTTAGAATTATTACTTACTAAAGATGATTTTAAAAAAACTATTTCTGAAATGTATAAGTTGTTACAAAATTAAATGCCTAAACCAGATGTTCATGAATCAGGAATGAAATGGGAATCAGATTTAGATAGAAAGATAGATGAAAATTTTTGGAGAAATTTGTGTAAAGATAGTATGACTAAGGTAATAAATGTATGTTATAGGTTAGTATAATATAATATTTTGCATTAATTGTATGACTCCATATAAATTGAAAAAATTTCAACTTGGTTCTTCAGGATTATGTTTTAGATGTGATCAAGAAGTTTAAAGGTTTTTGGTTGCAAATTAAATTGTTTTTGGAACAGATATTAAAAGTAAATTTACCTTTTGATCCAGTGTTGTTTTTATTAGGAAATATTAAGTCGATAGCTTTAAGATTGAGATTGACCATGTACCAAATTGAAATTATGCATTTGTCTGTGGCTGTTTCTAAAAAGTGTTTAGCTATTCAATTGAAATCTGACTATGTTTTAGGTATGAAAAGATGGCATAATGAAATGAAAGCCTGTATTCCTTTAGAAAAGATTATATATAATGTAAAAGATAAATATTTTTTCTTTACTAAAGTTTGGAGCCCTTATTTGAAAACTATTGGTGTTAGAATTTGACCCCTCATTCTGCTCCAATAGGTGCCACTGTTCCTGCAGCCACAAAGTTTAAATGTGATTTTAGTAGATGATGATCTCTTTTTTCTTTCTTTGTAAGTGGGGGAGGGTAAAAGTGAGGTGGTTGGGGAGATTGTTTTTTTTAAATAAATGACTAATCACATTATGTCTATATTTATATGTAGTAAATAATGTTATATTATGTGATTTTAAATTTTATATAAAATATTAAAAGAAAGAAAAGGACCTTGATCAGAGTGAGGATGAAATTGAACTGTGTACTGGACAAGGTGGAAATTAAGGAAGCAGATGTGTTGGATATACTTAAAAACATCAAGACGTATCCCCGGGATACGTCCCGGGGCCGGATGTGATATATCGCAGGCTGCTGTGGGAAGGGAGAGAAGAGATAGCGGGCTGTAGCTGTGATCTTTGAATCCTCTTTGGCCGAAAGGTAAGTGCCGGAGGATTGGAGAATGGAAAATTTAGTCCCCTTGTTTAAAAAAGGTAATAGGGAGAATCCTGAGAATTATAGACAGATGAGTCTTATGTCATGGTGTGTAAACTATTGGAGAGGATTCTTAAGGATAGGATCTATGAGAATTTGGAGAAGTACCGTCTACTCGAGGATAGTCAGTGTGGCTTTGTGAAGGCAAGGTCGAGGTTCACGAGTCACATTGAGTTGCTTGAGGAAGTAACAAAGAAATTGATGAGGGAAGGGCAGTAGATGTGCTTTACATGGATTTTAGCAAGGCATTTGACAAGGTACTCCATAAGTGACTCACCAAGAAAGTCATGAGGCACGGGATCAGTGGATAAAATACTGGCTTGTAGAAAGAAAGCAGAGAGTAGTCGTGGAAGGAAAGTATTCTGCCTGGAGGTCAGTGACTAGTGGACTGCAGCAGGGATTTGTTCTGGGACTCCTGTTCTTTGTGATTTTTATAAATGAGCTGGATGAAGAGGTAGATGGATGGGTCAGTAAGTTTGCGGGTGACATGAAGGTTGGAGGGATTCTGGATGGAGCGGAAGGTTATTGAAGTGGATATAGACAGGATGTAGAGTTGGGCAGAAAAGTGGCAGATGGATTTCAATACAGATAATTGTGAGGTGATGCATTTTGGAAGGACTAGCCATGAGGGCTGAGTACAGTCTTAATTGTTGGTTACTTAAGAGTGTGGATGAACAGAGGGACCTTGGGATGCAAATCCATACATCCCTCAAGGACACCAGAGTTGACAGTACAATTGAGAGACAGTGGGAAATTTTTTAAGAGATTTTTCACAGTGCTCAACAAAAATATATTCCTATTAAAAAATAAGGGCAGTAAGAGAGGGAAGAGTCAGCCTTGGTTAACTAAGGAAATAAAGGAAGCCTGGCAACTATCGGCCTGTAAGTTTGACGTCTGTGGTAGGTAAATTAATGGAGAAAATTCTTAGAGATAGTACTTATAAACATCTGGATAGACAGGGTCTGATCAGGAGCACTCAACATGGATTTGTGGGAGGAAGGTCATGTTTGACCAATCTGATTGAATTTTTTGAAGAGGTGACTAGGAGTGTGGATGAGGGTAGCGCAGTGGATGTTGTCTATATGGACTTCAGTAAGGCCTTCGATAAGGTACCACATGGAAGGTTAGTTAGGAAGGTGCAGTCTTTAGGTATAAATTTTAAGATAGTCAAATGGATTGAACATTGGCTGAAAGGGAGAGGCCAGAGAGTGGTAGTGGATAATTGTCTGTCAGGTTGGAGGCCGGTGACCAGTGGTGTGCCTCAAGGATCTGTATTGGGCCCATTGTTGTTCGTTATATACATTAATGATCTAGATGATGGGGTGGTGAATTGGATTAGTAAATATGCAGACGATACTAAAATAGGTGGAATAGTGGATAATGAAGAAGGTTTTCAAGGATTGCAGAGGGATTTGGGCTGCTTAGAAAAGTGGGCTGAAAAATGGCAGATGGAATTTAATGCTGATAAGTGTGAGGTGCTTCATTTTGGTAAGAAGAATCAGAATAGGACATACGTGGTAAATGGGAGAGCATTGATGAATACAGAAGAGCAGAAAGATTTAGGAGTAACGGTACATCGTTCCCTGAAGGTAGAAACTCACGTGAATAGGGTGGTGAAGAAGGCTTTTAGTATGCTGGCCTTTATCAATCATTGCATGGAATATAGGAGTTGGGAGGTGATGTTGAGATTATATAAGATGTTGGTGCAGCCTAATTTGGAGTTCTGTGTGCAGTTCTGGTCGCCTAATTATAGGAAGGATATAAACAGAGTGGAGAGAGTGCAGGGAAGGTTTACCAGAATGTTACCTGGGTTTAAGCATCTAGAGTATAGGGAGAGATTGGACAGATTAGGTCTTTATTCTTTGGAGCGTAGAAGGTTGAGAGGGGATTTGATAGAAGTATTTAAGATTATGAAAGGGATAGACAGAGTGGATGTGGATAGACTATTTCCGTTAAGAGGAGGAAAGATTAAAACAAGAGGACATGAGTTAAGAATTAAGGGGCAGAGGTTTAGAGGTAACATGAGGGGGAACTTCTTTACTCAGAGAGTGGTAGCCGTGTGGAATGATCTTCCGGGAGAAATAGTGGCGGCGGAGTCAATTGTATTATTTAAGAAAAGGTTGGACAGGTATATGGATGAGAAGAAGATGGAGGGTTATGGGCATTGTGCAGGGAGGTGGGACTAGAAAGGGGTGTTTGGTTCAGTGCGGACTAGAAGGGCCTAATGGCCTGTTTCCGTGCTGTAATTGTTATGTTATGTTATGTTAAAAGCTCATGTGTACAAAGTAGCCAAGAGTAGTGGGAAATAGGATTGGGAAAACTTTAAAAGGCAACAAAGGAAAACTAAATGGGAAATAAGGAAAGGGAAGAAGGATTCTGAAGGGAAATTAGCACAAATTATAAAAATGGGTTGCAAAAAGTTTTATAAATATATAAAATGGAGGAGGGTGGCAAGAATTGACATAGGTCCCTTGGAAGATGAGAGAAGGAGATTGAAATTGAGTAATGAGAAAATGGCTGAGGAATTGAACGGATATTATGTGTCAGTCTTCATGGTGGAAGAAACGTCCAGTAGGTCAGAGTGGTGATAGGGATGTGAAGGGAGGTGAGGGCCTCAATAAAAATAATTGTCACAAAAGAGATAATGATGTGCAAACTAATGGGACTAAAAGCAGACAAATCCCCTGGTCCTGATGCGGTGCATCCCAGGGTACTGAGGGAAATGGCAGGAGTTATAGTCAATGTGTTGGTAGACATTTACCAAAATTCTCTGGATTCTGGGCTGGTCCCGGCAGATTGGAAGACAGCAAATGTCATACTTTTTAACTGTACAAGATCCTGGTGAGGCTGCACCTGGAGAACTGTGTTGAGTCTGGTGTCCATACTTGAGGAAGGATTTACTGGCCTTGGAGGCAGTCCAGAGGATCCTGGAGATAAGGGGTTGATGTACAAGGGGAGACTAAATCGTCTGGGATTATACTCACTCGAATTCAGAAGAATGAGAGGAGATCTTATAGAAACATAAAATTATGAAAGGGATAGATAAGATATAGGCAGGAAAATTGTTTACACTGGTAGGTGAGACCAGAACTAGGGGACACAGCA
This sequence comes from Narcine bancroftii, assembly GCF_036971445.1. Lineage (NCBI taxonomy): Eukaryota > Metazoa > Chordata > Chondrichthyes > Torpediniformes > Narcinidae > Narcine > Narcine bancroftii. The sequence continues at coordinate 68,276,098 of NC_091475.1, forward strand.
TCAAGATTCAGGGGACTAGATTTAAGACAGAGAGGAGGATAAATTGTTTTTCTCAGAGAGTAGTGAATCTGTGGAATTCTCTACCAAGGGAAACAGTTGAGATGACTTCATTAAACATATTTAAGAGTCAGTTAGATAGATTTTTACATAAAAAAGGAATTAAGGGATATGAGGAAAAGGCAGTTGGTGGAGTTGAATCAATGATCAGATCAGCCACGATGGCCAACTCCTGCTCCTGTTTCTATGTTCTTATGTTTATGTAATAAGGCCGATGGGATCTGGGATTCATTAATAGGGGATAGAATTCAGGAGCAGAGAGGCTGTATTACAACTTGACCAATCTTTGATAAGACCACATTTAGAGTAATATGTTCAATTCTGGTCACCTCATTATAGGAAGGATGTGGAAACTATGGAAAGGAGCAGAGGAGATTTACAAGGACATAAAGGTAATGGTAAGGGTTCCATTATTATTGAACAATACAGTTAGAATGTAACATACATAAAATTCTTTAACTTTTTGACTATCATAAAAGCAGAGAGTCACTACTTTGTCCAGCGCCCCTCACAGAAACCTACAGCACCTGGTGTTCCTGGGCGGTCTCCCCTCCAAGCACTCACCAGGATTGAGCCTGCTTAGCTTCCGAGAACAGACAATCTCAGGCATATTCAGGCTATTAGGCTGGATGTTGCCTTGACTGGGAAATGTCTCATGAAGCAAGGTTAGCAGAGCTGTGACTTTTCTCTTTGGAGTGTAGAAGGATGAGAGGAGACTTGTTAGAGATCTACAAGATTATTAGAGGCATAGATGGGGTGGACAGCCAGCACCTGTTTCCTAGAGCAGGATCTGCAAACATCAGAGGAAAGATGTACAAAGTGATGGGAGGGAAGTTTAGGGGAGACAACAGGTGAAAGGTTTTTTTTTTCATAGAGAGTTGTGGGTGCCTGGAATGCCTTGCCAGAGATGCTGGTGGAAGCTGAAACATTGGGGACATTTAAAAGACTCTTAGACAGACACATGGATGAAAGCAAAATAGAGGGTTATGGGGTAGGGAGGGATTAGTACTTTTTTCAAGGGCTGAAGGGCCTGTAATGTGCTGTATGGTTCTAGGTTCGGTCTTTAATCCCTGAAACATCAGAAAATGAGGGGAGATTTGATGAAGGTACACAAAAGTACGAGGGCTATACATAAATGCAGGCAGGAAATTCCCAATGAGGTTTGCTGAGAGAAGAATTCGAGGACATGAGTTAAGGGCAAAAGAGTGAGGAATGAAAGAGTTAACAGATAGCGATAATGTAGCCAGATTTTTCAGCATTCTAGTAAGGCAGGCAAGGCAATTCAAAATGACCAATTAGCACAACGTCCAACTGTAGGAATTTACTTTGAACCAATCATCGAGCAGGTCTGATGAGAGGCTGTCAATCTTGTGTACCAATGGAATTTGTACTTAGTAATGGTATAGGGTATGAATGTAGAGAGTAAACTTTTGATTAGGCCAATTGTAACTCCGTCCATGTGTAAGCAAGACAAAGGAAAGAGCTGTGAAACACAAGGTCAGTCTCTGCCAGCCTTTATAGAGAGAGCATCTTTGTGAGGATTTACAGAGAACTCACAATTCTGCAGAATAAAGAAAGTCTGACCAGACAAATGTTTCAGTATCATCATTTTGTAGAGTCCACCAAACGAACTGGAATCCACATTTGGTGTCAGAAATGGAATTCCAAAAGCTCTGCAGATCCTTGGCAGACGGAACAAAGTGGAGTGAGTTTATGTACCAGGGATTTGGCCAGCGGAGTAGGTACATCTTTTATTTTCTCCATTTACCCTGCTCTGAACGAAACATTTCTGCATGATTCTGTAGCTAGGGACTGAGAGACTGGACAGAATTTAACAGTAGACAGTGAAAGGTCAGACTTGAATTAAGTTCAGCAAATTCTGCAGTCCGGGACTATGGTTGAATAGGAGCTTAGGGAGCTCGGATAAGGTCAGGGACCTTAATGGGTAATTGTATGGATACAGTGAGTGAATGGGTTTCACCAATGCAGGTGATGTGTTAGAAATTTCCAAATGATGAGAAAGTTATACATAAAGTTTCAGGGGCTTTGAATAAGAAATTGGGTAAAATTGAGTGGCTTTTAGGAGGCACATGGGATGATGAATTAATAAAAGAGGCACAACAGTTGATTTAGAAGTGTATGTTAAATGAGGAAGCTAGGATTATAATAGAGAAATGGCGTCTACTACGCAAGAAAGAAAAGAGAGAGATAAACTTGCAAGTTGGCAGACTAACGCCGTAAAATAGGGGATCCCACTGACAGAAGGGGAGAACGTTAAAACCTGTGGAAGTCCTCCAGAACGAATGTGCACACAGAAAAAAACAGGAGGTTCAGAGAATTGATGAGGAAAACTGCGCAGTGGGGTGAGTAGTAATAAGGGGTGTGATTTATCTTGTATGTAGAATAATACACCAAGACACAAGAGCAACTTGTCCGTGAACTAGTCTTTGCAGACGATGCCGCTTTAGTTGCCCATTCAGAGCCAGCTCTTCAGCGCTTGACGTCCTGTTTTGCCGAAACTGCCAAAATGTTTGGCCTGGAAGTCAGCCTGAAGAAAACTGAGGTCCTCCATCAGCCAGCTCCCCACCATGACTACCAGCCCCCCCCACATCTCCATCAGGCACACAAAACTCAAAACGGTCAACCAGTTTATCTATCTCGGCTGCACCATTTCATCAGATGCAAGGATCGAGAACGAGATAGACAACAGACTCGCCAAGGCAAATAGCACCTTTGGAAGACTACACAAAAGAGTGTGGAAAAACAACCAACTGAAAAACCTCACAAAGATTAGTGTATACAGAGCCGTTGTCATACCCACACTCCTGTTCAGCTCTGAATCATGGGTCCTTTACCAGCATCACCTACGGCTCCTAGAACGCTTCCACCAGCATTGTCTCCGCTCCATCCTCAACATTCATTGGAGTGACTTCATCTCCAACATCGAAGTACTCAAGATGGCAGAGGCCGACAGCATCGAATCCACACTGCTGAAGATCAAACTGCGCTGGGTAGATCACGTCTCCAGAATGGAGGACCATCGCCTTCCCAAGATCGTGCTATAAGGCAAGCTCTCCACTGGCCACCGAGACAGAGGTGCACCAAAGAGGTACAAGGACTGCCTCAAGAAAGCTCTTGGTGCCTGCCACATTGACCATCGCCAGTGGGCTAATATTGCCTTCAACCGTGCATTTTGGCGCCTCAGTTCAGCGGGCAGCAACCACCTTTGAAGAAGACCGCAGAGCTCACCTCACTATCAAAAGGCAAAGGAGGAAAAACCCAATACCCAACCCCAACAAACCAATTTTCCCTTGCAACCGCTGCAACCGTGTCTGCCTGCCCCGCATCGGACTTGTCAGCCACAAACGAGCCTGCAGCTGACGTGGACATTACCCCTCCATAAATCTTCGTCCGCGAAGCCAAGCCAAAGAAAAAGAAAACAAAGAAGAGAATAATGATGTAATCTTTCAGTTTAATTTGTTTTCTTGAGTGTATAAAAGTTGATGGATCCATTTGTTGAAAAGAGACCTCTGGAGACTACTTTCAAGGCTGAAAGCAGTTAGGGTTCTCTCAGGTTAAGATGGTGTCTAATAAAGAGTTAACTAGACCAGTTCTGTGTGCTGCGTTCTTTGCATCGGGAAGTGGCAGTTTCAATACATTTGGCAAACCAGCCAGGAGTCCAAAACTGAGGAATGTTTGCTGGATGGTGTCAGTGACCGGCTGAACTGGCATCTAAAGATTAAAGAATGGGCCCACGGGACACTTTCCCGGTTTTTCTCTTAAGTTGTTAGATCAATTAATCCCTCCCTCCCTATAGCATAACTCTGATGGATTCCAGATGAACTATGATTATCGCATCCCAAGCACACAGAGGATAAGGGCTTGAGCATTTCCCTGGTGAGAAGATAAAAGTACAGTCCAACATAACATGTTGTCCTAGTTCTGTCGCCCTGCCTTAAGACTGATTGAAGGTCAGGACACTGAAGTGGTGCTGAAGAACAAAAGGACAACATGGGACAAGTGTGTGATAACCAGGAGTAAACACTCCTATTGGTAAAATGTTGGAAATGACTGATGTGGGGACCCCGGGACAGCCATTGTATTATTTATATCTGAAATATGGACAATGCATTGTCATTGGACAATGAGTTGCACAACTCAGAAAAGGCAGGAATTGAGCAGGAGGCCAGGGAAGGGCTGGCCAGGTAAATTTATGGTAGAATTAAAAAGGTATTGATGTATCAGAAAAGGGATTGGTCCCATTTGTGTTCCAATTACATGGAGCAGGAAGATAATTTATAATGGTAGTAATACAGCCATGACAAAACAACTAATGTGGAGAAAAGCATAAGAGCTGGAGAGATAATTGGAGCCTTAGAGAGGAAACGTTGGGGATCTCAATTATATGTCTGGAATATTGCTTGGTAATCAAAGTAAATTTAATCATGATTGGCAGCTCCCACCCTGTCTGTGCAATATATTTATTTAAGGCTGAAATTACTTTTCTCCACGTAAGATGTGTAATAAAAATTAAATTTAAATAAGGAACAGACCAGCACCAACCACAGAATGTAAATCTGATTGAGCATTTCAGATAAACAAGATGACAATTACGATTAGGATGGTAACACATTCCCTCAGGCGGCAAATGGTTAACAAGCAGGTGAAAAAATAAAACCCTGGGGACCCAACGTCAGGCAGAAGCGACTCTATTCTTGCAGGGCGATGAGGAGGAATCAAAAGTTTCCTTGTGGGTAAGGCCACCCCCATATGTACCCCAGCAGCCACAGTGTCCAGACCTGTGGTCTCACTAGTTACGATAAAGCAGAAGGTCTCAAACTTAGCTTTGATGTAAAATGGTTGCTCCTTTTGGAAAAAAAACAAACTTGAAAGCTTGCCTCGCACTTTCATTGACAGTAGAAAGACTGTGCATGAGTGAGGAAGAAGGGGTTAAAGAGCTTGAACTGAAAGTCATCTGCAGTCATTTGAAACCTGCTTTCCAGAGAGTTTCAATCATGCAGCAATTTCACAAGTTGTAGGACTTTTAAAATGTAACAATGAAGAAATGGTGTTCCATTTCTGCAGTGTTTCCTAGTTCTAACTTGAATAGGAGTTGTGATGATACACTGCGGTATATCACTCGGCCAACAGGTGGCCTCGAGACACGGCACCCAGCCTTATGACATCTGACCACCAGGTGGGCCTAGAGGGCCCATGGTATAAAGCTGAGGTCCAGGCCACGTGCTCTCTCTCTCTCTCTCTCTCTCACTCACTCACTCACTCACTCTCTCTCTCACTCACTCACTCCTTCCCTCCCTCCCTCCCTCCCTCCCCAGGATCACTGCTGAAAGCAGCTATCAGCCAACTATCTTTATGTGAGTGGTATAAAACTGTGTTGGCCCAAACTGCATTGTGCCTGTGTTTTCCTTTGGTGCAGCCTGCCACAAATTTTTCCACTCACATAAAATGTGTGCGATCCCACCCAAGCATGAGGAGAAGATTGAGGAAGGGGGGGGCAAATCCTTCATGGTTGAGATGTGTGCAAGCCCCCCCCCCCCCCGCCGCAAACCTGGTGGAGACTGGCTCGGACACAGGGATGACAGCGAGGATACCGGACCCTCAGCGGACGCCTAACAGCGGAGTCCCAAGTCCATCAGTGGAGGCAACAGTCCCCAGCCCCAGCGTGATCGGGGTGCCCAGAAACGAATCAACAGCAGCACCTCTTAACGATGCTATGGCCGGACTGCTTGGAACAAGGCCCCTGGGCCTCCTGCGCATGCACACACTTCAGCTGCTGGAGACGTTGTTTCCTGAAGTACACTCACGTGATGATGTCGACTGTGTACACAGAAGACCTTTTCATGCTGCTGCTGGCCCAGCTGGAGACCTCCCATACACATTAGTCCAAGACTGAGCCTCATACAGGGAGGCTATGGAGATGCTCCAGTTCCATTATCTCCAAGGGGGAGACAAACTACACACAAGACACTGTCTCCTGACCAGAAGACTGCAACCAGGTGAGTCCTTCTAGGATTTCATGCTTTCAGTAAGATCCCTAGCGCGGGCATTAAACTTCTACGCTAGAACCCCACAGCAAATAGCGCAGGACCTGATGAGGGACACACTGGTTGCGGGGGACCAGTCAAACAAAATCCACCAGCAGCTGTTGGAACAAAGTATGGTGTCCCAAGAAGAGGCTTTGTAGGTGGCAGAGGCGATGAAGCAACCTTTGGGAATTCCTCCCTGATCACAGCGCCAAGCACCCCACTCCAAACCTGATGGACTCGCTGACACCATAATGTGGAGATGACAACGGCTGCAGCAGCAGCGGCTTAGCCAGATGCGACTCATAGTTGCCAGTTCTGCGGCAAAACCCCCACCCCCGGCCATGCTGCCTGGCAAGAGTCGTGGACTGCTCAAAATGTAGAAAACTGCAGAAGCCCACGGGTGACCACCAAGACCTATTGTCATGTAAATTGGCGGTGGGATAGCTCTGCTTCTTCCCCAGGTTGGCCAGGAAGGAACGGCATGTGCGCCCAGAGGGAGTAGCCATCTTGGACTGGAATCCAGAGGAGGAGCGCCACTACTATGGAGACCACGAGTGCACGCTAGCTTCCCTCAGGATCAATTAGGCGAGTCCACACAATTTGTCAGAGGCTACGGTCTCTGTGCTGTAGAACAGGTTGAAATGTAAATGTCTGTTGGATAGCGGCAGTACAGAGTGATTCATAGAGCTAAAATTAGCCAAAGACCACGGGTTCCCCATATACCCCAGCAACAGGCAGATACTCCTAGCGTCCAACAACCACTCAGTGGAAGTAAAGGAGTACTATGTGGTGACACTAGAAATAAAAGGGAAGAAGTATAAGGACTTCCTGGAACAGCTCTGCGCCCCAGTGCTGTTGGGATTAGACCCAGTGCCAGCTGGAGAGCCTCACGGTAGTCCACAACAGACCACAGCCCCCCGCCCCCCACAGTGCTTACGAGCTAAAAGCGCTGTGCGGTATCAATCCTTAATATTGAGCCTCTCCCCCTTATTTACCCACCACACTCCAGACTGTAAACCTATAGCCACAAAGCGCAAGAGGTACGGCCCCAGAATCAGAGCTTTTATTGCTGCAGGAGGGCATTATTGAACCCAGCAACAGCCCATGGTGAGCCCAGGTAGTCGTAGCAAAGACAGGGGAGAAACTACGCTTAGTGGTCAACCATTAATAAGTTAGACCATTAATAAGTTCACACAGCTGGATGCCTACCCTCTACCCCGGATTAGCGAGATGGTGAATACAATAGCCCAGTATAAGGTCTTTCCACTATCGACCTCAAGCTGCGTACCACTAGGTGCCCCTCAGGAGGAGCAACAGGCCCTATATGGCATTTGAAGCCGATGGCTGACTCTATCAGTTCCTCAGACTCCTGTTTGGAGTCACTTACAGGGTATCACTGTTCCAGAGGGACTGGAGGAGGTTTTTCCATACCTAGACAATGTTACCATCTGCGGGCACTTGGTGAACAACCACAACGCAAACATAAAGAGATTCCTGGAGGCACCCAAAGGACGCAACCTGACATACAAAAAAGACAAGTGTGTGTTCGGGGCTAAGAAGCTGGCTTTGTTGGGTTACATAGTACAGAATGGGGAGGTGGGACCAGATCCAGCTCACATTCAGGCCCGGATGGGCCTGAATCGCTCAAAAGATAACTGGGCTTATTTGCCTATTACACGCAGTGGACACCCCAGTACGCAGATAGGGCCCGTCCACTGATGAGAGCAAAAGAATTCCCCCTGCCCAGTGAGGCGGTCCAGGCATTTAATAGCCTGCGCGATCACTTGGCACACATCACCATGAGGGCTGTAGATGAAATACTCCCCTTAAGTGGAGACTGCCTCCTCAGATGTAGCCATAGTAGCCACACTGAATCAGGTGAATCAGGTGCGACACCCGGTGGCTTTCTTTTCTCGAACACTGCAGGCCTCAGAAACTATGTACTCAGCAGTGGAGAAATGGGCCCAGGCCATAGAGGAGGCAGTAAGGCACTGGAGGCACTACCTGGCCAACAGACCAACAGTCGGTAGCTTTTATGTTTGACAATCAGAAAAGGGGGAAAATTAAGAATATTGCTGCAGGAGGGCATTATTGAACATTATTGAGTGCAAAAGCTTTATGTTCCTGTTAGGTTAAAAGGAGGGGCAAAAGGTTTGAGAGAGCCGTGGTTTTCAAGGAATATTGGAAACTTGGTTCAAAGAAAAAGGGAGGCGTACATTAGATATAAGAAGCATGGAGTTAAGGAGATGTTTGAAAGATACATTGAATGTAAGAGGAATCTTAAGAGAGGAATTAGGAAAGCTAAAAGAAGATACGAGGAAACTATGGCAAGCAGGGTGAAAACTAATCCAAAAGAGTTCTACAAATATGTTAATGGTAAAAGGAAAGCTAGAGACAAAATTGGTCCCTTAGAAAATCAGAGCGGAAAACTGTGTGTGGAGCCTAGAGAAATGGGGGAGATATTGAACAGTTTCTTTTCTTCGGTATTCACTAAGGAGAAGGATATTGGGAGATGTGAGATTAAAAAAAGCAAATTGGGTAAATATGGGGAATATAGAGATTACAAAAGGTGTAGTTTTAAGGCTTTTGAAGAATATAAAGGTGGATAAGTCTCCGGGACCAGACGGGATCTTCCCCAGGACATTGAGAGAAGTGAAGGAGGAAATAGCAGAGGCTCTGGCGGTAATTTTCCAAATGTCATTAGATATGGGGATAGTGCCGGAGGATTGGCGCATTGCGCATGTGGTTCCGTTATTTAAAAAGGGTTCAAGGAGGAAGCCTGGCAACTATCGGCCTGTAAGTTTGACGTCTGTGGTAGGTAAATTAATGGAGAAAATTCTTAGAGATAGTACTTATAAACATCTGGATAGACAGGGTCTGATCAGGAGCACTCAACAGCACTCAACATGGATTTGTGGGAGGAAGGTCATGTTTGACCAATCTGATTGAATTTTTTGAAGAGGTGGCTAGGAATGTGGATGAGGGTAGCGCAGTGGATGTTGTCTATATGGACTTCAGTAAGGCCTTCGATAAGGTACCACATGGAAGGTTAGTTAGGAAGGTGCAGTCTTTAGGTATAAATTTTAAGATAGTCAAATGGATTGAACATTGGCTGAAAGGGAGAGGCCAGAGAGTGGTAGTGGATAATTGTCTGTCAGGTTGGAGGCCGGTGACCAGTGGTGTGCCTCAAGGATCTGTATTGGGCCCATTGTTGTTCGTTATATACATTAATGATCTAGATGATGGGGTGGTGAATTGGATTAGTAAATATGCAGACGATACTAAGATAGGTGGAATAGTGGATAATGAAGAAGGTTTTCAAGGATTGCAGAGGGATTTGGGCTGCTTAGAAAAGTGGGCTGAAAAATGGCAGATGGAATTTAATGCTGATAAGTGTGAGGTGCTTCATTTTGGTAAGAAGAATCAGAATAGGACATTCGTGGTAAATGGGAGAGCATTGACGAAAACAGAAGAGCAGAAAGATTTAGGAGTAACGGTACATCGTTCCCTGAAGGTAGAAACTCACGTGAATAGGGTGGTGAAGAAGGCTTTTAGTATGCTGGCCTTTATCAATCATTGCATGGAATATAGGAGTTGGGAGGTGATGTTGAGATTGTATAAGACGTTGGTGCGGCCTAATTTGGAGTTCTGTGTGCAGTTCTGGTCGCCTAATTATAGGAAGGATATAAACAGAGTGGAGAGAGTGCAGGGAAGGTTTACCAGAATGTTACCTGGGTTTAAGCATCTAGAGTATAGGGAGAGATTGGACAGATTAGGTCTTTATTCTTTGGAGCGTAGAAGGTTGAGAGGGGATTTGATAGAAGTATTTAAGATTATGAAAGGGATAGACAGAGTGGATGTGGATAGACTATTTCCGTTAAGAGGAGGAAAGATTAAAACAAGAGGACATGAGTTAAGAATTAAGGGGCAGAGGTTTGGAGGTAACATGAGGGGGAACTTCTTTACTCAGAGAGTGGTAGCCGTGTGGAATGAGCTTCCGGGAGAAATAGTGGCGGCGGAGTCAATTGTATTATTTCAGAAAAGGTTGGACAGGTATATGGATGAGAAGAGGATGGAGGGTTATGGGCATTGTGCAGGGAGGTGGGACTAGAAAAGGGGTGTTTGGTTCAGTGCGGACTAGAAGGGCCTAATGGCCTGTTTCAGTGCTGTAATTGTTATGTTATGTTGTGTTTATGTTATAAAATCTTACGTTGGAGGATCAAACTCTCTACTTACTCGTATGACATCCGATACCACTCCGGTAAGTTCAATGAGCTGTCAAGGATGTGCTGTCCAGGGATGCTTGCCGGCCACTCAACACACATGTCCACAGTGAGCTGGGGCTCCCCGGAGTGACCAGAATGTTCCACTTCATTAAGAACGTCAGCCTACCGTTCTTGGCAGAAGAGGTAAGGACTACTACAAGGGGTTGTCATATATGTGCGAGTGCAAACCATGGTTCTACTGCCTCCCTGAGGCAGCCCTCATCAAATCCACCTGGCCATTAGACCGTTTCAGCATCGACTTTAAAGGCCCCCTCCCGTCCACCAACAACAACTGTTACTTTCTCACTGTGATAGATGAGTTCTCCTGGTTCCCCTTCACCATTCCCTGCACAGATATGTCCACAACAGCAGTATTTAAGTGCCTGAAACCCATCTTCAGCATGTATGGATACCCTAACTACATCCACACAGACAGGGGGGCAGCCATCATGTGATAGTACAGACCTATCACCAATGTATATAGTTACAGTATCTAGAGTGTAATGACTGTGCTTACAGCGATTGGCTGAGAGCTTAGCCACGCCTACTGTCTGGGCCTTAAAGGGTTGTGTCCCTAGCCAGGTCGGATCATTCCGGACTGGTCGGCCACCTGTGAAGAGCTCCTGTCTTTTGCTATTAAAAGCCTTGGTTTGGATCAACAAGTCCTTGGTTCTTTCGTCGAGCTCTACACTTCATGAGTGCCGAGCTGCAGCAGTACTTGCGAGAGAGGGGGATTGCTACCAGCCGCACCAAAGCTACAATCCCCAAGGGAACAGGCAAGTAGTGAGGGAGAATGGCACCATTTGGAAGACGGTCCTTCTGATAATAAAGTCAAAGGACCTCCCGGTATCCAGGCGGCAGGAAGTGTTACCCGAGGCGTTACACGTGATATGCTCATTATTGTGTACTGCCACGAACATGACCACACATGATAGATTTTTCTTTCACAAGGAAATCGACCCCGAGCTCGGAGGTGACACATTGGATGATGTCATCGAGCCTGGTACTGATCAAGAAACATGGCCGATCGAGAGGGGAGAGCTGATCCATGCGAAACAGAACTACAAGTTTGTGACTTTCCCCGACAGAAGGGAGGACTGCATCTCCAAGAGGGGACCTGGTGCCAGCCGAAGAAGGTCCGGCTTAAGAAGAGGAAGAATCAGAAGAACCCCAGCCTGATCCAATCAATGTACCATTGACACCCCTCCAAGCACCCACACCCCCCCTCAGCTACACCATGGAGGATGAATACCACCCCCCTGAGGACTCCCAACCCACCCAGTATGCCCACAACACCTGGCCGAATGACCCCACCCAGCCCAAACCACGTACTCTTCCTAGGAGGTCCTAGAGGGTGAGGAAACCAATGGTACGCCTGGACGTGAGTAATACCAGGACCTTTTTTAAAGGGGGCTGAATGTGATGATATGCTGCGGTAAATAATTGGGTGAACAGGTGGCTTAGAGACACAGCACCCAACCTAGGTGAGCCTCGAGGGCTCTCTCTCTTTCTCTCTCTCTCTCTCTCTCTCTCTCTCTCCAGCTAGCAGCCAACTATCTTTATGTTATTGCAATAAAGCTGTGTTCACTCAAACTGCATTGTGCCTTTGCTGCAGCCTGCCACGGGAGTAAAAGTTGAAGAAAGACAGAATTATTAAACAGAATAATTCTGAAAAAACAGAAGAAAGAATTATTAAAAATAAACTGCAACGTTGTTTAATACTAATTACAAGTGGTCTAATACCAATAACAACCTAGAAGAGTGATGATGACTCCTGGCCCAAGTATTAAAGAGAGTGTTATATACAGAGGAAACTTGGGACTATTTTATGCTGGAGCATGAACACTGCAAGACTGTAAGATCTGCATCACACCTGAATGGTGAGCATGCTCAGTGAGACACATTGTAAGAGCCACATCACACTGAGTGGTGAGCATGCTCAGTGCGACAGTGTATGAATACATGACCAATATCTGATGTGAGTAAAAATGTGTGCTTCTAAACTTACAAGTGTTTATTAAGACCTTCAATGGTATAACCGAGGGCATAACATGGCAGTGGTGGGATTGATAGAAACCCACACTATATAGGAAAAGATCCCTATAAACCAAAATAAACATGAAGAGAAGGAACAAAGGAAAAAAGCACCATTACCTGGCTACCAGAGCTAGAGAAGGAAATGGCTGCAGCAGCAGCAACATTACACTCAGTCACGGACGGGGAAGCTGACGACGCCATAGAGGCTTTTAAAAAGTTCAAGCAGAAGTGCAACCTGGCATTGAAATGTCTCCACAAGGGAATCATACCAGAGGAAAAGGGTTTTGTTCCCCAAGATGTCCGTATTGGCTGTCCTTAATCAGGGCTATCTGCTGCAGAGATGGTCCACAGACAGCCAATATGGACATCTTGGGGAGCTAAGCCCACATTGCCAGTAGGGATGGATTTATTATCATTAGGTGAGGACATAAGCAAATATTTGAGAAATCTAACTAAAATTTTTTGAGAGATACATTCACAGGTAAAACAAACACACCTAAAGGAGGCAGATCCAACAGATCAAAGTGGTGAATGTCCTAATGTCAAACCTGAGAATTACGTTCTGGTGAAGAATTGGATCGGAAGAAATTGGGAACTCGCTGGAAAGGACAATTCCAGGTCCCGGTAATAACACTGACTACAGTAATGCTTGAAGGACAGCCTCACTAGATACTCCAAACAGACTTAAGGAAAAAGGCCCAGCATTAAGACTTTTATTATAATAAACTTAAAACAGATGCCCACGTACAACATGAGAACTTTATTGTTATGCCCCTGACTTAGCCTGCGGCGTTATCTGCATTTAAAACAATTCTAGGGGTAGCACTTTTTAACCAATTTTAGCCTTGTTTCTTCAGTCAATTTGGCCAGTGTAGTTTTTTTTTAAATTTACTCTTTCCACTATTCCTGCTGGCTGGGGTTAATGGGAGTAGTGGAACCACTGTAATCCCCAATTCCTTCATCCAATTCAACCCAGTTTCTGCTGAAAACTTAGTCAATTTGTTCTTTAAGGACCCAGGCAAATTAATAATAACATTTGAAGACAGGAATCGAGATAGAAAAGAGGAATTTTTGGTGACAACATAATTCCTTTTTAAATGTGTCTTACTTATATGTTGATAAGATGAATGTTTATAGCACCAATCAGAAGTTAGGGCTATTGGCTAATGAATCAGCTAAGTGGTTCCAAGCAGCTAATGGAAGGTGTATAGAAAGCCAGCCACACTTATTTGATCAGATAGGCAGTATAACTAAAGGAGGTTGCCAGGGTACTCGCTTTACAATGCAATCACCTTTGAATTAACTCAGCCAGCATATTTCTTAAATAACAGTTACCCCATATGTTTTGATGGTCTGAGAATGGGAATGTGGGACGGTAAAATTGAAAGATGATTTACCTTGTATAGAAGAACATGCTGGGAACACGATTATGAGATTAAGGAAGGACACTTCTCATACACTTGTTTAAGGAAGGAGTGTTTGAATTTAACTCGAGAAACTTGAGTAGTTTGTGGGAATGGTGTTGGGAAAAACAATGGGAAAAATAAAGTAAGGGTATGAAAAATCACCACAAATTTGCTTAGAGAGAGACTGACAAACAGACAGACAGAGAGATCCCAGACATTGTTATAACAAATGTACTGAGACCCCACCGCATGTTATTAGTTAAAGAAAGCCTATATGTTACAGGAAACAGCCTCCCTGCTTTGTTTGCCATTGGGACGTTAGGTCCTCTTGTCATCCCATGTCCGGAAAATGTGAGAGTCAGAAGACGGATCATCGCCAAGGAGTATCAAAGGACCATAACATTCCTGTTACTCTAGGATCTGACATTGGATATCTTGGCCTCCCAACCACAGCCATGAGGTCACAGGCAGGCCCTAACCTTGTGCTTTGTCTCTCTGTGATGACCTCATAATGGCCCTCATAAAAGTTGATGACCTGAGCCTCAGGACAGACATTTTGGGAGAGCAGTAAAATACAGGATCATTGCAGAGCATTGTCCCCCTGGCCTACAGAAGATCAAATCAGACTCTGTGCGGTCACAGGCAGGACATAACCTTGTTCCCCGTGTGATTGAGAGATCACTCTGGACTGGTCCTCAGATCATTTGAAGTCCTCAGCCTCAGGGAAGTCATTTTAAGAGAGCAGAGAGAAATGGGATCATCCCAGAGTCGGCAACCATTGTGGCCTGGTCCGAACAAGATCCAACCGGAGGTGGTTCCACCTTATCTGGCCGCAACTCTGGCTGGAGCAGAGATGGTTGACAGGCACTCAAAGAAGGTGAGGGAGTGGAGATGGGGTTTATCAGGGGGGTGATTGGGAATCAGGGGTTAAGATGTGGGAAGAGGCCATGAGTGTCCACTGTCCTGTCACACACTGCTGTGAAGGGACACAAAATGAAGGTCCATCGACATTGTCCTGACCGATTCTCCCAGTGTAAGCCCTGGAGCTCAGTGTTATCATCTGCAAATCAGGGGTCCTCAGTAATGTTCGGTCTAAGCAGGGAGTGTGTACATGGATCACCCAGCTGCGTGCCACTTGTGTGGGCTGAAGGAAACTGTGTACCATATATACATGAGGTTGGTGAGGTTGCAGCTCCACTTTGCCTTCCCGTAGGGGCTGCTTCTCACCTTCAGGTTATTCATCCCTACCCTCTTTATCCTTGGCCATCCAGTGGGTTGGGGGTGGGACAGGAGAGGGATGTCCTGGTTGCTTTACTCCTGGGCTTGGCAAAACTTCCATCTGTGGATCGTGGAATTTTGTGGTTCAGGTTTCCTCCTGCAATGATGTGCTGGCCATTTTCCAGGGCTACCTTTGTGCCAGGGTATGCTTAGAATGGGAACATTCAGGTGTCCATGGATTCGTATGCGCTGGGCTCAACAGGGTGCACACTCCATCCTCAATAGGAATGGTAGCATTTTAATATAGTTGTATAGTTGCCTTGTGTTTCATGTTCTGTAATTGCTTAACTTGATTTATTTGTGTTAATAAAATAATTGAGAGAAAAAAATGACAATCACAGAGTGACGATCCATTGAGATCCTCCTGACTGATGCTCCTGGTATCAGATACCCATTCCTGCATAGACTAATCACGCCCTCTCTGATCATAGTGTTCTGTCTCCACACCTCTGGGTCAGACCACACCGTCAGGACGTACTCAAATCCCATATCCTAGTTCTGGCCACACCAGGAACACTGTGCACAGTTCCTGGCCTCTATAATTGCTGGGACGGAACACACATTTCCCGGTCTCTTTAACCCTGGGTCAGACAACACTGTGTGTAGCATGCCTTGTTCTCCGTCTCTGTAACCCTGGGTTGGTCCACACAGACCCGCACTCTTCCCTGTCTCTGTATCCCTGGGTTGGAACACAATGCACTGTGCACAATTTCCAGTCTAAGTATTCCTGGGTCAGACCCACACTGTGCACCATGCACTGTTCCCAGTTTCATGTAACCCTGGGTCGGAACACACAGACCCACACAGATCCCGGTCTCTGTAACCCTGAGTCAGACTACATAGACCCGCACTGTTCCCTGTCTCTGTAACATTGCACCATGCATTGTTCACAGTCTCCGTAACCCTGTGTTGGGCCACACCAAATGTACCATGCACAGTTCCCAGTATCCGAAACCCTGGGTCAGCTGATACCAGGAGAACTGTCCACAGTCCCAAACTGCGCACTGCCTCAACACTGCCAGTCAGTATCTCATCCATCTTTTTCCACAGATATCTGATGATTATGAGGCCAGGAGGTGCCCCTGCTTCCGCTGTTCTATTGGTGGGAAAAAGGCCTCATTGTTCAAATATTTTTTTGCATGCCTGTGCAACCCAAATACGGTTTCTCCGGAGCCAGAGCCACATTTAGGGCATAAGGAAAAGACTGGTGGCCGTTTGATCCTCGTAGTGACAATTCCTACAGGTATGGAGGGTACGGGATTGGATTGGGGATTAAATCCACAGGCTACTGGGCACAAGAATGATGTCCCATGAAATACATCAGAATCTTGGTCAGAACGTACTGTGCAAAGTTCCTGGTGCCAGTATCCATGGATCAGACCACACTGGGAACATTGTTCAAATTGGGAGTATTGTGCACACTTCTTGGTCTCCATTTTCCTGGGTCAGACCACACCGGGAGCACCATCTACAGTTCCTTATCTCCGTATCCCTGGGTCAGACCACATTGGGAACAGCATGCTCAGTTTCCCCATCTCCACATCTCTGGGTCATGTCACACCGGGGGTACCATGCACAGTTCTTGGTCTCCAAATCCTTGGGTCATGCCACATCGGGCTTTCTGTCCACAGTTTCGTGTCTCCGTACCCCTCAGACCACACTCGGGACACTGTGCACACATGGGTGGTGTCTGCAAGATTTCTGGATTTATACTTGTGTCCTGAACCCTCTCCACTTTCTGCTCTCTCTCGTTCATCTAGGAATGGAGCTTCCGTTGGCCAACAGTCCCCTCCCAGAGACCTCTAGCCAGAGCTCAATTACATCAGTCAACATGTGACGACCACAGCGGCTCTTGCCCCACTGCCTAATCTCGTAGCCGGCCTCCACCACCAGGATTACAAAAACTAAGACCACCGTGTTTACCGTTTGTTAATGGATTCCATCCCAACTCAATCTAAAGCCTCACTTTGAGTTAATCCAAATGAACTGCTTTTGCTGAGAAATGAAAATAGGAATTTATAGGAACTGCAGTTAAGGAAGAAAATAATCACAAATGGGGCCATCCAACAATTATTCAGTTTTCATCCAAAATTCCACAGGCCTAGACAGATGGCATATTGAAATGCAAAACTGCACAACTTTAGAAAAAATTACTTATCGTTTAAGGAATAAAATTGTAAACTTTTATAAAATTTGGGAACCATATGTGGATTTTATTAAGAAAGGTCCATCCACATTCTCCACTTTCCTCACCCTCCTCAGTTGGTAATTATAAAACATAGTCAATGAATACTATACATGTCAGTAATATTATAGATGTAGAATTAGGTGTTCTTTCTCTTTCTTTTCTTCACTTCTTTCTTTTGGGGAGGGGGTTGGGGAAAAAAATTAAACATTTATTGTATCATTTTGTAATGAATGGAAATCACATGGAAATACGTTTCATTGGAAACGATGTTAAAGACAAACTAGAATCATACATTCCATAGAAGCAACTTCAGAACAACTGGATGAACAGTTTTTGTATAGAAATCAAAAGAAGCATTTAATCCTGTCCTCCAAAGCTCATTCCAGCACAATGGGAAGCACAGCATTATTTTCTCTTGCTTTATGATTGATCTGAACTGTCCTTCCTCAGCTCTGAACTGAGAAAATGTCTCGTTGATTCCAAGGAAGAGAATGATAAACTACTCGTGGGGGCTGTCCAAAACTGTTCAGCAATCTTGGAACACTTTTATGCCTTCAATTTTATCTGTGGTCAGAAATGGTGGAAAGAAATAGTCAAACAAAATAATGGAAAAGAGGATCCTCTGATGAATCAACCTTTACAACCAGAAACTTCAAAAGTGTAAACAAAACCAAATCTAAAGTGCAGTGTTGTTCCGAAACCTGAAGATGTGGGAGAGGGGAACTTTCTGCTAAACAAGTTGAAGTTTGAAGTTATTAACATCCTATGTACAAGTATCACCCGACAAAACAGTGTTCTCCAGTCATCAGTTAAAAAACATGTTTGAAGTGAACACAAGGAGAACTTGACTGAGTCGTGGGACTGTGGAACGAGCTGGCAGCTCAAGTGGTGAAGGAGGACGCAATTTTCACATTTAAGTGACATTTGGATAGGTCCATGGATGGGAGGGGTGTGATCTCTCCCATCATCAATGATCTTTGAGGTTACCCTCCCCTTTCCAGATGGAATGAATCCTCCCCCTCTGTTGCTGCCTGTTTTGGTGTCTCGCTCTGGGGACTGAGACACAAATGATCCCACAGGGGGTGTTGCAAGATGGCATAGGAAGAAGACGTGTAGAAACACCTCTCCCCAACTGAATAAATAATGCCTGAATTATAAAGACATTTAGAACTTCTTGAATGTTGTAAGAAGTGGATTAAATTTTGCTTACTGCAATAATGAAGAAAACAAAAGGTCAGCTAATGAAGAAATTGACTTTTTACACGTGCAGAAAGTGCACAATAATTAAGGCCACCTTCCAGAAAGATCCACGGGAGTCGATTGAAGCTGTTCCCAAGTAGCAGAGGATCCTATAGAGCAAGCTGAGTATTACACCAGCACCCTCCTTGCGTTCAGGGATGCAAGATGGAGCCGGTACTTTTAGTCCCTCCATGGTTGGGCGAGGTTGGGCGGGTTCCCGAAGTGGCCGAGGGGAGCAGGAGTGATCTGCCCAGAAGGGAATGTGATCACGTGCATGGCCAGTGGCTCGTCTGCAAGCAGTGAAGTACTCACTTCCATGCGCTCGTCTGCAAGCAGTGAAGTACTCACTTCCATGCATCGGTTGACTTGGGCATGTGCGAAGAGTCGCGCATGTGCACTAGCCTCAACCGGGTCAGGGCTGAGGGCGGGATCGGCCTCCGCTGAGCCAACTAGGTGGGTTCGGTGTGGGAGGAGGGGTCCAGACCTGCAGCCAGGTTGCCCAGGAAGAAGAAAGCCCTGCAATGAAGAAAAAGAGGCAATTTTTATGGAAGCAGCTAGAATTATGGAAGGTAGACCTCAAACCTTAAAAACTATTCCTCTACAAACTTTAAAGACTACTTTACTGCTGGAGCTGAAGCTGTTAACCCTATATTAGAAGATATTGCTAAGCAAATGGAAAATGTTTTTTTCAAATGAATCAAGGTTTTTTAGGTGTCAATGTCCAATTTGATTATATGAAAGAAAAAATGAATAACGTGAAGAAATTCCAATTGTAAAGATGGATGTTCCCACAGTAAAAATTGATATCAGTAAATGTTTGAAAGCAGTTGATACTGTCCAAGATAAGTTAAGAAGAGTGAACGGGCTTTTACTTACTGTAATGATAAGGTGGAACGGTATACAGAAAGGATGGATTATATTGAGCATTCCTTTACTGGTTGGGATATTCAGAAAAGAAAATTGCTGAAGAAAATTGATTCATTGGAAAATCAAAGTCGATGTAATAATATTAAGATAGTAGGTCTTCCAGAAGATATTGAAGGAAAAAACCTGGTAGCATTTTTCCGGAAATGGATTCCTGAAATGTTGGGTGTAGAGTCTTTTCCAGATGGATTGGAATTAGATCGAGCACACCGAGCGATAAGGAAAAAACCTTTTCCAGATCAACCTCCACGGACAATTCTTGATCGTTGTTTGCGATACCAGGATCGAGAGATGATTTTACGTCTTGCAGTACAAAAAGCCGCAAATCAGGGCCCTTTGATGATTCAGGGCAAATGCTTTCTTTTATGCTGATTTGAGTAAAGATATTATTAGGAGTCGTAATAATTTAATCCTGCGAAAGCGGTGCTGTGGAAGAAAGGGTATAGATTTGCTTTTAGATACCCAGCAATATTGAAAGTGTTCTATGGGAATTTTCAGGCTCAATTTTTTGAGTGAACATGATGCTTTAACCTTTCCTAATTCTCTGCCAGATAATCAGGCAAGTCATGATTTGCAGAAGAAGTTGATGGTGAAGGTTTCTCAGAAGGAGAATGGGAATGGGAAGAAGATGCCAGAAACTCAATGATTAATTGACATAGAAGTAGATGACCAAGCTGATCATAGATTGGAATCAGTGGGCTCAATGTCAGAATTTTTTTTTTTTTTAAATGGAGATCATTTGGGGGGAGGTGGATGACTGAAACTTCCAAAGTCATCTGCCCCTAATGGTATTGACCACACCCGGTCAATAGAAGGGGATTTTCTTTTTACTTTTTTTTCTCTTTTTTAATTTAATTTTTTGTTGTTTATCTTAGTTGTTAGTTTTTAAAGGTTTTTTTTTATTTTTTTGAAGGAGCCTTTTTATTTGTATTAGTGTTGACTGTGTGAGATGCCACTCTTAGTGAATAAAATGAATAATCTGAATTTTGCAACCTTTCATGATAAAGGGCTTACCACCTGATTAAAAGGAAATGTGTATTGGATTACATTTAAAAGATGAAGGTTGATACTGTTTTTTTTTACAAGAAACCCATTTGACTGAGAAAGAACATTCAAAGTTGAAAAGAGATTGGGTAGGCCATATTATTGCATCGTCTTTCAATTTTAAGGCTAGAGGGGTAGCTATTTTAGTACATAAAAAGTTACCTTTTACATTGGAATCGTTCTCTGCCAATGCTGGTAGAATGTTGATGATTAATTGAAATTTTTTTTCAGAAGCTTGGACATTGATGAATATTTATGCTTCGAACGTAGATGACGAAGAATTTGTAACTGAAACATTTTTTGAACTTGAATCAGGCAAATTAGAATATTTTAGTAGGTGGTGATTTCAATTGTTGTTTGGATCCTTTATTGGATAAATCACCAAAAACTCTGAAGAAAACAAAAATGGCTAAGCGATTGGCTGCATTAATGAAAGATTTGAATTTGGTTGAAATTTGGAGACGATTGAATCCGACCGAGAAAGACTTTGCATTTCATTCCACAAGGCGTGGATCCTCTTCTAGAAATGATTTATTTCTAGAATCCACACAGTTACAAGGTAGATTTATGCATGCTGAATATAAGAGCAGGATTTTGTCCGATAATTCTTTATTATTAATTTCTTGTGCAGATTCTGAGGTGGCTGAAACTTCTTATCGCTGGAGATTTAATGAGATGTCATTTAAAAAAAACCCCCGAGTTTATTGATCATATTACATTTTTTTTGCAATCAAATAAACAAAGTAAGTTTATCTGATAGGATGCTTTGAAAGCATATTTAAGGGGTCAGATTATTAGTTATTCATCAAAGTTAAGAAACAATATTTGGCAGAGAGTCAAAATTTGGAAAAGAAGATAGAGATTTTAGAGAAGAAGTTACAAAGGAATTTGACAGAAGATAAGAAAGCACATTTTTTGAGACTGAAATTACATTATAATACTTTGCAAATTTATAAATATGAGAAAATTATACAAAGGTCTAAACAAAGTTACTATGAGTTAGGAGAAAAAGCCCATAAAGTATTGGCCTGGCAGTTAAAGACTGAACAAGAATTTCAGACAAGAAATGCAGTAAGGAAAAATTTGATGGTTACCTATAAACCCCAGGAGATTAATGATGAATTTAATTCATTTTATCAAGAATTATATTCTTCTGGGGTGGTACAGGATAATGATCCAATTGAATCTTTTCTGGCTAATTTAGATTTACCTTCTTTGAAGGATAAAGATGTGAATGATTTAGATAGATTTTTCACTATTTAGAGTTTTAGGAAGTATTACAAACTATGCCTAGTGGGAAATCTCCAGGAGAAGATGGATTTACAAAAGAGTTTTATAAAGAATTTTATGAATTATTGCTTCTGGTATTTATGCATGTGTTGAAGCAAGCTACTGAAATGGGTTTGTTCCTGGAATCTTTTTCTAGGGCATTAATTACTGTTATTCCAAAGAAAGACCAAGATCCTCTGAAAGTGGCTTTATAAGACCGATTTCTTTATTAAATGTGGATCACAAAATTGTAGCTAAGGTATTTGCTAATAGACTTGCTAAATATCTACCACAATTGGTACATGTAAATCAAGCAGGTTTTATTAAGAATAGATATTCAGCCAATAATATTGTTAAATTGATTACAATAATTAATGCATCAAGAAACCAACTCAACCAACCAATGATAGTAGCATTAGATGCTGAAAAGGCTTTTGACCATGTTGAATGACATTTTGTATTTAAAGTGTTAGAAAGATTTAAATTTGGACCACTCTTTACTGGTGGCTGAAGGCTTTATATAAAAATCCTTCTGCTCAGGTGGTGACAAATGGACAGATGTCATCTGCAGTTAATTTGTCTAGATTAACTAGACAGGGCTGCCCATTATCACCGGCCTTATTTGCATTGGTTATAGAATCATTGGCTCAAGTAATTAGACAGGATGTTAATATTATGGGAATTAAAGATGGTGAGGAAGAGTATAAAATTAACTTGTTTGTAGGTGATGTGTTAATATACTTAACACATCCTAGTAATTCTCTGGGGCAACTTCAGAATCTTTTGAAACAATATGGAGAAATGTCCGGTTATAAAGTTAACAAGGATAAAAATGAGATATTACCAATTTCTAATGAGAAATATTCAGATTGTAAACAGATTACAAAAGTTAGGTGGTCTAATAAAATTAAATATTTAGGTGTAATGGTGGATATTGACTATCAAAATCTATATAAATTACATACCTCTATTAAATGAGATTAAGTTTGATTTGAATAGATGGAAGGACTTACCTTAAACTTTAATAGGAAGAGTAAACTGCATTAAAATGAATATATTTCCCCGTATTCAATATCTTTTTCAATCTATTCCTTGTTCAATTCCAAATTTCTTTTTTAAGGAATTAAATGTGGCAGTGCGATTATTCTTATGGAAAAGCAAATTATCGAGAGTTTCTTTACAAAATTTGACATGCAAATATGATTTAGGATGACTACAATTACTAAACTTTCAGAATTATTATTATGAAGCAGCACAATTAAAATTCATTAATAGGATGTTTGATATTGACCAACCTCCAATATTGGCTGAAGTTGAACTAGCACAGATTTCTGAATTTAATGTACATCAATTTATAAATGGAATCCTTATTTTTTACAAAAGTATAAGTTGCCAGTACTGACACATTTAATGGAGATCTGGTATAAAAGAGATCAAAATATAGGAATTAAAGGTAAAATTTCAGCTAATACTCCGTTACATCAGAATAAAACAATTCCTTTTTCAATGAAAAACCGGCCCCGCTTGTATCACCATGTGGCGGGGCAGCCATGGGGAAATGGCATCATCAGCGGTTTCTCCGACTCCAGCATCCCTTCCAGAGCACACCCTGGGCAGCAATTATGATGTCACAATGCACCATTAAAGACAATTTGAATAAAAACAGTCGTTAACGACCCTCAACGTGGTGGCTATGTTTCTTCCACTGATCACACTACCACAGTGGTGACCCCAATGAGCCCAGACATTTATCTGGACTCAAAGCACCATGCATTCAGCAGAGGTTAAAACTGTCTCTACCAAGCTTCCCCCTTTTTGGACCCACCGACCGAGAATGTGGTTCGGGCAGGCGGAAGCACAATTTCAACTCCGCAACATCTCCTCAGACACCATAATATTCTATTATGTCGTGAGCGCTCAGGACCAGATGGCTGGCACCCGAGAAGCTCCAGCAACTGGAAATCGTCTGGCGCTCAGGCAGCGCCTGGGCATCGCTGCTCGATTTGGTCCCAAAATCATCCGGGGGGTGTGGGGGGCTGGAGACCATGCGGGGACTACTGTCGGTTGGACGACGCAACCACCCCGACAGGTACCCAGTGCCCCACATACAGGACTTCTCTGCCAGCCTCCACAGCGCATGGGTCTTCTCCAAAGTGGACCTCATGCGGGGATACCATCAGATCCCGGTGTATCCAGACAATGTGGGTAAGGTGGCCATTATTACCCCTTTCGGCCTCTTTGAGTTCCTGCGTATGCCGTTCAGTATAGAGAGCATGGCCCAAATGTTCAAGTACCTCATGGACATGGTTGAAAAAGAACTGGACTTTGTGTTAATTTACCTGGACGATATTCCCATTGCCAGTCGCAACTGCGATGACTACAAAGCCCACCTCCCCACACTCTTTGCCCATCTGGTGGACTTTGGCCTCGTGGTCAATGCGACCAAATGCCAGTTCGGCAAGGAGTCCCTCCAGTTCATGGGGCACACCATTTCGGCGGCTGGGGCCATGCTGGTGCTGGAGAAGGTAGCGGCTGTTCAACAATTTCCCAAACCCTCCACACTGAAAGGCCTCCAAGAGTTCACGGGGATGGTGCAATTTTAATATTGTTTCATCCCCGGAGCCGCATTGCTCATGCTCATGGTCACCAAAGAAAAGACTTTACCGTGGTCAGAGTAGGCGGACAGGGCTTTCATCGCGACAAAAGAGGCTCTAGCCAGAGCCACGCTGCTGGTGCACCAGCGGCCGGAGGCGCACACGGCGCTCCCCGTGGATGCCTCAGCTACGGCAGTGGGGTGGGGGGGGGGTTCTGGAATAGTGGCTCAATGAACAATGGCACACGCTGGCCTTTTTCAGCAAGCAGCTGTGCCCACCGAATCTCAAATACAGCACCTTCAACGGAAGCTCCTGGCGCTGTATTTGGCCATTCGCCATTTCCGCTACTTTCTCGAGGGCAGGCCATTCACAGATCACAACTCCCTCACACAAGCACTGGCAATGGCCAAGGATCTGTGGTATGCCAGACAGCAGCACCACCTCTCGTACATGTCTGAGTTCACAACCAATATCTAACAAAGGGCCAGCAAGGACAATGTAGTGGCAGATGCACTCACCCGTCCAGCCATCAACACTCTCTCGCCCAGCCTGGATAATGAACAACTGGCTCAAGCACAGAAGAACGACGCGGAGACACAGGCCTTGCGGACCGCCATCTCAGGCCTCAAACTCAAGGATGTCCAGGAGCTCAGCAGCCCAGACACATTGCTGTGCGAAGTCTCAACAGGCTTGCCACACCTGGTGTTCCCACCGCACTGGAAGGTGAAGGTCTTCAGTCTGATCCATGACCTCACTCACCAGTGGTAAAGACAACCGTGCGGATAGTCATGGAGTGGTTTGTGTGGCATTGGGTGAAGAAGGAGGTGGTGGAACTGGCCAGGAATTGTACCAGGTGCCAGACCTCCAAGGTCCAGCAACACACATGAGTCCCCATCCAGAACTTCGACCCGAGGATTCACAGATTCCACAACATCCACATTGATGTTGTTGGGCCCCTGCCGGTGTCCAAGGTGGCTCGTTACCTCTTCACTGTGGTGGACAGGCCACAAAGTGGCTGGAGGCCATCTTGATTAAGGAGGCCTCCACAGAGATGTGTGCCAGGACTCTGGTCAGCCAATAGATCGCCCGTTTTGGAGTCCCGGCGCACATCACTAGCAATAGAGGGGCACAGTTCACATCTGCCCTGTGGACTCCGATGGTGAAGCTCCTGGGGGTCAAGCTCACCCACACCACAGCATACCACCCCGCAGTCCAACGGGTTGGTGGAGAGGTTCCACAGGCATCTGAAGGCATCGCTTATGGCCAGGCTATACGGACCAGACTGGGGGGACGAACTACCCTGGGTCCTCCTCGGGATTAGGACGGCACCCAAGGAGGACATGCAGGCTTCAGCAGAGAAGATGGTCTATGGCGCACCACTTTCCCTGCCGGGTGAGTTTTTCATCCCAGACTCTGACACCAAAAACCTGCTGGCAGACATACGCAGACGACTGGCCTCGCTAGCTCCCCCACCCCCAGCATGCCAAGGCACCTAGCTGTTTCATCTTCACAAAGAGATCAACTCAGCCCAGTTCATTTTCGTGTGCAGGGGACCACAAGGTGTACCACCACAGCGACTACAAGGGGCCATGCAAAGTCTTGCACCGGTCCGGCACATCCTCATGGCGAACCGGCCCCGCTTGTATTGCCACATGGCGGGGCAGCCATGGGGAAATGGCATCATCAGAGGTTTCTCTCTGACTCCAGCATCCCTTCCAGCGCACACTCTGGACAGCGATTATGATGTCACAATGCACCAGGTGACTGAGCTCATGCTGCCCTTAAAGGGGCACGCTGAATATTGAATAAAAACAGTCATTAACGGCCCTCATGGTGGCTGTGTTTCTTCCACTGCTCACACCACCACAGAATAATCCTTATTTGAAAGCTTGGGAACTGAAGGATATTAAATTGGTAGAGGATTGTTTTGAAGCAGACTGAAGGCAAGTTTTGGCCCACAGGGTGACATCTCTCTTTAGACCGTGCCATACATAACGATTTGACACTAGTTTAAAAGAAGATCTAATGGAAGGATGTGAAAGATTATATATATCATCGAAGATCTTCCTGCACCAGCTAACCGGTAGAATGGGTTAAAGGTGTCCTGTGGACATATTGCAAAGGAGTGTGGGACCGTTTGCCTCAGTAGTGATTTCCTCAACCTGGAGACTTGTAACGGCGGTTTTGTAGGTTTTTACCTCCTCATCCCACTGCTGGTCTTCTGGCAACTGTGCCATGTCAATTCCACCTTGGACTGCAGAGACAGTTGGTCTCGATAGGGCATCTGCCACTGGATTGGAAAAACCAGCAACATGCCGAATGTTGCTGCCTCGCGGATCACGGGTCAGATATCATATTCATGGCCTGCACGAGGAGTTTATGATCAGTAAAGGCCGTAAGCACTCGACCCTCCAGCATGTATCTGAAATGGCGCACCGCCAAATACAATGACACTAATTCTCGGTCGAATATGCTATATTTCATCTCTGTAGGTTGAAGATGTCTGCTATAAAACATAATTAGCACCCATTGTCCTTTTACATGTTGTTGCAACACTGCATCAATTGCATGGTCGGATGCATCTGTAGTTAGTGAGAGGGGCGCTTCGTGATCTGGGTGGGCAAGACTTGCCGCAGATGCCAAAGAATCTTTGGTTTTTTGAAAGCCATGTCTGCTTCCTCATCTCAATGCAATATATTTGAACTTTTTCTATTTAATAGGTCAAACAGTGGGTGCATCACAGGTGCCACTCCTCTAATGAAATGATGGTAAAAGGTAACTTTTCCTATGAATCATTGCAAATCCTTCCAAGTAAGAGGCCGGGGAAACTTGCGTATGGCAACCAATTTGTCCAGCAATGGTATAGTTCCAGTACGAGAAATCCTGTGGCCGAGAAAATCAATTGCGCTGTACCGAACTGGCATTTTGCGGGATTGACTGAAAGGCCAAAATCCTGTAATCTAGCTAACAGGAGACGAAGGTGTCATTTATGCGCTTGCTCATCAGAGCTTGCTATGAGGATGTCATCCAAATATATGAAGGTTCCTTCTAAGTCCCTAGTGACAACATCCATCAATCTTTGAAACGTCTGGGCTGCATTCTTCAGACCAAACGGCATTCTGATAAATTCAAAGAGACCAAAGTGGGTAATAATAGCCGTCTTTGGAACATCCTCAGGGTGAATTGGAATCTGATAGTATTCCTTTACTAAATCTACTTTGGAAAATATAGTAGCATTAGCCAACCGTGCTGAGAAATCCTGAATACGAGGGATTGGATAGTGGTCGGGGATGGTTATATCGTTCAACCACCTGTAGTCCCCACATGGCCACCAACCACTGCAGCTTTTAGGCAGCATGTGAAGGGGTGAAGCCCATGGACTTTTGGACCTACATACCACCCCTAATTCCTCCATTACTGCGATTTCTGCTCTTGTAATTGTAAGCTTGTGTTTTGGAAGCTTACGAGCCCTAGCATAAACAGGTTGACCAGTTGTATCAATATAATGATATACACCATGCCACAGCTTATTATCCTGAAAATTAGTTGTCAACAGTCCCAGGAACTCTTAAGTATTGGGGCGTATGAATTCTGCTGAATTGCCTGAACTCTTACTGGATGGAAAGAACAACACATTTTAAGGGGAAAACTTTGGAAGTTAGCCGTGTTTATCAGACAACAATTATGTGTATCAACCAGGAGTCCATGCTCTCTCAAATAATCCGAGCCCATTAAGGGAAAACCTACTGAGGCCACCATGTATTTCCAGTAGAATATCACTGAACCTGCATGTGTCGTGACCTTCCTCATTCTGAAAATAGGAATCATGATACCATTAACTGCTGAAAGCGGTGGAGTACATGCACCTTGTGCTAACTCAAACTGTGTTGGGAGAACAATAGTGAACTCAGCCCCTGTGTAATCAAGCAATCCACTCCCAAAATCACGTCATGTAAATAAAGTAGACCTTGTTCTGTGCCAACCGCTGAGGACACTAACGACAGTTGGCAGGCCGGTTTCCCTGACGTGGTGGTGGACCTGGATAAGTACAAGGATTCTTACATCTATAGGCAGAGCGACCCCATCGGCGATGATAAAAACTGTATCCGGAACTTTTGTTTCCTTGATCAGGATGTGGTCGCTGTACCACCACTCATGTTGATGGTCTTGCCATTTCGGGGGGCTCAGACAACTCAGCCACACAGATGGGCTGCACCTGTGAAAGTCAGTCGGCTTCTCTTACTACCAAATGCAGCTCTGCAAAACTCATGTGTGCCACTCCCGCCACCACATGCACTGGTAATTTCGATAAAAACAGTGCCTCGAAAAGAAAGCAATCCGTATTGCATGCAGCTAGAGGTACCAGCTCTTGTATTAACTGGGATGGACTACAGTCCCCCAGTTCTTGCGTATTCAAATCCTTATACCTCGTTCATAACGAGAAAGCTCAAATGTTTTCAGCAAAAAGTCCCGGAATTTAGTGTACTTCTGGTCCACCGGCGGGTTATTGATGAATGAACTCACCCTTGCTGCAGTCATAGTGTCTAATGCACTCAAAACGTGCCAATATCTCGTGTCCTCAGATGTAACATTCCGAAGCACAAATTGCGCTTCGTCCGACTGCAGCCAGCTATGTGGCTGATCCAACCAGAATGGAGGCAGGTGAACTGCTACTGCATTAATCATCATCAGTGCTGCAGCCAGTAAGGCTGCATCGACCTCCATCTTCGAAGTTGTCAGTTGCTCGTCCACGTCAGACATGTGGGACTCAGTGTAGCTGAGGCCCGTCGGGGTCACGAAAATATATAGTGGCCTATCTGAAGGCACTACCTTAAGCAAATGGCAATATATGACACTGGAGACAGTAGAGTCAGGAATCAGTGGCTTCATTGTGCTTAACCACAGCTTTCATAGTTCCCTCTGCGCATTTCACGCTGAGCTTTCTGGGATGTGGTAGTGATCTCACTTTCCTGCCTCAGGTGTCAGGTGCCATAAAAAGCGTGGGCTCTTATTCGCGCACTTTTCCTAATTTCTGGTGCCTGGCTTGTAGCTGGAGGACTGGGACATCGTTGGCAGCTATGCGCTCTGGTAATGTGCTTGGTTAACTGCTGTGGCTGCACGCGATTCTGTTGTACACGTGGGGCTCCCGCTACACTATTTTACTATCTCAGGAGGAATGGATGACTGTGTGTAGTGTAACGAAATTAATTAATCTGAGATATAGTTTGATCAATTATAACTTTTTGTACCAGTTGTATTTAACTCCTGAGAAGATGAAAAGATATGGTTTCAGTTCTTCAGACTTGTGTTTTCATTGTGGAACACAGATAGGTACGTTCTTACATTCAGTATGGATCTGTGAATAAGTTAAACCATTTTGGTAAAAAATTATGAAGTTTCTGGAAGATTTATTTAAGGTCGAATTAACGGTTGATCCATTACTTTTTGTAAAAATTGGTTATACTATCACATTAACAACTGGTTTACGATTGGATAAATTTCAAATTACATTTATTCTTCTGCCGTTAGCTGTAGCTAGAAAATACATTGTTGTTACGTGGAAGAATGATGATGTACGAGGATATCTGGGCCTCCCAACCACAGACGTGAGGTCACAGGCAGGACCTAACCTTGTGTCTTGTCTCTCTGGACTTGCCCTCATAAAAGTTGATGGCGGGAGGAGTCATGTGATGGAGTAGTGGCCGGTAGGGTAATACCAGCCCTCTCCGGAAAAGAAAAAAAGTGAAAAGACAAAGTTCAATAAATACAAAATATAAGAAATAAAAGATAAAGTTGTAGAGAAAAGAAAGAAAATGGCACCAAGGAAAAAGTAAAAACAACAGGAAAAAAAGAAGACGTTGGAAAAAAAAGAAGGCCCTACTCGCATGAAGAAACAGGGAGCCGTGGTGGAGAAGAGTGGTGACGGCCCCGCGGAGTCGAGACCCCCCCCCCCCGACTGCTGTGCTGCAAAAATGGCTCTCTGAGCCAAACAAAAGTGCACAACTCTGCATGCGCGAATAGTCGCGCATGCACAAACTAAGGAGAAGGAAAACACTGACGGGAGGGGGGGCTCAGCCGAGGAACGGGCAACCACAGCACGGCCAGCTGAGGAATGCCCGACACCAGGGCTCTCAGCTGGAAGAAGAGGAAAGCAGCAGGAGAGGGAGTGAAGTACCAGGTGAGAAGGAAAGTCAATGGGGTGAAAGGAAAGAAGAGCAGCAGCAGGAGGCTCAAGAGATGAGCAGCTCAGAAGAACAGGACCAACAGCAAGAGGCCAACCAAGAAGAGGCCTGACAAAGTGAGACAAGCAACTCATCAGGAAAGTCAGAAGAGATAGATGCAAAGAAGACACAAACACAGGTACAGACACAGAAGAAGAAGACCAAGATCTTCACAGAGAAATAAAAGATAAAACAGATGGACAGAATATAGATAAAGTTTTTTTTCAAGAACAAATGAGAGCATAAAAAGAATGGTTTTCATTAGAATTTAGTGCAATTAAAAGAAAAATGAAAAGAACAGAAGATAAAATGCAAAGATTTTAGTCATGACAGATGCTAGTCATGACAGAAATAGGGAAAAGAGTAGAAAATGTGGAAGAACGAGAAACAACTGTAGAAATGGAAGTAAACAACTTACGAGGAAATTTGGAAGAAAGTGATAAAAAAAAAATTAGTCACGAGAGTTGTTAGCTCAGAAAATTGATATGTTGGAAAATTATAGTAGGCGAAACAACATAAAAATAGTGGGCCTAAAGGAGGATGAAGAAGGCAAAGATATGAAGGAATTTATAAAACAATGGATCCCGAAGGTACTGGGAATGACAGAAATGCAGGAAGGAATAGAAATAGAAAGGGCACACAGAACACTAGCTCCGAAACAACAGACACATCAAAAACCAATATCCATTTTAGTAAAATTTTTGAGACATACAACAAGAGAAAATATACTGGAGCAGGCAAGGAATAAAATTAGAGAAGACAATAAACCATAGGAATACAAGGATCAAAAAATATTTTTTTTACCCAGACACAAGTTTTGAAGAGGAAGGAGTTTAATACAGCAAAATCGATCCTATGGAAATAGATTATAAATTTATGTTAAGACATCCAGCTGTGCTTAAAATATTTATCCCTGGGGAGCCAAACAGTCTGTTCTCGAACCAGAGGAAGCACAAGAATTTGCAGAACGCTTGTAGTACAGGAGAGATGAAGAGATGTAATAAGAATGAAGAACGGCGATAAAATATATATAAAGATGTAAAAATAATAAATATGTAAAGAACTAAAGGAAAAGAGAAGGGAAGAAAGGAAGTAATGCGAAAAAAAGGGAGAACTTTGTTACATGTGTAAAAAAAGTGTTTTCTGGGGGGGTTCGGGGGGAGAGAATAACCATCACTGCGAAATCAGTTGACGCTTGCGAGCAGGATTGCAATCCAAATGGAAAGGGGAGTTGTGGTTGCCTGGTAAGGGATAAGGGGCAACTCAGAGAGGGGGGATATTTGGGGTTAAGGGAATATTGGATGTGGGAGTTGTTGGAGTACTTTATGTTTTAAATGTGTTGTCATACATTGAGTTTAAAAAGGGAAAACTAAGAGATGAAAATGGGATAGTAAAATGGTGGTGAGGAAGCGAAAATGAGGTGTAAACAGGATATGAGATGGCCATGTTGAACTATATGACTATAAACATTAATGGAATATTTAACCAAATTAAAAGGAAGAGGCTATTAAATTTACTGAAAAAAGAAAAAATAGATATAGCATTTGTGCAAGAAACAAATCTAACTGAAGTGGAACATAAATTAAAGAGAGATTGGGTAGGGCACATAGCAGCAGCATCATATAATTCAAAAGCTAAAGGTGTAGCTATATTAATTAATAAAAATGTACCAATCAAAAGAGAGAAGGAAATAATAAATCCAGCAGGGAGGTATGTAATGATAAAATGTCAGATAGATTCAGAATTTTGGAAATTGCTCAATATATATGCACCGAATGAAGAGGATCAAAAGTTTATGCAAGATATTTTTTTGAAGATTGTAGCTACACAAGGAAATATATTGATAGGAGGGGATTTTAACCAATGTTGGATAAAACTGGACAAAAGACTAACAAAAAGAATAAAGTAGCCAAATTTATGGTTAAATCAATGCAGGAAATGAAACTTTTGGATATATGGAGCAGGCAGCACCCAAGAGAGAAGGAATACTCATATTATTCAAGTAGGCATAAAACATCCTCAAGAATTGATATGTTTTTGTTGTCACCCCATATTCAAGGGAGAGTTAGGAAAACGGAATATAAAGCTAGATTACTATCTGATCATTCACCCCTGTTACTAGCAATAGAACTGGAGGACATCCCACTAAGAACATACAGATGGAGGTTAAACTCCATGCTACTTAAAAGGCAGGAATTTAGAGAGTTTATTGAGCGCCAAATTAAAACATATTTTGAAATAAATACGGAATCAGTGAAAGACAAATTTATATTATGGGACGCAATGAAAGCCTTCATTAATTAGAGGGCAGATAATAAGTTAGGAAATGAAGATGAAAAAGGACTACAATCAGGAAAGGGAGATAGTAAGTACAGAAAAGGAACTCGCAAAAAGGGATGATATAACAAAAAGGTATAGTTGGCGGACAAAAAAATAAAATACGAAACATTGCAAACATATAAGGTGGAGAAGAACATAATGAAAATAAAGCAAAAGTATTATGAACTAGGAGAAAAAACACACAAAATATTAGCCTGGCAACTTAAAATAGAACAAGCTAGAAGAACTGTATTGGCGTCAAGGAAAAAGGACAAACAAATTACATATAATCCAATGGAGATTAATGAGAACTTTAAGGAATTTTATGAACAATTATACCAAACTGAGAACGAGGGGAAAAATGATAAAGTAGAAGAGTTTTTAGTTAAAATTGAACTGCCAAAATTGCAAGAAGAAGGACAAAACAAACTGATAAAACCATTTGAAATAGAGGAAGTACAGGATATAATAAAAAAAGCTACCAAACAATAAAACGCCTGGAGAGGATGGATTCCCAATAGAATTCTATTAAACATTTAAAGATTTATTAATTCCTCCTCTCCTGGAAGTAATGAACCAGATAGAAGAAACACAAAACTTGCCAGATTCATGTAAAAGAGCAATAATTACAGTAATACCAAAGACGGGGAAGGATCCACTAACACCAGCATCATATAGATCAATATCTCTACTTAATTCAGATGATAAGATAATACAAAAATTATTAGCAAACAGATTGGCCGATTGTGTACCAAAAATAGTAAAACAAGATCAAACTGGATTTATTAAGAAAAGGTGAACAGCGGAAAAGGTCTGTAAATTTATTAATCTAATTCATGCAGTTCAAGGAAATAAGATGCCAACAGTGGCTGTTGCTTTAGACGCAGAAAAGACCTTTGACAGAGTAGAATGGAATTATTTATTCAAAGTATTACAGAGGTTCAATCTACCAGAAAAATATATTAATTGGAATAAAGCATTATACAATGGACCATTGGCAAAGGTAACAGTAAATTAATATGTATCAAACCAATTTAAATTAAGTAGGTCAACTAGACAGGGATGTTCATTATCCTCCTCACTGTTCGCTTTAGCAATAGAACCATTGGTAGAACTGATAAGAACAGAAAATAAAATAAAAGGGATAAAAATAAAGGAGAAGGAGTATAAAATCAGTTTATTTGCAGATGACATCATAGTATACTTAACAAAACCAGAAATATCAATAAAAGAATTACATAAGGAAATGAAGGAGTATGGAGAAATATCGGGGTACAAGATCAATGCAAATCAAAGTGAGGTGATGCCAATAAGTAATGCAAATTATACAGAATTTAAAAAAGAATCACCATTTAAATGGCAAACACAAACAATCCGATACCTAGGTATTAGGTTAGATGATAACTTAAGCCACCTGTACAAATTAAATTATGAGCCACTAATAAATTTGCAGGAAGACTTAGAACATTGGAATTACACTAAAGTTGATAGGGTTGGTAAATTGTATTAAAATGAATGTCTTCCCAAGGATATAATACTTATTTCAATCATTACCAATTCTCTTAACAAAGAAATTCTTTAATGAACTAAAGACAATAACAAGGAAATTCTTGTGGAAAGGGGAAACCGAGGATAGCATTAGATAAATTAACAGAGAGGTACAACCAAGGTTGTTTGCAATGACCAAACTTTTATAATTATTATAGAGCACCACAATTAAGGTATTTATCAGACAAGGGAAAAACCAGATTGGACTAAGATAGAGCTAGATAAAATAGGGGAGAAGGTACCAGAACATATACTTTATAAGTGGGATGAAAAGCTGGTACAATATATAAGCTCACCAGTACTGCATCATTTACTCAATATATGGAAGAAGAATATATGGAAGAAGAAGGGGAATCACGTTGCTCTCCATTGCAGGCAAAATCTTCGCTAGGATTCTACTAAATAGAATAATACCTAGTGTCGCCGAGAATATTCTCCCAGAATCACAGTGCGGCTTTCGCGCAAACAGAGGAACCACTGACATGGTCTTTGCCCTCAGACAGCTCCAAGAAAAGTGCAGAGAACAAAACAAAGGACTCTACATCACCTTTGTTGACCTCACCAAAGCCTTCGACACCGTGAGCAGGAAAGGGCTTTGGCAAATACTAGAGCGCATCGGATGTCCCCCAAAGTTCCTCAACATGATTATCCAACTGCACGAAAACCAACAAGGTCGGGTCAGATACAGCAATGAGCTCTCTGAACCCTTCTCCATTAACAATGGCGTGAAGCAAGGCTGTGTTCTCGCACCAACCCTCTTTTCAATCTTCTTCAGCATGATGCTGAACCAAGCCATGAAAGACCCCAACAATGAAGACGCTGTTTACATCCGGTACCGCAC
Organism: Narcine bancroftii; assembly: GCF_036971445.1. Lineage (NCBI taxonomy): Eukaryota > Metazoa > Chordata > Chondrichthyes > Torpediniformes > Narcinidae > Narcine > Narcine bancroftii. The sequence continues at coordinate 68,311,375 of NC_091475.1, forward strand.
GGATGGCAGTCTCTTCAATCTGAGGCGCCTGCAAGCTCACACCAAGACACAAGAGAAACTTGTCCGTGAACTACTCTTTGCAGATGATGCCGCTTTAGTTGCCCATTCAGAGCCAGCTCTTCAGCGCTTGACGTCCTGCTTTGCGGAAACTGCCAAAATGTTTGGCCTGGAAGTCAGCCTGAAGAAAACTGAGGTCCTCCATCAGCCAGCTCCCCACCATGACTACCAGCCCCCCCACATCTCCATCGGGCACACAAAACTCAAAACGGTCAACCAGTTTACCTATCTCGGCTGCACCATTTCATCAGATGCAAGGATCGACAATGAGATAGACAACAGACTCGCCAAGGCAAATAGCGCCTTTGGAAGACTACACAAAAGAGTCTGGAAAAACAACCAACTGAAAAACCTCACAAAGATAAGCGTATACAGAGCCGTTGTCATACCCACACTCCTGTTCGGCTCCGAATCATGGGTCCTCTACCGGCACCACCTACGGCTCCTAGAACGCTTCCACCAGCGTTGTCTCCGCTCCATCCTCAACATCCATTGGAGCGCTCACACCCCTAACGTCGAGGTACTCGAGATGGCAGAGGTCGACAGCATCGAGTCCACGCTGCTGAAGATCCAGCTGCGCTGGATGGGTCACGTCTCCAGAATGGAGGACCATCGCCTTCCCAAGATCGTATTATATGGCGAGCTCTCCACTGGCCACCGTGACAGAGGTGCACCAAAGAAAAGGTACAAGGACTGCCTAAAGAAATCTCTTGGTGCCTGCCACATTGACCACCGCCAGTGGGCTGATAACGCCTCAAACCGTGCATCTTGGCGCCTCACAGTTTGGCGGGCAGCAGCCTCCTTTGAAGAAGACCGCAGAGCCCACCTCACTGACAAAAGGCAAAGGAGGAAAAACCCAACACCCAACCCCAACCAACCAATTTTCCCTTGCAACCGCTGCAATCGTGTCTGCCTGTCCCGCATCGGACTGGTCAGCCACAAACGAGCCTGCAGCTGACGTGGACTTTTTACCCCCTCCATAAATCTTCGTCCGCGAAGTCAAGCCAAAGAAAAAAAAAAGGAAGAAGATCCACTTAGAAAGGAAAAAAATGAATTACCAAATACCAAAATTACTATTGACGCAAAATTCGCTAATCCCTTTTACAATAGGTAACCTTTCCTTCAGAGAATGGGAGAGAAAAGGAATAAAAAGAATAAGAAAGAAATGGGAACAACAATACATGCAATTTGGGCATGTGAGAAAGTGAAAATGTTTTGGGAAGATCTAAATCAGATATTAAATAAAATCACAAAAAATAACATGTCAAAAAATCCAGAGATCTTTCTTCTAAGTAAGGAATTAGGCCTCAAATTGGATAAAGTGAAAAAAAGATTTATTATGATAGCCTTAGCAGTAGCAAAAAAATGTATAATGTCAACTTGGAAAATGGAAGAGAGTCTGAGAATACAGCAATGGTACATGGAAATGAATAAATGTATTCCATTGGAAAAAATAAAATTTAATTTAAAAAATAAAGTCACATTATTTGAACAAATTTGGGAACCATACATGGAACATAACAGAGAGGGCTTGCCTCAGACCTTCACCCCCTAAAATGATAAGACAAAACTACTTGATCCAGTGTGTAAAAGTAGATGACACATTTTTCTTATTTATTTTTCATTGTGTGATGACATTGTTTAATAGTTTTATTGTATTGTTTATGTTGAATATTTATTGGTTTTAGAGGGGGGGTGGGAAGGGGGGAGGGAAGGTCAGGGGACAAAAAGGGGAGAAAATGCCACTGTGTATATTTAATGAGAAACGTTTGTATATATTTTGGTTGATATGATTCACAGTATGAAAAATAAAAAAATTATATAAAAATAAATAAAAGTTCATGGCCTGAGCCTCAGGACAGACATTTCAGGAGAGCAGTAAAATAGAGGAGGATCATTTCACAGCCTGCAACCACTGTCCCCTTTGCCTACAGAAGATCAAATCAGACTCTCTGCGGTCACAGACAGGGTGTAACATTGTTCCCTGTGTGATTGGGAGATTACTGTGGACTGGTCCTCAAATCAGTTGAGGTCCTTAGCCTCAGGGCAGTCATTTTAAGAGAGCAGCAAGAAATGGGATCATCCCAGAGCCGGACACCATTGTGGCCTGGTCCGAACAAGATCCAACTGGAGGTGGTTCAATCTTATCTGGCTGCAGCTCTGGCTAGAGCAGAGATAATCGACAGGTACTCAGAGTAGGTGAGGGAGAGGAAATGGGGTTTAACCAGTGGGGAGATGGGGCAATTGGAGATTAAGATGTGGGAAGAACCCCGTAGAGGCCATGAGTGTCCACTGTCCTGTCACACACTGCTGTGGTGGAACACAAAGTGAAGGTCTATCGACTGATTCTCCCAGTGTCAGCCCTGGAGCTCAGTGATACCATCTACAAATAAGAGGTCCTCAGTGACGTTCGGTCTAGGCAGGGAGTCAGCACGTGGATCTCCCAGCTGCGTGGCACATGCGTGGGCTGAAGAAGACTGTGTTCCACATGTACACGAGGTGTGTGAGGTTCCAGCTCCACTTTGCCTTCCTTTAGGGGCTGTTTCTCACATTATGTTTACATTTCAGCCCTACCCTCTTTATCCTTGGCCACCCAGTGGGTTGGGGGGCATGACAGGAGATGGATGTCCTAGTCACTTCACTCATGGGCCTGGCAAAACTTCCATCTGTGGATCCTGGAAGCTTGTGGTTCAGGTCTCCTCCTGCAATGACACACTGGCCATTTTCCAAGTGTACCTTGGTAACACGGAGTGCCTAGAATGGGAACATTCAGATGTCCATAGTAACCATAGTGGGGATTCGGGAGCACTGTACACGGCAGTTGTATATTTGCCTTGTGTTTCATGTTTTGTAATTATTTAACTTGATTTATTTGTGTTAATAATTGAAAGAAAAAATGTCAAACACAGAGTGATGGTCCATTGACACCCTCCTGGTATCAGATACCCATTACTGCATAGACTAATCATGCTCTCTCTGATCATAGAGTACTGTTTCCAGACCTCTGCATCAGATCACACCGTCAGGACATACCCAGATCCCATCTCCTGGTTCTGGCCACACCAGGAACATTGTGCACAGTTCCTGGCCTCTATAATTGCTGGGTCAGAACACACATATCCCAGTTTCTATAAGCTGGGTCTGATCACACTGTATGTACTGTGCAATGATCCCAGTCTCTGTAACCTAGGTCAGACCACACTGTGTGTACCATGCACAGTTCTCAGTCCCTGTAACCCTGGGTTGGAACACACAGACCCACATTGCTCCCACTCTCTGTATCCCTGGGTCGGACTACACTGTGCATTATTCCCAGTCACCGTACCCTGGGTCGGAACACATAGACCCGCACTGTTCCCAGTCTCTGTAACCTTGAGTCAGACCACACTGGGCACAACATGCACTGTTCCCAGTCTCTGTAACCTTGAGTCAGACCACACTGGGCACAACATGCACTGTTCCCAGTCTCTGTATCCCTGAGTCAGAACACACAGACCAAGTATATACTTGTGTCCTGAACCCTCTCTTATCTAGGAATGAAGCCTCCATTGGCCGATAGTTCCCTCCTAGAGATCTCCAGCCAGAGCTCAATTACAACAGTTAACATGTGACGACCACAGCGGCCCTTGCCCCACTACCCAGCCTCATAGCCAGCCTCTACCCACCAGGATAACAAAAACTAAGACCACGGCATTCACCATTTGAGAACAGTGTAATTGATAAATATTGGGAGAATTTGGTAAGATTAGTGAGTTACATACATACACATATTTTAAAACAGATCATTTGAAATACTGAAAAATTCATATTCAGTAACATTTTAGGATCTTTGGAGACTTTTATGCACATTTCTCAAGTAGGTGCTAATTGAAATGACATCATGAAATGAATAGACAATTGTTTGGAATTGGAGACAGGCTGGATGGTTGAATAACTACAAGGCTTCTGACCTTTCTCCAAAGTGCTCACAGAAAGGTCACTCCTGGGTTTTGTCTATCTAAGACAACAGCTTGACCAAGGGGGAGAACTGCTGTGATTTGCTGAAGGTAGGGGTTTTTGCGAGAGAGTCACATGTGCTTTCTGGCAGTTGGAGAGAGGAAGAGAAGACAAACCCTCTCAGCTAGTGTGTGTGACACTGAAAGAGACTGAACAGTCATGGCTGAAACAAGCTAGGAAGAGCTGGTTGGAAACAGTTCCAGAGCAGTGGATGCTGGAAGTGCTATCTGTCTGATGTTTCTCTTTGAATAAGTTGAACACAAAGGAATTCTGGTAACCTGAAAGAAAGATTACCATCTGGAAAACCCTGATGGGGCAAGATTCATCAGCGAGACATTGAGGTGACTAATGGTGGTACCTCAGTTGTGGAAATCCTGGAACAACAAATCTCTCTCTGCAAACCCTACAAGAACCTTCCTGAGCTGTAAACATTTACCTTTCAAGCACCAAAGCCTGGTGAACTTTATACATATTAAATTCTGTGCACAGTATAAGAATTGCCTGCATCCAGAGAATTTGGAAGAAGTGAGATTGAACTGTGAACCAAAGAACTTTTCTTAAATTTACACACACATCATACACGTACTTAGAATTAGAAGGGGGTTAATTTGGGTTAGATATGTATAGAGATAAGTTAAAGTTTGATTCTGTATTCATGTTTAAAGATCATTAAAAACAACTTTTGTTTTAAAAACCACTGATCTTGGTGAATGTCTATTGCTGCTGGGTTTTGGGGTCCTTTGGGCTCGTAACAACAGATTCCATCCCAACTCAATCAAAAGCCTCACTGAGGTAATAGTTAATCCAAATGAACTGCTTTTGCTGAGAAATGAATATAGGAATTTATAGGAACTGCAGTTAAGGAATAAAATAATCACAAATGGGGCCTTCCAAAAATTATTCAGTTTTCATCCAAAATTCCACAGCCCTAGACAGATGGCATATTGAAATGCAAAACTGTACACCTTTAGAAAAAATTACTTATCGTTTAAGGAATCAAATTGAAAACTTTTATAAAATTTGGGAACCATATTTTATTAAGAAAGGTCTATCCACATTCTCCACTTTGCCCACCCCCCTCAGTTCGTAATTATAAAACATAGTCAACGAATACTATACATGTCAGTAATATTATAGATGTAGAATTAGGTGTTCTCTTTCTTTTCTTCACTTCTTTCTTTTGGGGAGGGGGGGTTGAGGGGAAAAAATTAAACATTTATTGTATCATTTTGTAATGAATGGAAATCACATGGAAATACAATTCATTGGAAACGATGTTTGAAAAACTAAAATCATACATTCCACAGAAGCAACTTCAGAACAAATGGATGAACAGTTCTCGTACAGAAATCAAAAGAAGCATTTAATCCTGCCCTCCAAAGCTCATTCCAGCACAATGGGAAGTACAGTATTATTTTCTCTTGCTTTTTGATTGATCTGAACTGTCCTTCCTCAGCTCTGAACTGAGAAAAAGTCTCGAATTGATTCCAAGGAAGAGAATGATAAATTACTTGTGGGGGCTGCCCTAAAGCTGTTCAGCATTCTTGGAACACTTTTATGTCTTCATTTTTATCTGTGGTCAGAAATGAGGTGTATTTCTGAAATAGTCAAACAAAATAATAGAGAAGAGGATCTTCTGATGAATCAACTGTTACAACCTGAAACTTCAAAAGTATCATCAAAACAAAATCTGAAGTGCAGTGGAGTTCCGAAACCTGAAGATGTGGAAGAGGGGAACATTCTGCTAAACAAGTTGAAATTCGAGGTTATTATCATCCTATGTACAAGTATCACCGAACAAAACAGCGTTCTCCAGTCATCAGTTATAAAACATGTAAGCACAGACACATCACACATACAAATTATATGCATTCAGGAGATAATTTATATAAAAATAAATAACTTGTTAAATAAATAATAGTCTCAAAGAGTTTGTATGAGACATTCATTAGTCATTCAGCATTTTCACTGCCCACAGGATTAAGCTATTTCTCAGCCTGGTGGTGCTGGCTCTGATACTTCTCTCTGTCTTTCCCAACAGGGAGCTGGAAGATGATGTGTTTGGGATTTTGTGCTCCCTCTTCAAACAATGATCCTGAGAGATCATGTCTATGGGGGTAGAGGGAGATCCCAGTGATCTTCTCTGCTGCTCTGGCCTTATCAATTGATCTCCAATCCAATGCTCTACAGTCATTCCCAAACGAAGCAGTGGAAAAATCCAAGAGGGGACGGTGAGGAAAAAGGGGGAGTTCCAAAGCTTCAGTCTTATTACTCGCTTTGCTGCAAAGTTAATTTTCTGTCGTTGCAGTCTCCAGAAGGGCTGTCAATTACTGCAGCCAGACTCGGAACGGGGGTGTGGGATTAGTGAGAAAAATGAGTATCAACAAAGATGTCCTTTGAGAACTGACCTCAGCCACCATCAAGTCACATTGGTGTCACTATTCCTCCCCCACACTCAGTGCAGTTCTATGAGAAGGAGTGCTAGGGATGTGGGCTAAGAGCTAAGGGGGCGATAGATTGAAAAAGTTTGGGAACCACTGCTCTAGAGCAACCATACCATGCTGTGATGCAGCCTGCCTTGACGCTCTCTATAAACCTGCTGCAGCCTTGCCAAATTCAGTCTTCTCAGAAACTGTACTTGTTGCATGCCTTTGTGACAAGTGATGAGCTGTGTGTTCAGAACAGGTTGCTTGTTTAGTGGACTTAGATGTACTGGGTGCCCTCTACTCTCTCCACTATTCAGCCGTTAATGTGTAGTGATAGGTCTTCCTCACGTCCATGATGATCTTTGTTTTGTCAACATTGACCCTCTGGTTGTTATTCTCGTCCCACACCACTAGATTTTGTACCTCTTCTATGTATGCAGCTCATTGTGGTTGCTGATGAGGGTAATTCTAGATCTAAAACACGTCCTCCTATTGAACCCTCCCACAGGACTTCTACCACCACACATCATCTGCAACCTCATCCCCTCCAGTCAACTCCCCTCCACAGCCACCAACCACATTCACTCCCACCCCTGCACTGCCCGTTTCTACCCCCTACCCAAGATACACAAACCCAACCATTCGAGCAGGTCCATTGTCTGCCTCCTGTTGCCTCACCAAACTAGTTTCATCTTACCTTGACTATCCTTTCTCCCCTGGTCCAGTTCCCCCACCTACCTCCACAACACCTCACATGTCCTCCATCTGCTCAATTACTTCACAATTCCCGAACTGGATTGGATCATCTTCATGATGGATATCCAATCCCTTTCTAACTCTATCCCCCACAAAGAAGGTCTGAAAGCTCTTTTCGTCTTCCTGGACCAAAGAAGGACCAATCAGTCACCCTCACTTGTCCTCACTCCAAATAACTTCTCTTTCACTCCTTCCTCCAAATCAAATAAGTAGCCATAGAATGAGTCCCAGCTACACCTTCCTGCTTGTGGGCTTTGTGTAGCAATTCATGCTCCAAGTTTACACAGACACCCAACTGTTCCTCCAGTATATCATTGACGACATCAGGGCTGCTTCATCCACCCGCAACGAGCTCATCAACTTCATCCAATTCGCATCCAAATTCTACCTCAATCTCAAATTCACCGATAACACTCTCCCCTTCCTGGATCTCTCTATCTTGGGAGAAAAGTTTTCCATCAACATATACTACAAACCCTCCAACTCCCACAATTACCTGGACTACACTTCCTCACACCCTGTCTCATGCAAGGATTCTATCCCATTCTCTCAATTTCTCTTTTTTAATATTTTATTTAAGATTAATCATCACAAACATAACAATAATTGCTATATCTAGGTACATGTATAATATGATTAATCATTTATTTTACACACATATATATATATATATATATATACATATATATAATAAAAATAAATTAAAAAACCAACCTCCCTCCCTCCTCCCTACCCCAACTACAAAAAAAAAAAGGACATCATTATTTTATCTTAAAATTTTATAACTAAAAAGTTTCTTGGTTGCAGGAGCAAAGACATCCACTAGAGCAGACCGAGACCTCATACTTTAATATCAATAACTTTCAAGGGCACCAAACTTTAATTAAAAAAGGAATATTTATCTCTCAAACTATACGTAATATACAGGCTTTCATTTCATTATGCCATCTTTTCATTCCTAAATTTAAATCAGATTTCCACTTAAGCTAAGCACTTTTTGATACATATTTAGTTTCAATTTTAAAGCCATTGATTTAATATCTCCTAACAAAAATAACATTGGATCAAAAGGTAAATTTATTTTTAATATCTGCTCTAAAAATGATTTAATTTTCAACTAAAAACCTTGGAACAATTCCATGTCGAATGAAAAAAAGTACCTACCTCTTGACCACATCTAAAACATATCTGAAGGACTAAACTGAAATTTTTCAATTTAAACAGAGTCAAATATAATTGATATAATTGATGTATTTGTTATTTTCATCATATCATCTCTACATATATTTCTCCATACATTTTCATCAATCTTTCTATCTAGGTCCAGTTCCCATTTCATTCTAGATTTATGAAGATTGGGTTTAAGCAATTTATTTTGTAACAACTTGTACATTTCAGAAATAATTTTTTTGAATCATCTTTAGTAAGTAATAAATCTAATGAAGACTGTCCAGAAGGTTTTAAATCATGACCTAATTGTTCCAATAAAAAAAATAATACCTTTCCTCCTGTCTGATAAACAATTTTATTCCACAATTAGAATTGGTAAGTCTGTTCCAGTTAATAATTTTGAATTCCATTTATAAATTTTTCACCAAACTTAACCAATTCTATTTTAGCCCAAACATTGGATTTCATCATATCAAACATTGCATTAATAAATTTCAATTGTGCCACTTTACAATAATTCTGAAAATGAGGAAGTTGTAAGCCTCTCTCAATTCTAATTTCCATGTCAATTTTTCTAGAGATACCCTGTTCATCTTACCTTTCCACAAAAATATACATATGACTTTATTTAAATCCATTAAAAAACTTTGAGGTATAAAACAAAGAATTACATTTAAGGAAAGACTGGATCGTTACATGGATAGGACGGGATTAGAGGGGTATGGACCAGGTGCTGGTCAGTGGGACTACAGGGTGGGGATTTGCTACGGCATGGACTAGTAGGGCCGAACTGGCCTGTTCTGTGCTGTAAGTGGTTATATGGAATAGATTGAAAAAGGTACTGTACTCGTGGAAAAATATGAATTTTAATACAATTCACACTTCCTACCGAAGTAATAGGTAAATCACTCCATTGTGGCGGCACACTCTCGTGGCGAACTTGCCCCGCTTGTACCGCCACGTGGCAGGGCACCCGTGAGAAGATGGCGCTGTCAGGGGTTTTCCCTTGCCTTGGCTTCCAGCCCAGCGTGCACCTCAGGCAGTTATGATGTCACCACGCACGTGGTGGCCAAGCTCACGCTACCCTTAAAGGTGCATATGTGGGATTTGAATAAAAGTCGTTGAGTGCATCCAACATGGTGGCTGTGAGTTTCTTCTCTGTAGCTACTGCTACACCATCTTTTTTAAATTTTCTCAAATAATGGAACATAGTTTAATTTAATAAATTTTCTAAATTTTTATCAATTTTAATACCCAAGTATTTAATCATATTTTTAGTCCATCTAAATTGAGCAACTGCTTTACATTGCTCATAGTTCCCTTCAACCAATGGCATCACCTCACTCTTGTCACAATATCATACCATAAACCTGTAACTTTTTATACAGTACAGCTAGTGAGTTCTGTGGTTCCTTCATATAACTTAAAACATCGTCTGCAAAAAGACTTACTTTATTTATCATTATTCCCTCAATTCTTTCTTCCAGTCTTTTCCATTGTGCTAATGGTTCAATTGCTAAGACAAACAGCGCAGGGGATAGAGGACAACCTTGTCTTGATGACCTAGTTAAAGGAAAAGATAAAGAAAGTTGTCTTAGTTATCACTCTGGCCATCAGATTACTGCATAGGGCCTTAATCCAATTAATAAACATTGGGCCAATTGGAACTTTTGTAAAACTTTAAATAAATAATTCCATTCTAATCTATCAAACGCTTTTTCTGCACTATGTATTAAACTGACCAACTCTGCTACATTATCAGCTGAGTATCTATTCTTAATAAATCCAGATTGATCTGAATTAACCAAACTAGGTAAATATGCATTTATTCTATTTGCCAAAACTACAATTTTATAGTCAACATTTAACAATGATATAGGTCTCTATGATTCTGGCTTTAATAAGTCTTTATCTTTCTTACATATCACTGTTATGACTGTGTTAGAGAAGGATTCAGGTAAAGAGCATGTTAACATAGCTCATTTTAATACTTCTATTAATAAAGACATTAACAGGTCATTAATTTTTTATAAAATTTAGAAGTAAATCCATCTTCCCCAGATTTTTCATTCTGCATTGAATTCAATGTATTAATAATTTCTTTCAAAGTAATTGAAGAAACTAAATTATTATGGTCTTGGTTTTTGTAAAGTTGGTAATTGCAACTTAGATTTAAAAAATCCCCAATCTACACTGTTTATTGTCTCTGATGAATACAATTTTGTATAATACTCTTTAAAAGAGTCATTTATGTCTTGTGGTTTATAGGTAATCTTAGAGTTCCTTTTAACTGCAATAATAGTCCTCGATGTTTGTTCTGCTTTTACCTGCCAAGCCAATACTTTATGAGCTCTCTCTCATAATTCATAATACTCTGTTTAGTTCTATCGATCTTTCCATTCTACAAGTCTGAATTGAATTATATTACATCTTTTTATTTTTCAATTTTATTCTATGGTTTTTTCCGTTTTTTTTCCATTTGAACAATTTCCTTCTCTAAATCCTCTACTTCCTGTCAATGCTTCTTTTTAATCTTAGCTGAAAAGCTTCTAATCTATCATCTTAAATAAGCTTTTAACACATCCCATATAACAAACATTATCAACTGAGTTAAAAATCAGTCTCCAAATATATCTGTATTTGATTTCATATATTTTTTTTTAAAAATCACAAAATTCTGGATTTCTTAACAATGAATTAAATCTCCATCTATACATAGAATCAATTTATTCCATATTTGAACATGGCATCAATAATGGAGAATGACCAGATATAATTCTAGGTTTATACTGTACATTTTCAATCCTTCCTTGCAAATGAGTTGAAGTTAAGAAAAAAATCAATTCTAGAGTATGAATTCAATCGATAAGAATAAAATGAATAGTCTCTTTAGGGTTCATTCGTCTCCAAATATCAACCAAGTTCAGTTCCTGCATCAATATTAATAGTTTTTTTTTCCATTTTAATTTTAGTGACAGATTTTGTAGATTTATCCAAAATCAGATCTAAACAGCAATTGAAATCTCTACCAACACCAATATTTCCATCAATTTGGGCCAAATGAAGAAAAACATCAGATATAAATTTATCATCAGCATTTGGAGCATAAATATTCATAAAAATTCAAGATTCTGAATAGATTTGTCAATTTCTCATTACAAAAGTTTCAAAGTAATCTGTAGTTACCGACTGCAATTTAAATGTAAATTTTTACTAATTAAAATGGCAACACCTTGAGCTTTAGAATTAAACGATGATGCAAATACCTGGCGTATCCATTCTCTTTTCAATATTTTATGTTTTTTCTTGCAAAAAGCAATATCTGAGCCAAAACTCTCTTCCTTTTAATTGGGTTACCAAGCCCATTCACATTAAAAGTTACATAATTCAAACTTTGTTTTGACATATTAATAGATCTTTAAAAAATATAGAGCTTCCGTCTCCAGTCCAAGAGGCCTCCACTCCACAGCCTAACTGCAATATTCAACATCTCCCAGAAAGTAATAATAAAAAAGAGAAAAGACAAGAATTAAAAAACAAAAAGTGCCAATTTGGTTAGCACTAACTCCCTTATTTAATGAGAAGTGGCTCTCACCAATAGTGCCATGAAGCCTCGCAAGAAGCAGAAACAAAAGAGAATCCACCCTCCCAACAAAATATCAGAATCAAATTTACATCAATCAGGTAAGATGTGCATCTCCAAGACCTGCCTGCTTTTCTCCAGTTTCAACTCTAACTTCAGTCAGTAACTCTCCTCCCTCATCTTTTCTTGATCTCCTTCCTTTTGAAATACAGACATAAAGGCACCATTTTTTTAATGTTAGGTAGTGAATTAACAAATTCCAATGCTTCAAATCCATTGGAAAATAATTGAAATTGATGTTGACCATAGAAAACTTTCAAAAAGGCCGGAGAGCGATACGCAAATTTATAACCTTTATTCCACAAGACAGATTTGGCTGGGTTGAATTCTTTTTTTTCTCTTGGCAATTTCATTACTCAAATTAGCATAGAAAAACACTATTTCTGGATTGTTAAAGGACCTCGTTCTCTCATTTTCTGAACAGCCATTCTTAAAATCATTTCTCTGTCCTGATAATGAAAACATTTAATCAAGACAAAGCACGGCAGTTGTCCTGGGTACGGTTTTTTTCCTTAAAGCTGTATACTCTGTCAATCTCCAAACCATTTGGAAAATTTTCCACTCCCAAAGTTTCAGGTATCCATTTTTGGAAAAAAATTTTACAGGTTCATGGCAGACCAACAATTTTCACATTATCCCTTCTGCTTTGATTCTCCAACATGAGCACTGGCTCCGGAGCCGAGTCAGTGTTTTTTTTATATAAATGAGCTCCAGTGCTGTCCTCCACAGCTTCACGGGGGGTGGGGTAGCCCTGGTGCCTGAATTCTTACCCAGGAGGCCTTAGTTGTCTTGGGCTGAAGAGGAACCAAGATCGGATGCTGACTCTTCAAGGTAGGCCCTGGTTCTTCTGTTGTGAGTGGGGAAACAGGTTTGGTAAGTCTCAAAGGCAAGGACTCTGAAGACAGTTTTGATTTAGGGAAGGATTTTATTTACAGAAGGCAACTGATGAGAGCACACACACACACAATTAACTGGTACATACAATGATCAGGGGTAAAAAAATGGCTACAATGCCCCACCACCCCTTGACTCAGTGCAGACACGGCTCTATGCTACAAGGGACACTAATTGAACGCTCCCAACTCTTTTAACAGTGCACATCTGACCAAGTTTCTACAGCACCCTTCCACTTTTCTAGGCCTGGAGTGAAGCAGGGTGGTCCCAAGCTGGGAAAGGATAGAGAACAAAGAGCACATGGCACCTTTATAGTGCTGGAGGGACAAGCCTACATCATTTACTGGGGGCCAATAGCTCAGTGGCAGGAGGGTTAATCTAATTACAGCAGCCAATGGCCCAAGGCCAAGTACAGGCAGGCTGGAGAGTGGAGTCCAGGTAATATACATGTGACCAACAGGAAGGTGTGCACTAATGGATGGGGCGGAACCAAACCCGACTAGGTAGGGGGCAGTGCGGTCACAACAGCCACAACCTTTCCTAATAAATCTTCTAATAATGTTAGTTCAGTTTGAGTTGGGGTTTTTTATGTTTGAACTTTCGGTTTCTTCATGGCCATCTTCAAGGAACTTTTAGAAGCAGATTTTTAAGTAATAAAAGTTTATCGTTTTATTTTAAATTCGGGCATTAATTTATTTAGGAGAGGCATTTTCCACATCTTCCTCCTATGGCGTCACACCACGCCTCCCCATTCTCTCGATTTCTCCATCTCTGCCACACCTGACCCCAAGATGATCTCTTCCAGTCCAGATTCTTAAAGGTCCTCCTTCTTCCACAAACATGGCTTCCCCTCCACCACCATCAACTCAGTCCATCACACATCTCCTCCATTTCCCACTCTTCCCCAAAATTCAACATAGAATCCCTCATCCTCAACTACCACCCCTCCAGCTTCAGCAACCAACACATTATCCGCTGGAATTTCCGGCACTTAATACAGGATCCCACCATCAGACACATTTTTCCCTCTCCTCCTCTCTCAGCTTTCTGCAGGATCACTGCCTCCGTGATTTCCTCGTGCACTCATCCCTCACCACCCATCACACCCCCGGCACCTTCACGTGCACTCACACCTCCTCCCCCAAATAAGCCTTTCACATGAAGCAACATTTCACTGCATCCGGTGCACCCTTTGTAGCATCCTCTACCTTGGAGAGATCGGTTGCAAACTGGAAGATTGTTTCACTCAGCACCTCCACTCCGTTCACAACTGCACCAACCTCCCAGTGGCCAACCATTTCAATTCCAAGTCACACACCCACGACTGTCCATGGCCTTACGTACTTTCCCACTGACCACCCACAAATTAGAGGACCACCTCATTTTCCATTGGGCACCCTCCAACCTCATACTGCTCATACTGCATTAAACCTGCTCGCCTTTTCCTTCCCCTCCCCCATGCTTTCCTGTCTTTTCAGTTCTTCCACCCACCTGTCTCCCCTCATTGCTGCTGTCCCCTCCCTCCTACATCTGCCTTTGCCACCCCCACCCCTCCCCCCAGCATTTTCTCATATTTTGATGAAGTGCTCAAGCTCGAAACGTCGATCATGTATCTTTCCCTTTGCTATATAAAGGACACTGAACTGCAGAGCTTCTCCAGCATTGTGATTTTACCCAACTGTTTCCTGCCTATTTGTTAATCAGCCTCATGTGTGGCACCTTGTCAAACACCTTTTGAAAATTCAAGTTAAAGAAAACAAAGGTTTGCACGTGATAGAAATGTTCTCGGGTGCATTTATTTCAATGCAAGGAGCATTGTTGGAAAGGCAGATGAGATTAGGGTGTGGATTGGCACATGGGATTACGACATTATTGCTTTAGTTGAGACTGTTACAGGAGGACAGGACTGGCAGCTCAATGTTCTGGGTTTCTGCTGTTTCAGACATGATAGAGAGGGATGAGTGGCTTTGCTATTCAGAGAAAATATCTCAGCTGTGCTTAGAAAGGACATCCCAGAGGGCTTGTCTACAGAGGCCACGTGGGTGGATTTGAGGAATAGGAAAGGTGTGACCACACTGATAAGTTGTATTATAGACCGTCCAATAGACAGAGAATTGGATGAGCAAATCTGTAGAGAGATAGCAGACTGATGTACAAAACAGGAAGTTGTGATAGTAGATTTTAACTTTCCACATGTTGACTGGAACTCCATTGTAAAAGGGCTTGGAGTTTGTCAAATGTGTTCAGGAAAGATGTCTAAATCAATATTATAGAGGTACCAATGAGAGAGGATGCAATACTTGATCTCCTATCAAGGAACCAGACAGGATGGGTGACAGAAGAAGGTGTAGGAAAATATTTTGGGTCTAGTGACCACAATGTTATTAGTTTCCAGTTACTATTTTTTTTTGCATACAAATCAAGTTGTGAAACCCAAAAGAATCTCAAAAATGGAGCTCGACTTAATAACCGACTATAATTATGAGACCTTAAATTCAGCTCAAAATCCAAAGTAGACCATTGAAAAACAAAAAAAAACACTCCACTGTGACAGATTTTCATTGAGATTTTTATTGAAATATCATCTTGGAGATCTGGATGCGACTTGTCCCACTGCAGTACAAATGTTTTTATTTCATTTTGGGTGACGATGTAGCAGTCTTGCCTCTGTTCATGTACCCATTCTGCAAAGCAATTTTCCAACTCTGGCCAATAAGTGATTCCTCTTCCCATCAAAATTTGTCTTTATAGCATTTTTTTTTTTAAAAGTCTCTTCTTTCTTCTTGCAATCTCTTACCAACTTCTCATGCACATCAAATTTTCTTGCAGCAGCGCAGTTGTTGGTTTTCTTGGCCACTTCTATCACTCAACTTAAACCTCACTATATTTTGGTTGTATGTTGCATTGTGTCAATGGACTCTCCATGATAGCAATCACCTCGAGCTAACACCCAGCACATCAATCCACGTGATCTATGGGGTGTATACACTGGTAACAAACCATCCCAGGCATTGCTATCTTTGGGGTCAAATTATATACTGATCAACAGGGCAACTCAGCCAGCCAGAAAATGGTGGTCGACGTACACCAGATAAGCCACAAAACCCCTTAAAATGAAGCTGAAAAAGGCAGGGGGTCAATTTATATGTTGGTTGACATGTACATCAAAATATACTGTAATTAAAGATTATGTCTGATCCTCAAGTTGAGATTCTAAATTGGAGAAAGGCCAATTTTGAGGAAATGAGAAAGGATCTAGGAGTGGGTTGGGATAAGTTATTTTCTGGCAAGAATGTGTTCAGTAAGAGGAAGGCCTTAAAAGGTGACATTTTGAGAGTGCAGAGTCAGTGTTAAAGGCAAAGTTACCAGGCTTAGGGAACCTTGGTTTTCAAGGGATATTGGTGATCTAGTTAAGAAAAAGAGAGATGTGTATAGCAGGTATAGGCAACAAGGAGCAAATGAGGCACTAGAAGAGTATAGAAAATGTAAGAAAATACTTAAGAAGGAAATGAGGAAGGGAAAAAGACATGACATTGCTTTGGCAGATAATGTGAAGGCAAACCCAAAGAATTTCTACAAGTATATTAAGAGTAAAAGGATACAAGGGATAAAATTGGACCCCTAGAAGATCACAGTGGTTATCTGTGTGTGGAGCTTCACGTGATGAGGTTGGGGGGGGGGGGTAAGATATTAAACTGTCTTTTTACATCAGTATTTCAGGAAACTGGCAGAGTGAGTGAGGAAGGAAGGGAAACAAGTAGTAATAGCATGGAACATATAGAGACTAAAGAATTACAGTGAATAAAGATAGATAAATCCCCTGGGCCTGACATGATAATCCCTTTGACCTTGAATGAGACTAGTGTAGAAATATTTCTGTCCTTATCCACGGGTGAGGTGCCAGAGGATTGGAGGGTAGCTCATGTTGTTCTGTCGCTTTAAAAAAAGGCTCCAAAAGTAAACCAGTGAGCCTGATGTCAGTAGTAGGTAAATTATTGGAGGAGGTTCTGAGAGATCAGGTATACAAGAATCTGGACAGCCAAGGACTAATTAAGGATAGTCAACATGGCTTTGAGTGGTAGGTCATGTTTAAAAAATCTTATAGGGGTTTTTGAAAGGTTACCAAGAAAGTAGATGAAGGAAAGGCTGTGGATGTTGTGTACATGGACTTTAGAAAGGACTTTGACAAGGGAGGCTAGTTCACAAGATTCACACACTTGGTATCCATGGAGAGATTGTAAACTGGATTCGAAATTGACTGAATGGGAGGCCTCTGATTAGTGATGTGCCTCAGGGATTATTGTTCATTGTCTATATCAATGATGTCGATGATAATGAAGTAAACTGGATCAGCCAGTTTGCTGATGACACTAAGATTAGAGGTGTTGTGATGTCCTACTTTGGTTTGTCATTCCAAATGCAACACCTCACTCTTGACTGGATTAAATTCCATCTGCCATTTTCAAGCTCGTTGGTCTAGAACACTGCAAGCTTTGAAAGCCCTCCTTGCTCTCCACAACTACTCCAAAATCAGTGGGAATTCAGATACATAGTTCCATGAATGTGGAATCACAGGTAGACAGGTTTACAAAGAAAACTTTTGGCACCTTGACCTTCATAAATCAAAGTACTGAGTACAGGAGTTGGGAGGCTTTGGTGAGGTTGTACGAGACATTGGTGAGGCTAGATTTGGAGTATTGTGTGCAGTTCTGGTCACCAAACTATAGGAAAAATATTACTAAGTTGAAAGAGTGCAGAGAAGATTTACTAGGATGTTGCTGGGTTTTCAGGAGTTGTGTTAGAGGGAAAGATTAAACAAGTTAGGACTTTATTTTTTGAAGCAGAGAAGAATGAGGGGAGATTTGATAGAAGTTTAGAAAATTATGAGTTATAGAGTAAATGGAAGTTGGCTCTTTCCACTTAGATTAGGAGACAAATACAAGAGGACATGGCTTCAGGGTGAAAGATTTAGGGTGAACATTAGGAGAAACTTTTTCATTCAGAGAGTGGTGGGAGTGTGGTACAAGCTGCCACCTGAAATGGTAAATGCAGGCTCAGTCTTCAATTTTAAAACTGGATAGATACATAGATGGATGAGAGGTCTGGAGGGTAAAGGTCAGCAAGACAAGTGGTATGATATTTTGGCATAAACTAGAAGTGCCAAATAGCCTCCTTTCTGTGGTTATAGTGTTCTAGGGTTCTACACAACATCGATTACTTCTCCCTTGTTTGTTATCTCAAAAAATGTAGCAGGTTTTGGCATGATTTTCCTTCAATGAAACCATGTTGATTTGTACCCGTCTTGTGATGCTCTCTTGCTATGTATTCCATCACCTTATGACTGACAATGGATTCCAACACCTTGCCAACCACTGAAGACAGACTAATAGGTCAAAAATTTCCTTTCTT
This sequence comes from Narcine bancroftii, assembly GCF_036971445.1. Taxonomy (NCBI): domain Eukaryota; kingdom Metazoa; phylum Chordata; class Chondrichthyes; order Torpediniformes; family Narcinidae; genus Narcine; species Narcine bancroftii. Next base: position 68,329,726 of record NC_091475.1, read on the forward strand.
TTAAAATTATTTTTATACATTACAAGTCCAATTTAATATAATCTACATTTGAATTGGTATCATATAGAAATAATAAGAAATCGACTCCCATTCCAATCTAAATATATAGTGAATAGTGGGAAGGAAATAAAGAGAGAACAAAAAGGTTGATTCTAAAGATCTAACCCATCCCCCAACCAAGGTGGAAATTGGTATTCAATCAGACTTGACATCAAGCAACAGCCTCCAGAGATCTGACAAAGCACGTCTATTTACTGCATCCCCACATCTTCCAATTATGAAAGTAAGCTATAAATAAACCAAGAATTATCAAAGATCTTAATCTTCCTAACATGATGTCTGATTTTTTCCAAAATTAGAAAGGACATAATAGCCAGTAACCATTGTCTATGGGTGGGTGGATAATCCTCTTTCCATTGAAGCAATATCCCTCATCTAGCCAGTAATGTAGAAAATGCTAAGACCGGTTTTTGGTTAGACATTAAATATACATTTACATCACTTGAGAAGCCAAACATTGCAACCAATGGACATGGTTCTAGATCAATCCCAAAAATATTCTGAAAATAGCTGTCCAATATTCTGCTAAATTGGGAGAAAACAAAACACATGTATCAAAGAGGTTTCATATCTTTATATTTGTCATACAATGTGTCGATATCTGGGTAGATCCAAATGAGCTTTATTTCAGAAAAATGTGCTCTATGCACCACTTTAAATTGAATCAAACTGTGCCTAGCACATAGAAATGAGTCATGGATAAGAGCCAAAATTGAAATCCAATCTTCTTCTGAAACAGACATATGAAGATCAATCTCTGATTCAGATTTGATCCCAATTAAAGAGACTATTTTTAAATTCAATACTAAGGTGAGTACTACAAATTTACATACAAATTGCTATTCAAAAAGTCCACCTATGAAATTCTTGCCCCTCTGCCCAGTTACTCTGCCTGATCGCTATTTTTGCCCTCACTAGCACATGGCACAGACAGTGATCCTGAGATGACCACGCTGGAGCTCCTGTTTCTCAGCTTCCTTCCCAATTCCTTGCATTCTTCCTTCAGGACATCCATACTGATCTTTTCCATGTCAAACATCTGGATGTTCATGCTCTCTCCTCAATGTTTTCGACCCAATCGGAGATGTTATGTCTCTGTGTTACTTAGGAGGCTTCTTAAATAACTTAGAGATGCGAGATTCAAATAACAGAAGAGACTTTACTTACTGATGCCTTCCACCATCTCAGGAAAAACTGTTCACACACTTTCATATACATATGCCCCACAATGGGGCACGACAATGAGAAGGGTGTATTCTTATGCAGTAACAAAATAGTTCACATTATCCTGACTATTTAACAGGAGACATTCATACCCTGGCATCCGGGAGGCAACACACCATCCCCACTCTCTTTATAATGGGCAACAGAATCCCTTTCTCTCCTCCTCACTATACAATCACCAATCTAAACTGCATGTTTCTTCACCTTCTGCAGCACAGTGCCAGATTAATTGCTGAAGACCTGGTCACCATGGTTGTTCTCTATCCAGTCATCCACAGCAATACTATCCAGAATCATACACCAGTTACTGAAGGGAGACGCCCACAGAGATCCTCTCAACTAATTCCCTGTAGCTCCTGCTATTGCTTCACTCTTCCCAATGAGCAGTAGATCATCAAGCCTCAGCTGCAGTTCTTAACACAGTCCCCAAGGAGCTGCATCTCAGTGCAACTGGTGCAGATGTAGGCATCGGGGAGGCTTGGAGTTTCCCAGAGACCCAACACTTACCACAGAATACCAGCCTGGCAGACAACTGCCTGGTCCATTAACAGTTAAATAGCTAATACACAGTTCCCTTCCCCACACTGTATCTCTTGGCTGTTCTCGCCGAAGCCTCAGTGCGAGATATACCGTGCAAATAATTGACGCAAAGTCCATAGACTGTACAACAGGCTTTAATTAGTTTAAACTTGTACACAGCAGTCTTAGTATCTTTGCTGGCCATCTTGAGTCTTTATACAGGCCAGTGATTGACAGACGGCAGGTGGGGCCAGCCTCCAAGGTTACCTTCCTGCAGTTATAGCGGTAGCCCCCTGCTTGTAGGAGTTATATTACCACACAGACTGTTGCACTGCACATTTCCTCACTTTATAGTGATAATCAGCCCCTCCCTCCAATCAGCAAGTGTGAGAAAGTGCTTTGCCAGTGAAAAAGGAACAGAAGTGCCAGAGAATTATCCCAGAGACAGAGAAATAGAGGCAGACGTTCGAGACAGAGGAATAATTTATTTTCCAAAGAGGGTTGGGAGTGGGGCTGATGGGCAGGTGAGTACAGCAATGACCAAGATATCCCCAACTCCAGGCTCATCTCCAGACTCCTACCTTCTAGATAGCTCCAGGATTCTTCCTTCTTGTCAGTTTCTTGTTCAGCTGCAGTTGTCTTTTCATTCTTTGGTGACATCTCATATTGTTTATTGGATCTTCCTTCTACTTTTTAAAAAACTTTTGAAGAGAATGTTTTTGAAAAAAAGTTTGTTACCTTTGTTAATGAGCATATTTCTTTATTTTTGACCGAAAATGTTAATTCTGTAGTCATTTTATAGTATGGGATGCTTTAAAAGCTTATTTGAGGGGACAGATCATTCACTATTCTACGAAAGTTAAGAAACAATATATGGCAGAAAGTTTACAGTTGGAAAATCAGATTGCTGAACTAGAGAAAGATTTTCAGAAAGATATAACAAAAGTTAAAAAAAAGCCATATTAGTGAAGTTAAAATTACACTATAATACTTTACAAATTTACCAGTTTGAGCGCTTAATTAGTAGATTTAAACAACATTATTATGAGTTGGGGGAAGACCTCACAAGGTACTTGCCTGGCAATTGAAAGCAGAACAAGCGTCTCGGACTATTAATGCTGTTAAGAAGAATTCAATAATCACCTACAAGCGTCAGAAAATTAATGACCAGTTTTATTCATTTTATCAAAAATTGTATACTTCTGAGGGGAAACAGGATAATGGTTCCATTGAATCTTACTTATCTAAATTAACGTTACCAGTACTAGATGAGAAAGATATTCAGGAGTTGGAATCTCCATTTATGGATTTTGAAATCAAGGAAGCTAGTTAGGAAATACCTAATGGTAAGTTCCCAGGAGATGATGGGTTTCCTGTGGAATTCTATAAACTTTTTTATGACGAACTTTTGGAGAGAGAAGGGATTCAATTCAGTCTAACCCCATGTCATCATTGGGCACGCTGCCACCCTCACCCCCTCCCCCCTCCAAAATTAGGATTTTTTTGAACAGCGGAACAACATGAGCCATCCTCCAGCACTTTCCCCTTGGCCAATCACATTTTGTCAGCAGCCCACTATCTGTTCACTAACCTCCCCCAAGGACCTAGGGAAATATTTTGTCAGGATCTGGATATTTATCCACCTTTATCTTTTTTAAATATAGCCAACAATACCTACTCATTAATTCTTATATTGTCCATGTGCACCCAACCATATTTCTTCACTTCATCTGGCTCAAGATTCTTTTCCTTAGTGAATACTGAAGAAAAAAAATTGTTTAAAATTTCACCCATAAACTTTGGCTTCTTACAGAGCCTACCCCCCCCCCCCCCCCAACCACTCCACAACTACCACCATCATCATCATCTTCAAGGGGTCCAATTTCATCCCTCACTATTCTTTTGCTTTGAATGTACCTTTAGAAAACCTTTGGATGTATTTTTACATTGCCTGTCAAAGCAGCTTCATATCTCCTTTTACCCTTTCTAATTACTTAAGATTTTTTTAAAAATTCCTTATATTTCCTTATGCAGTTCATCCATTCCCTGATGTTTATACCTGTTGTACACATCCCTCTTCCTTTGAGCCAAGTTCCAAATATCTTATGAAACCAAGGTTCCCTAGTTTCTAAAGTTTCCTTTAATCCTCACAGTGACATACCAACTCTGCACTCTCAGACTTTCTCCTTTGAATATCCTCCATTTATCTGCTGCACTCTTCCCTGAAAATATCTTAGCCCAATCCAAACCCTCCAAACATTTTCTTATCCCCTCGAAATTTGCTTTCTTCCAATCAAGAATCTCAAACTTTAGCCCACCTCTATTCTTTTCCATTACTAACCCAAAACTAATACTTGACCCAAAGTGTTCTCCAGCACAAACCTCTGGCACCTGATCTATCTCGTTCCCTAACAGAAAATCCAATACTCCCCCCTATATAACCATATAACCACTTACAGCACAGAACAGGCCAGTTCGGCCCTACTAGTCCATGCTGTAGCAAATCCCCACCCTCCTAGTCCCACTGACCAGCACCCGGTCCATACCCCTCTAGTCCCTCTTGCCAGTTCTTCCAAAAAAATTCCTGAATACACTTAAACTCTACCCCATCTAGCCCTCTTACTGTAGGAGCATCCCAGTTAATGTTCGGAAAGTTGAAATCTCCCACAACTACCACCTTATGTTTATTACACACATGCAATCTCCTTACAAATTTGTTCCTCCAATTCCCTCATCCCATTTGGTGGTCTATAATACACTCATTAACGTTTTCATGACTCTGCCATTCCTCATTCTACCCAATAGCCTTGCTGGATGACCACACCAAGCCATTCTGCCACGGCACTACTGTAATGTTCTCTTTAATAAGCAATTCAACTCCTCCACCTTTTATCTCCTCTGTTCTAACATCCTAAAACAATGGAATCTTGAAATATTTAACTAGCAAACATACCCTTCCTGCAACCAAGTTTCACTGATGGCCACAATATCATATTTCCATATGGCCATCCATGACTTAACCTCATCCTCCTTATTTGCAGTCTCCTTGAGAGACTGTCCTCCACATACACTCCTTTTGTTACCAACTACCTTTACCTTCTTCACTCCATTTATTATTATGTTCTGTTCCCTCCACACTAGGTGTTCTTCCTCCCTACTCTCATTCTTATTCCCACCCACCTGCCAAATAGTTTAAACCCTCACCAACAGCTGGATATTGCCCAACCCCTGCTCAAGTGCAGCCAGTCCCTGACCCACCTCCTAAGCCACACATTCATCCTCCACAACTTCCTATTTCTACCCTCACTAGCACATGGCACAGGCAACAATCCCGAGATTGGCACCCTTGAGATCCTGCTTTTCAACTTCTTCCCTAACTCTATATAATCCTTCTTCAGGACCTCAGCCCCACTTCTAACTATGTCATTGGTTCCCACATGGGCCATGACTTCTGGCTGCTCACCCTCCCCCTCCAGAATGCTGTGGACTCTATCAACCTGATCTCCATGATTTGTTTCCTGTAGATCATCCCCCCAAAAGTTTCCAAAGCAGTTCTTGAGGGGATGACCACAGGGGTACTCTGCACTACCTATCACCTCCCCCCCTAACAGTCACCCAATTCCCTGAATGTTGGGGGCAACTGCCTCTGCTTCCCTGCATCCAGCTGCACCTCCAGTTCCCTCACCCAGTCTCCCAAGAGCTGCAACTTCATGCACTTTATGCAGGTATCACCATCAGAAACATCTGTGCTGTCCCTGACCTCCCACATCCTGCAATTGGAGCACAGGACGACCCTAACTGCCTCCATCACCTACTTCTATATTTAAAATAGAGCAATTAAAGATAAACTCGTTAAAGATAAAGCAACCACAGAGAGCGCAGCCTCTGCTCGCCAAAGCCTTGAAGTCCCACCCCTTGACTGCGCCGCTCCTTGAGCGAGTCCTCCTTTTTATTGGTTCTGCTAATTGCCCTAATTAGCCCTTAAACCCTCCCACAATAACCCATTAGCAGCCATGACCAGACTTGCTGGTTGAAGGCTCCTCCCCAAGTGAGCTACAAGGTGACGTGGCCTTCCCTTTTTAAATACTCCCGCCCGCCGAACGTCACGTGCGCCTGGGCACTCACTGGGTCCACACCCGGAAAATTAAATCAACAGCTCGGCCCGGGAATTAAACAAATAAACACCAAGACCTACTCACGGATAACTGGCAGCTCTCGTGGTTGAAGGCTCCTCACCATCCGTAAAATGTGTGCCGCCCACCTTCCTCTATTGAACACTTCCAAGCATTTCTAACGATCTCCTCCTCGCGCCACTCATCCTGCCTCCCCATTGGGCCAGTCGCACGCGCGTAATCGCAACTCCTGACTCTGACCACGCGCCGTGCGCACCACTTCCCGCGCGCGTCCCTCCGAGTCAACGGCTCACGGCGCCAGACGCATGGAGATAGTGACGGCGGCGGCAGCGGTTCCCTCTGCCCCCAACCACCTCACCCCCCGAGTAACAAAGAGATGACCGGCGGGATGTACCTCACGGACAAACAGGCCGTCCCAATCTACTCCAGTAATGCCGGCCGGCGTCGGAGGAGCCCGCGGGCAGGGTTTCAGACGTCCCTCCCGTGTGACGTGCTCTGGTTTTAAACGGTCGATGGAAACTGAGTCAGCGTTACCATCCTGCTAAATCACAGAATATTGAGGTTAGCACTACATAGCACACAAACAGGGCCCTTTTAGTCTGTGCCGAACTCGATATTTTCCCCTAATCCCACTGATCTGCCCTCCACACCCCTCCTTTCCCTGCACATGTCCAAAATCTTCACATTGGGCTGCATTCACCACCTCATCTGGCACCCCCACCTCCATCTGTGTGAAGTTCCTCCCCTTCATGTTCTTTCACCCTTAATCCATGTCCTTTTGTTTGTATCTCACCTCCCCTCAATGGAAAAAGCCAGCCCTCATTTACTCTGTCTATTCCCTTGTAATTTTAAATACCTCTTAAATTTCCCATCATTCTCTGCTTCAGGGACTAAAGTCCAAACCTGTTTAATTTTTCCGTGAAACTCAGTTCCTGAAGTCCAGGCAACATCCTAGTAAATCTTCTCTGCACTCTTATTGATATCTTTCCTGTAGTTAAGTTACCAAAACTGCACACAATCCTCCAAGTTTGGCTTCACCAATGTCTTATACAACTTTATCAGAACATCCCAACTCCTGGACTCAGTACTTTGATTTATGAAGGCCAATGTGCCAAAAGCTCTCTTTACAACCCTATCCACTTTCAGGAAATTATGTATCTGTATTCCCAGATCCCTGTTCTACTGCACTCCTCAGTGCCCAACCATTTACCATGTATCACAAAATAAAAGAACAGAAGTAGGCCATTTGGCCCATCACGTCTGCTCTGCAAATCCACCCTGAGCTCAACTGTTGTCACATCTAGTTCCAAATTCCAGCCTTTTCCCCATATCCTTTGATTCCCTGACTAATTAGATACATGTCATTCTTCACCCTAAACTCCACCAATGATCGTGCCTCCACAGCGCTAAGTGGCAACGAATTCCACAAATCCACATTCCTCTGGATAAAGACATTTCTCCTCATTTCTGTTTTAAAGGTATGTCTTACCTTAGTTTGTCCTTCCAAAGTGCAACACCTCAAGCTTATAGAAGGGTGTCCACTTTGAACAGAAGGATAAACTGGAGAGTGAGTGGTTGATCTGAAAATACAGGGACATTGTTCCCTTACAGTGAGAACACAAGCAGAGATGGCAGTGGGGAGTGTTGTAGAATAGAGACCTGGGGGTACAGGGACGTCATTCCCTGACAGTGGGGAAGCAGGTAGAGAGGGTGGTGGGGAATGTTGTAGAATAGAGACCTGGGGGTACAGGTACTGACCAGGCCTGAGCCTGCTTAGCTTCCGAGAACAGACAATCTCAGGCGTATTCAGGCTATTAGGCTGGATGTTACCAAGATTGGGAAACATCTCATGAAGCAAGGTTAGCAGAGCTGGGACTTTTCTCTTTGGAGAATAAAAGGATGAGAGGAGACTTTTTAGAGGTCTACAAGATTTTAAGAGGCATAGATGGGGTGTGCAGCCAGCACCTGATTCCTTGGGCAGGATCAGCAAACACCAGAGGCCAGATGTAGAAAGTGATGGGAGGGATGTTTAAGGGAGAGTTGTGGGTGCCTGGAATGCCTTTCTGGGTATGGTGGTGGAAACTGAAACATTGGGGGCATTTAAAAGACTCTTAGACAGACACATGGATGAAAGAAAAATAGAGGGTTATGGGGTAGGGAGGAATTAGTACTTTTTTAAGGAAGGGTCAGCACCACAGCGAGGGCTCAAGGGCCTGTATTGTGCTGTATGGTACTAGGTTCGGTCTTTAATCCCTGGAACATAAGAGAATGAGGGGAGATTTGATGAAGGTACACAAAAGTACGAGGGGTAAAGATAAATGCAGGCAGGAAATTCCCAATGAGGTTTGCTGAGAGAAGAACTCAAGGACATGGGTTAAGGGTAAAAAGGGGAAATGTTTGAAGGGATCACAGAGTGGTGGGACTGTGGAATGAGCTGGCAGCTGAAGTGGTGAAGGAGGATGCAATTTTCACATTGAAGTGACATTTGGACAGGTCCATGGATGGAAGGAGTATGGATGGTGATAGGAACAGTTATCTCTCCCATCAATAATCATCGAGGTTTCCCTCCCCTTTCCAGATGGAATGAATCCTCCCCCTCCATTGCTGCCTGTTTTTGTGTCTCGCTCTGGGGGTGAGACACAAATGATCCCACAGATCTCCCTACCTGCACCGTTTTGCTGTGTACGTGGATATCTGTAACCATTTACAGAGTGGAAACAGGCTATGTCGGTCCTTTGAGTCCGCACCGGTTGACTTGAAAACTCCACTAGCTCAACCCTCCCGCTCTCCGCCCCTAACCCTCCAATCCCCTCACCTCCATGTACACATCCAACCTTCCCTTAAATGACAGAAGGGACCCTGCCGCAACTATCTCTTTTGGAAGACCATTTCATTCTACCACCACTCGCTGAGTGAAAAAGCATCCTCTAATATTTCTCCTAAAGTTTTGCCCCCTTATCCTTAACTCATGCCCTCTTGTTCCAACCTCTTCTGTCCTCAGAAGAAAGTCTGTTTATGTCTAGTCTATCTATTCCTTTCAAAATTTTAAATACCTCTATCAAGTCCCCTCTCAGCCGTCTACGTTCCAATGAATAAAGTTCCAATTTCCTTAATCTCTCCCTGTAATTAGATGCTGTAAGTTAGGCAACATCCTTGTAAATCTTCTCTGGACCCTCTCCATCTTATCTATATAATTTATATAATTTGGAGACCAGAATTAAGCACAGTACTCCAATCTTGGCCTCACCAATGCCTTAAACAGCTGCAGCATCACTTCCCAGCTCCTACACTCTATACTATGATTTATTAAGGCCTGCATACCATACCTTCTTAACCAACCTGTCTACATGGGAGTCCACCTTCAATGAACCCTGTACCATAACCCCCAGTCCCTTTGTTCCTCTGCGACCCTCAATCCCCTCCCCTTAATTGCAAGTTTCCTATTCTGGTTATTTTTACCGAAATGCAGCACCTCGCACTTGTCTACATTGAATTCCATCTGCCATCTTTCAGCCCACTCTTCCAAACAAACCAAATCCTTCTGTAATCCAAGAAAATCTTCCTCACTATCTACCATTCCCCCATTTTCGTATCATCCGCATAATTGCTTACCTTCCTCTAAATCATTAATATAAATGATAAACAACAAGGAACCCAGCACTGATCCCTGAGGCACCCCCCTTGTCATAGGCTTCCAACCTAACAGTTGTCCACCATGACTCTCTGCTGACTATCTTCCAGCCACCTCTGAACCCATGTCACAATCTCTCTACTAATCCCTAGTGACTGAACTTTCCTTATAACCTTACATGTGGAACCTTATCAAAAGCCTTACTAAAATCCAAATAGATCACATCAACTGCCCTACCTTCATCCACCTTTTTTGTTACTTCCTCAAAAAACTCAACAAGGTTCATCAAAGATGACTTTCCCTTTACAAACCCATGCTGGATGCCCCTCCTCAATCCTTGCCTAACCAGATATGCATATATACTATCTTGAAGTATACCTTTCATAACTTTCCCCAGCACTGAAGTCAAACTTACTGGCTGATAACTACTTGGCCTATACCTAATGCCTTTTTTAAACAATGCATTCGCAACCCTCCAATCCTGTGGTGCCACACCCTCCTCCAGTGATCTTTGAAAATTCACTGTCAATGTCCCTGCTATTTGTTCCCTGACCTCCCTTAATGTCCTGGGAAAAATCCCATCAGGACCAGGAGACATCCACCTTTATTGACCCTAGAAGCTCCAAAACACTCACTTTACTAATCCCTATCCTCTCCATAACTAAGCCCTTTGCCTCACTTATCTCATATAGCCGAATGTCCTTTTCCCTCATGAATACAGATGAGAAAAAATTGTTCAATATCTCTCCCACGTCATACAGTTCCTTACATAGTTCACCGGTTCAATCATCCAGTGGACCTATTCTATCCTTCACTCTCTGTAAAAACCCTTAGGATTCACCTTCACTTTATTAGCTATGGACTCCTCATTCCTTCTTTTTGCCTTTCTAATTTCCCTCTTAAGGTTCTTCCTACAATCTAAGAAACAATCATACATCTCCTCAATCCCCTGTTTTTTATATTTAGTATAGGCCTCCCTCTTGTCCCGAACCAACTTCTTAATTTTACCAGAAAACCACGGTTCCCTTGAACCTTTGAACTTCCTTTTCGGCCTGACTAGAACATAAAGATCAAAATCTCACCCCTAAATGCCCTCCAAATTTCCTCTACATCCTTTCCGGCAAAAAGATCAGCCCACACAACTCTCTGCAAATCCCTTCTCATTTCTCCAAATCTGCCCTTCCCCCACTCGTAGACCTTCAACCTCAGACCCGACCTATCCCTTTCCATCATTAAACTAAAGCTAATGGACCCATGATCACTGGATCCGAAATTCTCTCCAACACTCACCTCTGTCACCTGCCCTATTTTATTCCCAAACAACAGATCTAAAATTGCTCCCCCTCTAGTAGGCGTCTCAACATTCTGCTGCAAAAAGCAATCCTGAACACAATGCATAAATACTAAGCCATCCTGCCCTCTTACTGACTGTGATTCCCAATCTATGTTTGCAAAATTGAAATCCCCAACCAACATCACCCTATTTCTACTGCATATCTCAGCAATTTCTTTGCACATTTGCTCTTCTCGTACCCTTTCCCCATTTGGAGGCCTATAATATACCCCTATAATAGTAACCTCACCCTTATTTTTTTAGTTCTACCCACACAGCCTCCCTCGATGAGCCCTCCAATCTATCTTGCCTCAGCACCTCTGTAATATCCTCCCTGACAAGTAATGCCACACCTCCCCCTCTTACTCCACCAACTCAGGGTCACTTTTAAAGCAGCAAAATCCTGGAATATGTAACTGCCAGTCACAACCATCCTTTAACCACATCTTGCTAATGGCCACAACATCATAATGCCATGTGTCAGTACACACCTTTCACCTTCCTTACTATGCTTATCTCATTGAAATAAATACATCTCAGGGATCTCCCACATCCTACCTTCTACCTATCCTCCTCTACCATTCTCACAATTGTCACTACAACATATTTTTATTATTTCCTGCAGTTCTTCCCTCAAATTATTAAAACATACCTCTTTCCTTAGCCTACAAACCCTCTCCCTGCTGTCCTGCCTAACTTGAAACCCTGTCCTCAACCATACTAGTTCTTTGGCTTGGCTTCGCGGACGAAGATTTATGGAGGGGGTAAAAAGTCCACGTCAGCTGCAGGCTCGTTTGTGGCTGACAAGTCCAATGTGGGACAGGCAGACACGGTTGCAGCGGTTGCAGGGGAAAATTGGTTGGTTGGGGTTGGGTGTTGGGTTTTTCCTCCTTTGTCTTTTGTCAGTGAGGTGGGCTCTGCGGTCTTCTTCAAAGGAGGTTGCTGCCCGCCAAACTGTGAGGCGCCAAGATGCACGGTTTGAGGCGTTATCAGCCCACTGGCGGTGGTCAATGTGGCAGGCACCAAGAGATTTCTTTAGGCAGTCCTTGTACCTTTTCTTTGGTGCACCTCTGTCACGGTGGCCAGTGGAGAGATCGCCATATAACACGATCTTGGGAAGGCGATGGTCCTCCATTCTGGAGACGTGACCCATCCAGCGCAGCTGGATCTTCAGCAGCGTGGACTCGATGCTGTCGACCTCTGCCATCTCGAGTACTTCGACGTTAGGGATGAAAGCGCTCCAATGGATGTTGAGGATGGAGCGGAGACAACGCTGGTGGAAGCGTTCTAGGAGCCGTAGGTGGTGCCGGTAGAGGACCCATGATTCGGAGCCGAACAGGAGTGTGGGTATGACAACGGCTCTGTATACGCTTATCTTTGTGAGGTTTTTCAGTTGGTTGTTTTTCCAGACTCTTTTGTGTAGTCTTCCAAAGGCGCTATTTGCCTTGGCGAGTCTGTTGTCTATCTCATTGTCGATCCTTGCATCTGATGAAATGGTGCAGCCGAGATAGGTAAACTGGTTGACCGTTTTGAGTTTTGTGTGCCCGATGGAGATGTGGGGTGGCTGGTAGTCATGGTGGTGAACTGGCTGATGGAGGACCTCAGTTTTCTTCAGGCTGACTTCCAGGCCAAACATTTTGGCAGTTTCCGCAAAGCAGGACGTCAAGCGCTGAAGAGCTGGCTCTGAATGGGCAACTAAAGCGGCATCGTCTGCAAAGAGTAGTTCACGGACAAGTTTCTCTTGTGTCTTGGTGTGAGCTTGCGGGCGCCTCAGATTGAAGAGACTGCCATCCGTGCGGTACCGGATGTAAACAGCGTCTTCATTGTTGGGGTCTTTTATGGCTTGGTTCAGCATCATGCTGAAGAAGATTGAGAAGAGGGTTGGTGCGAGAACACAGCCTTGCTTCACGCCGTTGTTAATGGAGAAGGGTTCAGAGAGCTCATTGCTGTATCTGACCCGACCTTGTTGGTTTTCGTGCAGTTAAACCCTCCCTAACAGCCCTAGTAAATGCCCCTGCCAGGAGACTGGTCCCTCTGGGATTTAGATGTAACCCATCATTACGGTATAGGTCCCATCTCCCCCAAAAAAGGTCCCAGTGGTCCAAGAACTTGAAACCCTGTCTCTTATTCCACCCTTTTAGCCACATGTTTAACATCCACCTAATTCTATTTCTGCCCTCACTATCACGTGGCACAGGAAGCAATCCTTAGATAAATAAGATTCAATAGAACCAACATCCTGCTTTCCCTCAGAAGTGTGTGTGTATATATATATATATATATAATTTATCTAAATTAAAACTACCTGTCTCAGGGGAGGAGGAGGTTAAGGAATTGGAAGCTCCATTTACAGATTTTGAGATTAAAGAAGCTATACAGGAGATGCCGAATGGAAAGTTGCCAGGGGATGATGGATTTTCAGCAGAATTTTATAAAGTATTTTATGAAGATTTATCTTCTCTATTTGGAGATGTATTTCAGCAGTGAGGATCAGATGTTACTGGAATCCTGCTTGAGTGCTATAATTACTGTGATTCCAAAGAAAGACAGGGATCCAATGAAAGTATCTTCGTATAGACCTATTTCTTTATTAAATGTAGATTATAAAATTATAGTGAAAGTGTTAGCGAATAGACTTGCTAAATATTTGCCTCAGTTGATACATATAGATCAAATATGTTTTATTAAGAATAGAAATGTGTCTGATAATGCATTGGTCAATGCATTGAGACAGCAATGGATGCGGAAAAAGCTTTTGATGGAGTTGAATGGAATTTTTTTTTATTTAAGGTGTTAGATAAGTTTAATTTTAGCCCTTATTTTATTGGTTGGGTTAAGGCTTTATATAAAAATCCAATTGCTAGGGTGGTGACAAATGGTCAAACTTCTTTACCATTTAAATTATCACGATCGACTCGGCAAGGTTGTCCATTATCACCAGCCTTGTTTGCATTGACTATTGAACCATTAGCTCAGATAATACGACAGAATGATAAGATTTAAAGGATGAGAATTGCAGATGTCGAATATAAGATTAATTAATGTGTTGGTGTGTATGATAGACCCGGAGCAGTCAATTTTTACAAGACTGTTTGTTGAAATTTGAGGAATTATCTGGATATAAGGTAAACTGAGATAAGAGTGAAATATTGGCAGTTGGGGAAGGAGATTATTCAGAGTGTAAAAAATATTATAAAATTAAAATGGTCAGATAGAATTAAATATCTAGGACAGGGGTCTCAAACTCAATTTACCCGGGGGCCGCTGGAGGTAGAGTCTGGGTGAGGCTGGGCCGCATCAGGTTTTCCACAAGAAAAGCTCTTACAAAAACATTCCAATGTTATCAAATTTCTTTATTTTTATTTTTTAACACAAAATAAGATGAAAAAATAAATAAATTAACAATTTATAAGAAAAAAATCAATCAGTAATAAATAAAATGAAAATAATAATGATGAAAATAATAATGATACAGCAGATATAGAAGACTGAAGAAACCACATATAGTTGCTGTCTGGAGAAATGTAATTATTATTATTCAGATTCAAATGCCTGTATTAACAGTTCTTTAACCTTTAACTTTCTGAACATGAATGGAACATTGAACATAAACTGTTATGAACGTGTCTTCTTCTGCCTACTTCTTACTGCTAGAGATCTGGCAGCGCTTCCTCTTGCATAGCCGTGCCACATTTGGCTTAAGGGAGGAGGCAGTTGAGACCCTCAGTAGGGCTTGAAGATGCTCGTCAGTAAGTCTGGACCTGTACTTGGACTTATTGAAGTTCAAGGTAGAGAAGAGCTTTTCGCACAAGTATGTGCTCCCAAAAAGACACATGGTCCGCTTGAACATTTGGGAAAGCTCAGGGAAGCTGGGGGGCAATTCTCTCAAAAATTGCCCAAGCTTGTCTGCTTTTCCACTCACCTCCCTGAACTTGGTTTTGAGTTCAGAGTTGCACTGCAGGTCAGTGAACTCCATTTGAAGCACAGGAGGGGCATCTTGCACATCAAAGGAGAAGGGGTCCGCAAAAATTTGAAATGTGTCTCTGTGCATCTTGAAGTCTGCAAATCTGTGATCAAATTCCTCCTGGAGCTTCAAAATAACATCCACAAACTTCTCACCATTGAATGGTGTGCCTGAATCCATGAGTGCCTTGCATGCTGGGAAATGGCAAAGGTTTGTCTGAGAAAGCTGGGCTTTCCATAACATAAGTTTCGCAGAGAATGCTCTCACATTGTCATAGGCAGCACTGACAAGTTGCCCCTGGCCTTGTAACTTCTTGTTCAGTACATTAAGCTCATGTGTAATATCAACAAGAAAAGCTAAGTCCATGAGCCATTTGGGATCACTTAGCATGGGAACAGCAACCCCATCTTTCTCCATGAAGGCTTTCACTTCTGCTCTCAACTCAAAAAAACCTCTTCAATATGTTTCCCCTGCTGAGCCAACGTACCTCGGTGAAGTAGAGCACATCCCCATAATCTGACTCCATTTCCTCTAAAAAAGCACGGAAACTTCTGTGCTTTAAGCTCATGGATCTGATTTGGTTGATGCATTTCAAAACGACAGACATCACATTGTCAAACTTCAGGCATTTGCTGCAAAGAGCCTGCTGATGGATAATGCAGTGCAGAGCAATGACCTCCTCCACACTCTCCTCTTCCAGTTTTTTTTTAACAAGTGCCACCAGTCCATTTTTCCTCCCTGTCATTGATGGCGCTCCATCAGTTGTTATTCCAACAAACCTCTTCCATGGCAAACCGGCATTCTCAATGTCATCACACAGCTGGTAAAATATCTCCTGAGCGGTGGTCTGGCCATGCATTGAAATTACTGTGAGCAACTCCTCTGTGACTTCAAAATTGTCATCAACACCATGAACATAGATTGCGAGCTGGGCAGTGTCGGTGAAGTCTGTGGTCTCATCAAGAGCGACTGAGTATACACTGAAACATTTTGCTTTCTCACACAGTTGATCATAAACATCACTTGACAGGTCAGAAATGCGCTCTGCCACGGTGTTGGCAGAAAGGCTGATGTTGCTAAACTGACCTTTCTTTTCTGGACAGACAATATTTGCAGCCTGTAATATGCACTTTTTGACAAATTCACCTTCTGTGAATGGCTTTCCTGCTTTAACAATCATCTCACTAACCACGTAGCTAGCTTTGACTGCTGCATCATTCTCTTTGGTTGCTTTCTTAAAGAAATCTTGTTGCCTCACTAGACAGGTTTTAAGATTAGCAACCCGGTTGGCTCTCTCATCTCCTTGGTATTTTGCATACTCCTCAGCATGTCTAGCTGTGTAATGACATTTCAAATTGTATTCTTTGTGCACTGCAACTTTCTCTGTGCAAATAAGACACGTCGGGATACCCCTGTGCTCAACAAAGAAATATTGCACTTCCCACTTTTCCTGAAATTATCTGTGCTCATCACCAACCTTTCTCTTCACTGCAGGCTTTGAAAAAGACATGTTTGGGGCTGTATAATATATATAATTCCACTTGGTATCACTGTTGCATTGAAGTTTCAGTGTTTAGCCGATGCGCCTTTTCCACTTCTTTTTCTGTCCCGCTGAGCAACAACTTCCGGGTTCAGACTGGACGCCAATGCACGTGAAGCAGGAGCGGCCGCGGAAATTGCGCATGTGCCGCGTGCATATAATGACAAATAGAAAATGCACACAAATATGCTTATATTCGCAATAAGCCCAGCCGATGTCCCGCCCCCGAGAGCAATATACCCCACCGTGATTGGTAGCTTTGTTCAGCTCCGCACACAACACTAAAAAGTGCCAATCATATCAAACTCGCGGGCCGCACTAACATTAAGGCGGGGCCACAAACTATCGTCCCAAGGGCCGCAGTTGGCCCACGGGCCGCAAGCTTGAGATCCCTGATCTAGGAGTAATAGTAAATGCAGATTATCAGTCTTTATATAAATTAAATTAAAATGGATTTGATTAAATGAAAAGATCTTCTGTTAACGTTAATTGGTCGAGTAAATTGTATTAAAATGAATGTTTTCCCTCGAACACAATACCTATTTCCGTCAATACCATGTTTACTTTTAAAGGGCTTTTTTCAGAATTTGAACAGGGCGGTGTGGTAATTTTTATGGAAGGGAAAATTAACACGAGTAGCTTTGCATAAACTTACATGGAAATATGCATTAGGTGGACTTCACTTACCTCATTTTCAAAATTATTATGAAGCTGCTCAGTTGAAATTTGTCAGTAGATTGATGGATATTTACCAACCCCTGAGTTGGGCAAAGGTGCAAATGGCTTGTATATCTGAAGTTGATGTACATCAGTTTATATTTAAGTGGAATACGAACTTATTGCGGGAATGTAATATACATGTAATACATAAATGTATTAAAACATTTGTAAAAGATATGGGTTAAAAGAAATATGGTTTTAGGATCGAAGGGTAAATTATCAATTCAAACCCCATTATATAATAATCAGTTTATTCCTTTTTCAATGTTCAATAATCATTTAAAGAGATGGAATTCTCAGGGTATAAAGATAGTTCAGGACTGTTTTGAAGAAGGACAGTTTATTTCTTTTAATCAATTGAGGGAGAAATTTGATATATCTGTATATTATCAACTCAGAGCTTTGATAAAAGATAATTATGGTAAAGAGATGAATTTACCTAAGTTGACAAAATTTTAATCTTTGATTTCCTCTATACCAAAGAAAGGCTACATTTTGGATATGGATCAATTGTTACAAGAAAGTATGGATAAACTGGAATGGGAGAAATCTAGGAATAAATGAGAAAGTGATTTAACTTGTATTATCTCTCAAGAGAACTGGGAAATTATGTGTCATGAAAGTGTAACTAAATTGACGAATGTAAGATATGGAATGGTTAATTATAATTTTTTACATCAGTTATATTTGACTCCAGAGAAGCTGAAAAAAATATAGGTTTAGTAATTCGGATTCTTGTTTTAGATGTGGATTATGTACTGGAACTTTTTTACATGTCGTTTGGTCTTGTGTAAAAGTACAACCATTTTGGGAAGGAAAAATTATTTAAAATTAAATTACCATTAGACCCATTGATTTTTTTTGTTGGTCTATATGATCTCTTTGAAGGTATTGGGGTTGGATAAGTTTCAAATTGCATTTGTACGCTTAGTGTTGTCTGTAGCACGAAAATGTGTAGCTAGTACTTGGAAAGATAATGTGGAGATTAACATAGCATGTTGGCATAATGAATTGAGAGCTTGTGTTACTGTGGAAAAAATTACATGTAACTTGCATGATAATTATTCCTTTTTTGTTAAAATGTGGTCTTCTTATTTGGAGTATATGAATTTGGAAATACTTTGAAATATTGTATATATTCTACATTTTATTTTTATATTTGGCTCCCCTTAAGGGGGCTGGCTGAAAGGATGGTGTCCTAGGTAAACTTGTACCTCTCACTTTGTTCGTTTTAGATTGGTCACAGTGTTTGAGCTACCGAAAGAAAATAGACACACATGCCGAGAGCACTTCAGTTTATACAAATTTTTATTACAAATTCTAAAGCTGATATCAAGCTACAATATGCAAGCCCTTCCCAATTATACTTATCAATGCCTGGACTGGTCCCAACTGCTGAGGCGAGGCAACGAGTTCACACTTGTAGTAGGTTGTCGGGGCGTCGGTAGCAGCTTCCCCACCTCCCCCGACCGGGACGTTGGCTGGACTCTAGAAGTTCTTCTTGCTGAGAAATGTTGCTATCTCTCGGAGAGTCTGAAAACTTCAGCAGCAGGACTATGGCTTATATTACCCATTCTAGCTTATCACTTTGAATACAGTGGTTTATTTTGCGTCAAGGTTAGGTCTCTGCCTGAAAGACTGTGACCAAAACAAGCAGGAAGATTAAATGTTCTTGGTACATAGATGTATTTTTGTCAGATAACTGCATCTCTGAGCCCCATGGTGGAATTTAGCTTGTGTCTGCTGAATCTCAAGCAGGTTACTGATTCTCAGCCTTGTAGGAGCAAAAACATGGTTTAAATTCTCCAGTACAGGTGGGTGGGGAAGGTTTATATATATATATGTATAAAAATTATGTTATATTTGATTGTAAGTTGTTTAAAAAGCTTTTAAATAAAGTTTTTTTTTAAAAAAAGGAAGCAATCCAGAGATTACACTCTTAGTAGTCCTCCTTTTAAGCTCCCTACCCAACTCCCTATACACATTCTGCAGGACCACTTCCTCCTTCCTTCCAACATCATTGGTACTGTAGCTTTTGTTTAAGTAACTACTTGTCTTGGTGAATGTCTATTGCTGCTGGGTTTTGGGATCCTTTGGGCTCATAATGGTACCAACATGTACCACGACCTCAGACTCTTTACCCTCCCCTTTTAGGATGTTCTGAATATGCATAGTCACATGCCAGACCCTGGCACCAGGGAGGCAAACCGCCATCCGGTTTTCCTTATCTGGGCCTCCCAACCACAGCTGTGAGGTCACGGGCAGGCCCTAACCTTGTGCCTTGTCTCTGTGATGATCTCATAATGGATGCCCTCATAAAAGTTGATGATCTGAGCCTCAGGACAGACATTTTAAGAGAGCAGGGAGAAATGGGATCATCCCAGAGCCGGCAACCATTGAGGCCTGGTCTGAAAATGATCCAACCAGAAGTGGTGCCACCTTATCTGGCTGCATCTCTGCTGGAACAGAGATGATCGACGGGCATTCAGAGAAGGTGAGGGAGTGGAGATGGGGGAATCGGGTGTTAAGTTGTGTGAAGAGGTCATGAATATCCACTGTCCTGTCACACACTGTCACAAAGTGACAGTCCATCGACATCTTGACAGATTCTCCCAGTGTCAGCCCTGGAGCTCGGTGTTACCATCTGCAAATCAAGGGTGCTCAGTGACTTTTGGTCTAGGCAGGGAGTCAGTACATGGATCTCCCAGCGTGTCCCACTTGTGTGGGCTGAAGGAGACTGTGTACCACATGTACGTGAGGTGTGTGAGGTTGCAGCTCAGCTTTGCCTTCCTATAGGGGCTGCTTCTCACACATTCTGGTTACATTTCAGCCCTACACTCTCTCTCCTTGGCCACCCAGTGGGTTAGGGTGGGACGGGAGGGGGATGTCCTGGTCGTTTTAGTCCTGGGCTTGGCAAAACTTCCATCTGTGGAACCTTGAAGCTTGTGGTTCAGGTCTCTTGCAATGACACACTGGCCATTTTCCGTATATATTTGGCCACCCCAGATGCACCATGCATAGTTCCCAGTCTCCGTAACCCTGGGTCAGCTGATAATGGGAAACCTGTCCACAGTACCAAACTGTGCACTGCCTCAACACTGCCAGTCAGTATCTCGTTTATCTTTTCCCACAGATATCTGATGATTATGAGGCCAGGAGGTGCCCTGCATCCGCTGTTCTATTGGTGAGAAGAAGGCCTCATTGTTCAGATATTTCTTTGCATGCCTGTGTGACCCAAATACAATTTCCCTGGAGTCAGTCACATTTGGGACATAAAGAAAAGACTGACGGCCGTTTGATCCTCATGGTGACGATTCCCACAGTTTTGGAGAGCATGAGATGGGATTGTGGATTAAATCCATAGGCTGGGCACAAGAATGATGTCCCATGAAACACATCAGAATCTTGGACAGAAAGCACTGTGCAGAGTTCCTGGTGCCAATATCCCGAGGTCAGACCGCACTGGGAACATTGTGCAGAGTTCCCTGCCTCCATACCACTGGGTAAGACCAAATTGGGTCTCCATTTTCCTGGGTTAGACCACACTGGGGATACCATGCATAGTTCCTTATCTCCGTATCCCTGGGTCAGACCACACCATCTGCAGTTCCTGATCTCCGTATCCTTGGTTAGACCACACCGGGGATACAATTCACAGTTCCTTATCTCCATATCCCTGGGTCAGACCACACCAGGAGCACCATCTACAGTTCCTGATCTCCTTATCCCTGTGTTAGACCACCCCGGGAACATCACCTACAGTT
Source organism: Narcine bancroftii (assembly GCF_036971445.1). Taxonomy (NCBI): domain Eukaryota; kingdom Metazoa; phylum Chordata; class Chondrichthyes; order Torpediniformes; family Narcinidae; genus Narcine; species Narcine bancroftii. The sequence goes on from NC_091475.1 coordinate 68,350,614, forward strand.
CATGATCTCTGTATCCCTGGGTCAGACCACACCGGAAGTACCATCTACAGTTCCTGATCTCTTTATCCCTGGGTTAGACCACACCAGGAACACCACCTACAGTTCCTGATCTCCGTATCCCTGGTTAGACTACACCGGAGATACAATGCACAGTTCCTTATTTCCATATTCCTGGGTTAGACCACACCGGGAGCACCATCTACAGTTCCTGATCTCCATATCCTTGGGTCAGACCACACTGGGAGCACCATCTGATCTCCATATCCCTGAGTCAGACCACACCGGGAGCACCATCTGCGATTCCTGATCTCCTTATCCCTGGGTTAGACCACACCGGGAACACTATGTACAGTTCCTGATCTCCGTGTCCTTGGATTAGACCACACTGGGGATACCATGCACAGTTCCTGATCTCCGTATCCCTGGATTAGACCACACTGGGGATACCATGCACAGTTCCTTATCTCCGTATTCCTGGGTCAGACCACACCAGGAAAACCATCTACAGTTCCTGATCTTCATATCCTTGTGTTAAACCTCACCGGGAATATCATACACAGTTCCTTATCTCCATATCCCTAAATCAGACCACATCGGGAACAGCATGCTCAGGTTCCCCGTTTCCACACTGGGGGTACCATGCACAGTTCTTGGTCTCCGTATCCCTGGGTCATACCACATCGGGCATACTGTCCACAGTTCCGTGTCTCTGTACCCCTCAGATCACACTGTGCACACATGGGTGGTGACTGCAGGATTTCTGGATATATATTTGTGTCCTGAACCCTCTCTGCTCTCTCTCGCTCATCTAGGAATGGAGCTTCCATTGGCCGACAGTCCCCTCCCAGAGACCTCTAGCCAGAGCTCAATTACATCAGTCGACGTGTGACGACCACAGCGGCCCTGCCCCATCACCTAACCTCATAGCCGGCCTCCACCCACCAGGATTACAAAAACTAAGACCAACCTGTTTACCATTTGTCAACAGATTCCATCCCAACTCAATCAAAAGCCTCACTTTGAGGTAATAGTTAATCCAAATGAACTTCTTTTGCTGAAAAATGAACATAGGAATTGCAGATAAGGAATAAAATAATCACAAATGGGGCTAACAATAATTCAGTTTTATCCAAAACACCACGGGCCTAGACAGATGGAATATTGAAATGCAAAACCGTATACCTTTAGAAAAATTACTTATCATTTAAGGAATCAAATTGAAAACTTTTATAAAATTTGGGAACCATATGTGCATTTTATTAAGAAGGTCCATCCATATTCTCCACTTTCCCTACTCCCCTCAGTTCGTAATTATAAAACATAGTCAATGAATACTATACATGTCTGTAATATTATTGATGTAGAATTAGGTGTTCTTTCTCTTTCTTTTCTTCACTTCTTTCTTTGGGGGAGGGTGGTTGGGGAAAAAATTAAACATTTATTATATCATTTTGTATGGAATGGAAATCACATGGAAATAAGTTTCATTGGAAATGATGTAAAAGACAAACTAAAATCATACATTCCACAGAAGCAACTTCAGAACAACTGGATGGACGGACAGTTCTTGGACAGAAATCAAAAGAAGCATTTAATCCTGCCCTCCAAAGCTCATTCCAGCAAAGTGGGAAGCACAGCTTTTTGATTCATTCAGCTCTAAACAGAGAAAAAGCCTTGAGTTAATTCTAAGGAAGAGAATGATAAATTACTCATGGGGGCTACCCAAAGCTCTTCAGCATTCTTGGAACACTTTTATGCCTTCATTTTTATCTGTGGTCAATAATGGTGGAAATAAATTAGATGTATTTCTGTAATAGTCAAACAAAATAATGGAAAAGAGGATCTTCTGATGAATCAAGCTTTACAATCTGAAAATTCCAAAGTGTCACTCAAAACAAATTCTAAAGTGCAGTGGAGTTCTGAAACCTGAAGATGTGGGAGAGGGGAACTTTCTGCTAAACAAGTTGAAGTTTGTGGTGAATGTCTGCCAAATTGCCTGTCTCCCCCTCTGGCGAGCTTTGCTGTACTAACATTGACTGTGCATTATCTCTACTGTTAAGGACACTCCCCTTGGATATAACTGTATATGTACCTATTGTCTTTCATTATTGTACCATGAGTTTCTGCTAATAAAAGCCAAGATTATTGTTTGACCACATCGTCTTTGTCTACTTCATCAACTGGCACTTCAATTTTATTAGCAGAAATGGATGCAGCTCTCAAGCCAGAGCAGCTGTTAATCGACCAGTCTGCCCCGAGGGCCAGAGAAATTTTCAACCACTGGATTACTTGTTTCGATTACTACATGGCGTGAAACAACATGATCAATGAGGTGATACAGTGGGGCCACCTGAACTCTCTGCGGGGTGAGGTCCCTTTTCCATAAGGCTAGGAGCTACCACTCTGGCTATAGCCCGGGAACGTCTGACTCCTTTCTATGCAGTGCCACGGAATGTGGTGCTTGCTCAACACCAGTTGCTGACTAGACGCCAGAAACCCGGGGAAAGTGATGCTGGCTATGCACTGGCCCTCGACTCACTGGCAAACGAATGTGATGTCAGGGCAGTCAATGTGCAACAACACCGCAATGCCTTGAAGACTGATGTTTTTGTCAATGGGATTGACTTCAGTTACATCCGACAGAGGCTGCTGGAGACGGAGCACTTAACCTACGACCGTGCAGTCTCTCAAGCCAAAACACTGAGAAGTGCCATGCGATCCAGTGAAATGGTAGAAACCGAAAAGCAAACATCCAGGAGCGCTGGAACTCCGAAGGAAAGAAAAGGCTGAACTCCTGAAAAATGCTACTTCTGTGATAAGAGCTGCACCCCAGACAGAAGTGCCTGGCTCAATTTGCTACCTGCAGCTATTGTGGGAAACTCGGCCACTTCGCTAAAGCGTGTAAGGCGAAAAGTACTCCCACTGATAAGAAGAAGAAGAAGAGAAGCACCAAGAAAATGCATCCTGGAGCTGCAGAAATGGAAGACAACTGTGAAAAGGGGGAATACGGAACAGGCTGAATCGACTTCAAGTGACGGCGAGGTGAGATCCCCTATGATAGCTCAATTGACTCCAAAACTTGGGGGTTGTTACGGACTGAAGGGGGAGGTGAATGGTGAGACTCTTGATTGTCTAATAGACTCGGGGAGTACTGACAGCTACATCCACGAGAGAGTTGCCAGAGCGTTAAATTTGCAGAGATATCCAGCGAACCGAAAGATATCGATGGCTTGTAGTGAACTTACAAAAACTGTACAGAACAAGTGTAAAGTTACTTTAAATTTGCAGGGACATTGCTTGGCTGATGTGTGGCTCTTTATTATGTCAGAGCTCTGGACCCCTGTGTTATTGGGGTTAGATATTCAATCCCAGATGAACAGTGTAGTGTTAAATTTTCGGTGGTCTGTCCGCATTAAAGGTCAAAGCTCCTTCCCTTTTCAGTGATTTATCCCCTGAGTGTTAGCCAATTGCCACTAAGAGCCATTCTTACAGCAAAGAGGATCAATCATGAGTTTATCAAAGCTGAGACCCAGAGACTCCTTAAAGAGGGAGTAATTGAACCTCGTAAGAGTCTGTGGCGGGCCTGGTGGTGCCGGCTCTGATACTTCTCTCAGTCTTTCCTGACAGGGGGGAGGGGGAGTAGAAGATAATGTGTGTGGGATTATGTAGAGGTGCCAACCAGAGAAGGAGCAGTGTTAGATCTACTGTTGGCAAATGGGATGGGTCAAGTGACGGAGGTTAGTGTTGGCGAGCACTTCGGGTCCAGTGATCATAATGCCATCAGCTTCAATGTCATTATGGAAAGAGAGAAGTCAGGGCCAAGGGTTGAGGTTTTTGATTGGGGAAAAGCTAGATTTGAGGAGATGCAAAAGGACTTGCAGGGTGTGCATTGGGACAATTTGTTTTATGGGCAGGATGTAGTAGAGAGATGGAAGTCTTTTAAAGATCAGATTTTGAGAGTGCAATAGCTTTATGTTCCTGTTAGGTTAAAAGGAGGGGCAAAAGGTTTGAGAGAGCCGTGGTTTTCAAGGAATATTGGAAACTTGGTTCGAAGAAAAAGGGAGGCGTACATTAGATATAAGAAGCATGGAGTTAAGGAGATGTTTGAAAGATACATTGAATGTAAGAGGAATCTTAAGAGAGGAATTAGGAAAGCTAAAAGAAGATACAAGGAAACTATGGCAAGCAGGGTGAAAACTAATCCAAAAGAGTTCTACAAATATGTTAATGGTAAAAGGAAAGCTAGAGACAAAATTGGTCCCTTAGAAAATCAGAGCGGAAAACTGTGTGTGGAGCCTAGAGAAATGGGGGAGATATTAAACAGTTTCTTTTCTTCGGTATTCACTAAGGAGAAGGATATTGGGAGATGTGAGATAAAAAAAGCAAATTGGGTAAATATGGGGAATATAGAGATTACAAAAGGTGTAGTTTTAGGGCTTTTGAAGAATATAAAGGTGGATAAGTCTCCGGGACCAGACGGGATCTTCCCCAGGACATTGAGAAAAGTGAAGGAGGAAATAGCAGAGGCTCTGGCGGTAATTTTCCAAATGTCATTAGATATGGGGATAGTGCCGGAGGATTGGCGCATTGCGCATGTGGTTCCGTTATTTAAAAAGGGTTCAAGGAGGAAGCCTGGCAACTATCGGCCTGTAAGTTTGACGTCTGTGGTAGGTAAATTAATGGAGAAAATTCTTAGAGATAGTACTTATAAACATCTGGATAGACAGGGTCTGATCAGGAGCACTCAACATGGATTTGTGGGAGGAAGGTCATGTTTGACCAATCTGATTGAATTTTTTGAAGAGGTGACTAGGAATGTGGATGAGGGTAGCGCAGTGGATGTTGTCTATATGGACTTCAGTAAGGCCTTCAATAAGGTACCACATGGAAGATTAGTTAGGAAGGTTGTTAGGTAAAAACATCATGAGCTGGGAATGAAGAAGGAGTCACCCAGTGCTGGGCCGTAACAAGATGCAGTTGTGACCTTGTACTCTCAAGATAAGAGTGGTAATGACAAATTGATGTGCAGCAAGCTAGCAGAGAAGGATAGCAACAGTTTATTCATTGGACAATGTAATGGTATGATAATTTACTAAGTACGTATCCTGAGGTATAAAAAAAACACCACTTGCTGATAACGGCAGAATGCGCCTTCTCCAACTAACACTGTTAGTTGCAAGTGTTACAATCCGGTAATAAAGAACAAAGAACCTTGATTTTGACTCAGTCTGGTGTCTGACTCACTCATTCATGAACAAAGCAGACCTAACAAGGTGCAGTCTTTAGGTATAAATTTTGAGATAGTCAAATGGATTGAACATTGGCTGAAAGGGAGAGGCCAGAGAGTGGTAGTGGATAATTGTCTGTCAGGTTGGAGGCTGGTGACCAGTGGTGTGCCTCAAGGATCTGTATTGGGCCCATTGTTGTTCGTTATATACATTAATGATCTAGATGATGGGGTGGTGAATTGGATTAGTAAATATGCAGACGATACTAAGATAGGTGGAATAGTGGATAATGAAGAAGGTTTTCAAGGATTGCAGAGGGATTTGGGCTGCTTAGAAAAGTGGGCTGAAAAATGGCAGATGGAATTTAATGCTGATAAGTGTGAGGTGCTTCATTTTGGTAAGAAGAATCAGAATAGGACATACGTGGTAAATGGGAGAGCATTGATAAATACAGAAGAGCAGAAAGATTTAGGAGTAATGGTACATTGTTCCCTGAAGGTAGAAACTCACATGAATAGGGTGGTGAAGAAGGCTTTTAGTATGCTGGCCTTTATCAATCATTGCATGAAATATAGGAGTTGGGAGGTGATGTTGAGATTGTATAAGACGTTGGTGCGGCCTAATTTGGAGTTCTGTGTGCAGTTCTGGTTGCCTAATTATAGGAAGGATATAAACAGTGGAGAGAGTGCAGAGAAGGTTTACCAGAATGTTACCTGGGTTTAAGCATCTAGAGTATAGGGAGAGATTGGACAGATTAGGTCTTTATTCTTTGGTATTGGGACAATACTATTATTAAGAAGGTTGAGAGGGGATTTGATAGAAGTATTTAAGATTATGAAAGGGATAGACAGAGTGGATGTGGATAGACTATTTCCGTTAAGAGGAGGAAAGATTAAAACAAGAGGACATGAGTTAAGAATTAAGGGGCAGAGGTTTAGAGGTAACATGAGGGGGAACTTCTTTACTCAGAGAGTGGTAGCCATGTGGAATGAGCTTCCGGGAGAAATAGTGGCGGCGGAGTCAATTGTATTATTTAAGAAAAGGTTGGACAGGTATATGGATGAGAAGAAGATGGAGGGTTATGGGCATTGTGCAAGGAGGTGGGACTAGAAAGGGGTGTTTGGTTCGGTGCGGACTAGGAGGGCCTAATGGCCTGTTTCCGGGCTGTAATTGTTATGTTATGTTAAAATGATCCTGAGAAATCACGTCGATGGGGGCAGAGGGAAATCCCAGTGATCCTCTTTGCCGCTCTTCTGGCCCTGTTGATTGATCTCCAATCCAATGCTCTACAGTCATTCCCAAATGAGACAGTGCTACCCCATGGAGATGGTGGAAAGACCCAAGGGGGCAGTGAGGAAAAAGGGGGCGTTCCTAACCTTCAGACTTGTTATTATTCACTCTGCTGCAAAATTTAATGAAGAAGGCAGTGATGAAACTTACTAGTGTTCCTGTCTCCAGAGGGGCTGCCAGTTACTGTGGCCAGAATTGGGGTGTGGGGGGGGGGGGCATTAGTGAGTAAAATAAATGGCAACAAGGAGGTCCTTTGAGAACTGGGCTCGGTGGCCGTCATGTTGCATTGGCATCACTACCCCTCCCCCCACACCCAACACCACCACCTCCCCCCACACCCAGCACCATCACTTCCCCCCACACCCAGCACCACCACCTCCCCCATACCAAACTCCGCCACCTCTCCCCACTCTCAGCACCACCACCTCCCCCCATGCTCAGTGTTGTTGTATGGGAGGGATGTGGCCTGAGAGCCAAGGGGGGCGATAGACTGAAAGAGTTTGGGAACCACTGCTCTACAGCAACCGTACCACCCTGTGATGCAACCGGCCTTAATGTTCTCTATAAACCTGCTGTAGGAAGGTAACAGGACAGTGGCCGACAGCCTTGCCCGATTCAGTCTTCTCAGGAAGTGCAGTAGCCATTGTGACAAGTGATGAGCTGTTGTGTGTTCAGAATAGGTTGCTTGTTTAGTGAACTCCAAGGAACTTGGTGCTCTTTACTCTCTCCACTACTCAGCCATTAATGTGCAATGGAAGGTCTTCTTCACGTCCACAATGATCTCCTTCATCTTGTCCACATTGTTATTCTCCCACCAGGAGATTTTCCACCCCATCTCTGTAGTGCAACTCATTGCTGATGTGAGTGATTATGTTGCGTCAACAGCAAATGATGATTCTATTGGAGCTGGATCTGGTGTTGCAGTCATGGGTCGTAGCCTGAACAGGAGTGGGCAGGGCACCCAGCCCTGTGGCTTGCCATTGCTCTGCATGGTGGTGTTAGACATTCTGGTGTCAAACTGGACGTCTGCAGTCCTTTAGGAAGTCCAGATTCCAGTTACAGAGAGAGGTGTAGAGTCCTACCAAGATGGTTACAACCCACTGAACCGAACTTCAATCTCACACACAATTAGTGCTGCGAGCAGGATTCAATGAGTTTCGGCCAGACACGCACAGATTTTCTCCCCGACTAAATGATAGTCTGCCCATCTATTGTATCAAAGTGTATGACTGTACGCTTCCAAACATTGAATTTCATCTCCTACTCTATCCAAGTCTCTCTGCAACTTTTCTGTGTCCTCAACGCCATCTGCCCTACCACCTATCTTGGAGTCATCTGCAAATTTAGCCACAAAGCTATCCATTCCATTATCCAAATCATTTATATACAATGTTAAAAGAAGTGGCCTCAACACTGATTTCTGTGGAACACCATTCGTAATAGGTGAACCAACCTGAATAGGGTCCCCTTATTCCCACTCTCTGTTGGGAATAAGGAAACCTCATCCTGGCCAGCTGCCCGCTCTGGACCTTTTTATTTCTAACTGGTGCAGAGAGTGACCATCTCAACTTTACCACCACCTCTTATATTCCAACCTGACCTCATCAGAACGCTCTGCCCTCCAGTCTCTCCACAACAATCCCAACCTCACCATTAAACCCATAGACAAGCATGATGCTGTTGTGGTCTGGCACACTGACCTCTATCTTGCTGAAGCCAGTCGCCAGCTCTCAGACATGTCCCCCTATCAACCCCTCCCACTGGACCCCATCACCACTCATCAACCCAGACTCCAAAACCATTTCCAACCTCATCACCTCTGGTCACCTCAACTCCATGGCTACCAACCTCATTTTCTCTCACCCCTTGCCCTGCCCATTTCAACCTCCTACCATCCGGGTAGACCTATTGTCTCTGCTTCCTCCTGCCCCACTGAACTAGTTTCATCTTACCAAGGTAAGACTCTATCCATTCTCCCCTGGTCCAAACCCTCCCCACCAACCTCCACAATCCCTCACATGCCCTCCATCTCCTCAATGACTTCAGAATCCCTAACTGAACCACCTCATCATCACGATGGATGTCCAATCCCTTTATACCTATATCCTCCACTCAGAAGATCTGAAAGCACTTTTCTTATTCCTGGACCAAAGACCCGAACAGTCGCCCTCTCCCACCAACTTCCACCGCCTGGCAGGACTTGTCCTCACTCTAAATAATTTTGTCTTCAACTCATTCTCCAAATCAAAGGAGTAGCCATGGGTCCCGCTACACCTGCCTGTTTGTGCATCAATCCATGCTGCAGGCCAAAACAGACAAGAACCCCCAACTCTTCCTCCGGTATATCGATGATGACATCAGGGCTGCCTCATGCATCCGCAATGAGCTTGTCAACTTCATTCACCTTACAGCCAAATTCCATCCTGATCTCAATCTCATCTGGTCCATCTCTGATAATATTCTTCCCTTCCTGGATCTCTGAAGACAAGCTTTCCACTGACATATATTACAAACCCTCCAACTCCCATAACTACCTGGACTACACTTCCTCACACCCTGTCCCCTGCAAGGATTCTATCCCCTTCTCTCAATTTCTCCATCTCTGCCACATCCGATCCCAAGATGTGGTCTTCCAGTCCAGAGATTCTGAAATGTCTGCCTTCTTCCACATACGTAGCTTCCCCTCCACCACTATCAACTCAGTCCATTCCGCATCCCCATCCATTTCCCGCTCATCTGCCCTGGCCCCATCTGCCCCAAGACACAAACAGAATTGACCCCATCCTCACCTACCACCCGTCCAGCCTCCGCATCCAACAGATCATCTGCTGGAATTTCCGGCCCTTACTACAGGATCCTACCACCAGACACATTTTACCCCCTCCTCCCCTCTTGTCTTTCCACAGGGACCACTCCCACCATGATTCCCTTATGAACTCATCCTTCCCCACCCATCACACCCCCGGCACCTTCCCCTGCATCCACACTGCCTCCTCCACCACAGGGCGGGGCCCTAAATAGGCCTTTCATGTGAAGCAACACTTAACTTGTACTTGCAGAGGACTTATTTACTCTATGCGGTGCCCCCTTTGGGCATTCTCTACATTGGAGGGATCAGTCGCAGATTGGGAGATCGTTTCACTCAGTACCTCCACTCCGTTCGCAACCACATCAACCTCCCAGTGGCCAATTGTGGTGCAGCAAGCAGACACGAACACAGGAAAGATTGTACTACAGGCTTTAATCCACTGTAACTCTTGTACACCAGTGGTAGTATATTGATGGCTCCATGTGTGACTGGCACAGGAGGTTCCGGCCCAAGTCCATATACAGGTCAGTGATTGACAGCCATTCAGGTGGAGTCAGCCTCCCAGGTGGTCTTCCTGCAGGTCAGAGGTCATCCCCCTTCAGAAGGCTGGTGGGCATGCAACCCAGTGGTGTAGTTTGTAGTTGTATCACCACATTCACCCCCTTAAAATGAGTCCAGGTGGAGGGGTGTGTCTCGGTGTCAGGTAGTATTTACAAGTTCAAGTGGACCAGCGGCCGTCTGGGCCTCTGAGACCATTGCAAGGTCGGCTCCTGGTTAATGGTCGATGAGGGTGGGGTTGCCTGATATTCGACCCGGTCCGCGGTGGCTAGGTCAGTTGACATTGTGGGCAGGGTGGTGTCTGGCAATGAGGGGTTGTACATGTGTGACTGGTCCACAAGGAGTGGGGCCATCTGGAGAGGTTGAGGGGGATGTGTCAGATCCCAGTGAATCCTGGGTGGGCCAAGGGTACCTGTGGTGGGACAGTTTGGCCAGGTAGTCATGATGCTGGGGATGTGGGGCCCCTGCTGATTCCAGATTCCTGATCAAGACAGTGTCCTCACATCCATTGGGGTACCTGATGTACACGTAGTTCAGGTTTGAATGGAGAAGGAGTACCTGCTCGACCCGGGGATAGGTGGGGGTCGGACTTGTAGGTCTGCATGTGCTTGCAGTGGAGCACTTGTCATGGAGATGTTAGATGCATTGGGAGGGAGACACCAGTCGCCGATTTCCTAGGGAATGTGAAAAGGTGCTTGTGAGGGGTCTGATTAGTATCCGTGCACAGGAGCGACCATATGGCATGGAGGGCCTCAGGAAGGGCATCTTGCCAGTAGTCAATGGACCAGCCTTTGGATCTCAGAGCCAGGATTACTACCTTCCAGATCAACCCGTTTTCATGCTCCACCTGTCCGTTGCCCCTTGAGTTGTAACTAGTCGTGCAACTAGTCGCAATACCTCACGGTATCAGGTACTGGCGCAGTTCCTCATGCATGAAGCCGGACCCCCATCATTGTGGATGAATGCCGGGTATCTGAACATGGCAAAGACCTGCATCAGAATGCTGATAACGGTGGCTGTGGAGGTGTCAGGAAAGGGGATATGAAAGGAAAATGGGAATATTCGCCTATGGCCGAGAGGAAGTAGACGCTCTTGTTTGTGGAATGCAGGGGACCCTTGAAGTCAATACTGAGCCGTTCAAAGGGCCAAGTGGCCTTGACAATGTGAACCTGTGGCGGGCGGAAGAATCATGGTTTACACTCCGCCCAGACCCTGATTGACTCGGTTATGGTCCTGACTTCTTGGACAGTGAAGGGGAGGTTTCGGGACTTGATTAAATAGTACAGTTACATGACACCTGGGTGACAGAGGTTGTCGTGCAGCACCTGCAGTTGGTCTGAATGCACAGTGGCGCAGATCTGGGACAGGGCTTCAGGGGAGTCGTTGAACTTCCCCAGTCTGTAGTGGATGTCGTAGCTGAATGAGGCGAGCTCAACTCTCCAGTGCAAGAACTTATCATTTTTGATCTTGTCTTTATGGGTGGTGTGACAGTATATCAAGGTAAATTGGGAGCAGATCACACACAAACACTTTGAAACATAGAATTTTTGCAGGAGCGCTCAGACTCATAATGGACTGTTATTTGCAAAAGGCAACAAATGTAACAACAGGCAGTCGCAGTTTTGTCTGGAAAAGAGCATTTATTATCTGGAAAGTAATGTGATCATTGCAGGCAGAGAGCAGAAAAAAAGCTGCTTTGCTCTGAGGGAGAGAGAGAGAGAGTAAAAGAAAAAAGATACAGGTATTGGTTCCAGAGGGACAAGCTGGCAAGCTTTAGAAGATGGCCTGGTCAAAGGAGAGGACTGGCTCTCTGGTGTTTCCCTTGGAATAGGAGAAACAGAAAGGAACTCTGTGGTGAGCTGAAACAAGAAAAATTCTCTCTCTCTGAAAACCAACAAGAACCCTTCTGAGTGATAACCATTTACCTGTTAAGCACCAAAGCCCGGTGAACTTTATTAATGGTAACTTCTGTGCACAGTACAAGAATTGTCTGCAACCAGTGAGATTGGACTGTGAACCAAAGAACTTTACTGAACTTACACACACCCGCACTGAGAATTAGAAGGGGGTTAAGTAGGTTAAGTGAGTCGATAGAGATAAGTTTAAGTTTGATTCTATCTTCATGTTCAAAGATAATTAAAAGCAACTTTTGTTTAAGTAACCCTTTGTCGTGGTGCATATCTAATGCTGCTGGGTTTTGGGGACCTCTAGACTCGTAACAGTGGTACTGAACATGAATGCCACTGTGCATTGGTCAATGAGGAGGGTGAACCTCCAGCCTGCCAGGTAGTGGCATCAGTGGCAGACTGCTTCCAATGATAGCCTGCACCTCTTTTTCAATGGCAGAGTGCCCGAGCTCAGAAACGGGGAGGGTCCTAGAGAAAAATGCCATGGGTCAGCCCCCTTGGTTGAGGCCAGCCATGAGGGCAGCATCAGAGGCATCACACTCCACCAGAATAGGGTGTCCTCGTCCATGGCATGCATTGTGGCATCAGTGATGTCCTGCCTAATGTGAGCGAAAGCCACTTGCCCCTCGGGTGGGAGGGGAAAGATGGTGGCCCAGTGGGTGGACCTTGTCAGAGAAGTGGGGGACCCACTGGGAGAAATAGGAGAAAAGTCCTAGGCACCTGTGGAAGGCCTTGAGTGTGTGGGGTAGGGGCAGTTCCATTAGAGGACGCATGCATTCTGGGTTGCGACCTATGATACCATGTTCCACGATGACGATGTTCCTCAGGATGGCGAAGTGGGTGGTGCCTTGTGGTTTACAAGCAGAGAGAGTGATTAAAAACAAACAGAATTCTACAGAGAGAGAGAGAGATAAGTTCTGCAGTAGCTTTTGGAGGCTGCAACAGGATAAGCTGGCAGACTTGTTAAAACCCCATTTTGAAGACAGGTTGTGAGTTCTGAGTTCAGCCTGTTAAAAACCCTTGTGGTCCATACAAGAGGAAATGGCTGGCCAGAGTGTTTCTCCTGAAATAAGGGAAATGAAAGGAACTCTGTGGTGACCTGTAAGAAGAGGTTATCATTTGAAAAACCCATGATGGGGAAAGATTCTTCCATAAGACACTAATTGGAGGAAATGAGTTTGTGAGTGTCCAACGAGCAACAAATATCTCTCTGAAATCAATAAGAACCTTCCTGAGTGGCAACCAATTACCTTTAAGCATCAGAGCCTGGTGAAGATTTATAAATGTTAAATTCTGAACACAAGAATTGCCTGAACTTGGAGAAGTGAAATTGAACTGTGAATCAAAGAACTTTCCAGAACGTGTACACATTACATACACATACCCTTAGAATTAGAAGGGGGCTATATTAGGTTAAGTTAATATTAATAAGTTAAAGATTGATCCTGTTTTTATGTTTAAAGATAATTAAAAGCAACTTTTTATTTAAGAAACCATTTGTCTTGGTGAATTTCTATTGCTGCTGGGTTTTGGGGTCCTCTGGCCTCCTAACAGTATAAATCCCAAAATTTTTGTTTGCAGGTATGAAAGGTAATCAAGGTGGCAAATGCAAATTAATCCTTCTTGGTCAAAGGGCTTAAGTGTAAGAACAGAAAGTTTCTGTTGTAAAAGTACAAGGGACTGATGAGGCGACACCCAGAGTTACTCACATCTCCTTCCTTGAGAAAACATTGTAGGTAATGCAAAGGCAATTCTACTGATGAAGCTGGTAGCTTTTGAGGGCAATTTGAGACATGCAGGATGATACTCTGAAATTGAGAAGAATGAGAACGGACCGATAGCAACAAACCAAGTTACGAAATGGATCGAGAGCATCGATGCAGGTGAATTGTTTCCACTGGTAGAAGTTGGAAGGGGACATAACTTGAATGTTCCATGGAGTCAATTTTGGACAGAGAGGACGAGGGAGTTATTTTCTCCAGTGCGTCGAAACTGACGAATTAGCCTCTAACATAACCGGTTAACGCGATGCTCAGACCAAGCTGGTGACCCACGTTTGCTGCTGTCTGCAAGGACGTCCTCCTTGTGAGCTGCGTAGGTTTCCCCAGATGCTCTGGTTGACTCCAGCCCTCTAAAATGAGCGTGGTTGCCAGTTAATTGGCTCTAAATGGGCGGCAGCAGTTTCAAATGCAGGAATCAGCCTCAACCATGTTGTAAATAAAATTTAAAATGAAAAATATTTAAATCACAGTTAGAAATTACTTTGGCATAGTTAAAGGGCAAAGTCAGGGTAGAGTCCATCACCTTGTTGAATGCAGAAGAGACTCGCGAAGATCTTGCCTGGAATGGAAAACATACCAAAGTTGAAAGATTGCACTCTCCCGTGTGTCGAGAGGTGACCTAATGATGTATTTAAGGTTATCGGGCAGATTTTTTTTTACCAGAGTGACATTAGCAAACATCAGAGGGCGTCTGCTTAAGGTGACCGGAAGAAAGTTTAGGGGAGTCATCAGAATTATGATTTTCACAGAGAGTTGTGGGCACCTGAAATGCATTGCTGGGCATGATGGTGGAGGCTGGTAAAATGGATCTATTCCAACTTTCTTAGATAGGCACGTGGATGTAAGGAAAATAGAGGGCAAGGAGAGTGAAGTAGGAGAGGGTTAGATTGTTGTGGAGCAGGTCTACATTGTCCTTTAATATTCTATGCCCTAAAATGAGACTGTCAGATAGCAAATGAAATAAACTGCAGTTAGTCATTCTGCCACAATGAGTTTACTGAAACAAACATTTACAACATGAAAATGCACCAAAATTATTGCATCATATTACATCATGTTACGGGTTATATTTTATATTTATATAAATATGTCTTTAAAAGAGATACATTAAGGGAGGGTTTAGTGTAGGTCACTTCAAAATACATACTTACACTTCACATCTCATTTAAAATGCAAGAGCTGAGCTGAAGCCAGACATTCAGGCTCCAGTGGCTGCTTTGGAAGGTATTTCAAAAGCAGGTACAGATGGAGGTGCTGATAAAGATCTTTCAAGGATTGGGTTTCGAGAGAGAGAACGAGCGAGCTGAGTTCTGCAGTAGCTTATTGAGGCTGTAACATGGCAAGCTGGCAGCTTGTTGAAAACTCCATTTTAAAGGCAGGTTGTGAGTTCTGAGTTCAGCCTGTTGAAAAACTTTGTGGTCCTTACAAAAGGAAATGGCTGGTTAGAATGTTTCTCCTGAAATTAGGGAAACAAAAGGAACTCTGTGGTGTCCTGGCAGAAGAGATTATCATTTGGAAAACCCATGATGGGGCAAGTTTCTTCAGCAAGACACTGAAGTAGCTGATTGGAGGAAATCAATTTCTGTGTCCAATCAGCAACAAATCTCTCTCTGAAACCAACAAGAACCTTCCTGAGATGTAACCATTTACCTTTAAGCACCAGACCCTGATGAAAATTTTTAAGAATTGTCTGATATGGTAAACTTGGAGAAGTGAGAAGTGAATGACTGGACTATTAAAGCAAATAACTTTCCTAAACTTATACACATTACATACACATGTGTTTAGAATTAGAAGGGGGTTAAATTAATATTAATAAGTTAAAGTTTGATCCTGTTTTTATGTTTAAAGAAAATTAAAAGCAACCTTTAAAAGTAACCATTTGTCTTGGTGAATTTCTATTGCTGCTGGTTTTGGGCTCCTCTGGGCTTGAGCAATACCTAGCACAGTACACAGGGCTATTCTGTGAGGTGCTGTACTGGTTGGCTGCAATATTCGTCCAGCCGTGTAAAAGGGAAGTGAGCAATTTACAAAGCACAGTTAAAGTGAAGAAAGGAGATGGTTTTAGTACCAGGTGAGAATAGCACTGAACCACCATTGTGGGGTTCATTCAGGAGCCTGGTCATTGCAAAGAAGAGATAGTTATGTAGTCTCATGCGGCACACCTTCACATCATGAACCATCCCCCTGAATGGAGAAGGAAGAAGAGAGAGTGTCCAGGGAGGGATTGGTCATTCAGTGTGTTGACTGCCTTCTCTCAGCTTCAGGACATTTAGATGGACTCCAGTGGGAAGGATGCGTCTTGTGATCTCGGAGCTGCCTTCGTGACCTGTCACTTTTTAAAAAATATTGAGTAGCTCCCAGACCATGCCGTGATGGATTGAGTAAGTAAGCGGACTTCAGGCTTCTGCACATTCTGCCTAAAGGTACAATTGAGGAGAGCTGGTGACTAGGGTGATCGATATCCCTTGTGATGGTTGCAGCCGTCTTGAGACAGCACCTGGCAGAGAGCTTGAATGGTCGGATTGTCACTTGTTGCATCATTCTCCGACTTACAGACAAGATCGGATACAACTGGGAGTACACTTTCCACAGGATACCTGTAAGAGTTCGATAGAACATTGGATGGCATGCCAAATCTCCCCAAGCTTCTTTCAAACAGCAACTGAAATGAAGGCCTGCCTTCATTTCTGCCATTGATGGGTCGCACATTCCCATTATTACTCCCAGAGTGGATGCTACTACAATTGTAAAGGGTGGCATTCAGTGGTTCTGCAAGCGATGGTCGACCACAGATGCTGGTGAGTTAAGCCTTTATTGATCTTTATCACATCACATCTCAAATGACTATAACTTTTCATTCATGTTACAGCTGCTCAGATGTATTTGTGGGAAGGCCAGACCACACACGATGCCTGAGTGCTTGCCAACTCTCCTCTGTATAGAAAGACAGAGGACCAGGACAGACACCTCTTCCCACATGACGTGAGTGTTCACCCTTCAAAGGTCCATGTTTCAATATGTTATGCATGCTTGTTGTGTCAACATTCAGGTGCATGAATTAACTACATTTCTGCATTGTTGTGCCTGCAGGTGTCCAAGGATGTTGATGGAGTGGAGGTTCCAGTGCATCTTGTGGGTGATGCGACATACCCCCCCACGAAACTGACTGATGAAGGGGTACACACAGCACCGAGTACTGGATCCGGATCATCAAAGATTTAACAAGGCCCTTAATTCTGCAAGGATAGTAGTAGAACAGGCGTTTGGCCGTCTAAAAGGCCGCTAGTTGTGCCTGTCCAAGTGTCTAGACTTCGCTACCACCTTAGTCCCAGGTGTTGTGTTTGCCTGCTGTGTACTGCATAATATATGTGAGATTAACAAGGAAGAATTCCCTTTAGAGTGGTCATTGGTTGAAGCAGATGGCTCTGCACCCAGATTGTCAGGATCAGCAGGCCCATGGGCACCAGGCCATCCATTCTGCCATTATATCCATCCTGTAATGATATGGCCCTGCTACCCAGCTCACCATTTTCAACAACTTGTTTCACCCTCCCCACCTAATGCAGTGACATGAGCCTGCCGCCTGGCATGTTATGTGCTCTCGCAAAGGAACGGGTGCATATAAATGAAACGTGAGACTTGTGTGCTTGTGAAAAATTCAATAAAAGACGTTCTTTGAGAAATCATACTGCTTCATAAATATTTGAGGTAGATATTGCAACGTAAACATTTCACATCATTCTTAAACTAGAAGTAAACCATGGAATGGACAAATAACAGTGCAAATCCACTCTTCACTTGAACACCACAGAACAAACACAAAAACAGTAAACACAACACAACCACCTGGCACCATAGCATCTCACTGCTGAGTGTTTCCATCCTTAAACTGTCGCACAGAACATTGCACTTATGAGGGGCTTCATGAACAACAAAAGTGAACAGTGATTTAGCAGCATTGAGGATGTTTAGTCCGACACACACCTCATTCAAGCATTGAGAGGAACGAGTTGGGGGTGAAATGAGGAACCTGATCCGGATCCCAGCATCTCAGTCATGCCCAAGCGTACACTACTGTGATGCACTGGTGTGGAAAGAAATGGCATGCTGGATGGAGGGGCCAGGTACCTGGGATGAGGCTGACCATATGAATGTGGAAATGGGGATGGGGAGGCCTCCATTCATGTGACCAATCTGTTGAAGATTGCCTGTCCATTGTGGCACTCAGTCCCTGCAGGGAAGCTGCAAACTCAGACACCAACTGGGCATGCTTTTCCACTTTGAGCGTTGCTTCCTTGTCCTCCTTCAGGTCGGCGAGCATGGCTCTCTCGTGATCCAGCGGTCTCTCTCTCTCTCAGTCCTCCCTGTCAACTGCCAACATCATTGCCTGCAGCTCCTTCACGAGAACCTGACCCTTGGTCAGTCGCTAGCGCTTGCGTCTGGGTCCAGAGCTGTGGGTGGAAACAGGAAAAGTGCATCAGCATTGGACTTAGGTGCTTCTCTATAAACACACCCTCAATGCTACCGTACCTGTGTTCTCCGTTGATAGTGCCGCCTCACCACTTCCAGGGACAGTGGCCTCTGCGCTGCTTCTCTCGGTGGCATCCAAATCTGTGGCTGCGAAGTCCTCGACAGTGGCCTCCTCCTCCTGGACTGGCATGTCTCCTCCATTGCCGCTGTATGAACCCTGAGATCACACAGGGATGAGCTCTGGGGAATCAGGGGTCTCCAGAGCACTGGCTACATTGAAGGGAGTAGCTGAGCAGCGACCCCCCCCAGAAAGTGTGGCACTGGTCGAAGTACTGCCACTCCTTGCGCCCATTACCACTCCTCCTGTTGTGGTCCGGGACTGCGTGGAATTTCTTCCTCATGCTCTTCAGCTTCGTGACCACCTGGTTTTTACTGCGCTTGTGCCCTTGTGCTGTGAGCACTCCAGACAGCCATTCAAAAGTGGGACCATCCCTCACTGTCCCAGTGAGCTCCCTTTCCTGGGATTTCTGAGTCAGAGGGTCTAGAAGCAGTCTTACCTCTTCATCAGACCAGGTACAAGCCTTTTTTGGAGCCATTGTTCAAATACACTGTTTTTCTGCCCTGCTGAAACAAATCGACTGTATCTGCACTAGCCTGTGTGCACAAAGTGCTTCAAGATTCGCGCCAGGCGTCTCAGGCTGACGACATCACGGCCACGTCAGCAGGCCACCCCTTCGACAGCCGCATTCAGCCAGCTGCATTCAGATGTGCTGCTCTGATTATCCCTCTCAGAGGAGGGTTACCAAACTCACCTTGCAGGCTTCTCCTGCGCATTTACGTGGCCTCCCCACACCCACAGCCACATATTGCCAAAATATACGGCTTTACAAGCGGGGCAATTGGCCACCTGAAAGTGCCTTAGGATTCCTCGTTCCCTTTAACTTCAGAAACTGTGAGCAAACCATCGCCGGGGGCAGTGGGGGATTACAAGGGTTCTTCATTATTCTTCCTTTAGAAATGAGCACAGATACATCGAGCTGGTCCGTAAGAGATGCAGGACAGGGGATGACACTGCCTTGTCACGGCGTCTCAGCCCAGCCAACGCTTTGGAGCATCCATTCGATGTTCCAGTTTGGTCCAAGTATTGTTTCTTCGTGTTTGTAATGGTCTTTCGGAGAAATCAATCAAGGCAACTGCGAGGTTTTTGGAGTAACTCAAGGTGAGCAGCGGCATTCCGGGGTAGACAGAGCACAGCCATTTGACTGACGATGGAGCCCACAGCTTTCTTAAAATTACTGGATCTGCATTGTTTGCCTTTTTCAAAACCTCGTGGCAAATGTTTGATTGAGAATTCTCTCCGTAAATAAACTAGGTCAGATTCTCTATTCCCCATTTCGATCTCTCTCCCTGCCCCCCACCACCCACCCCCCCCCCCCACTCTCCCTCCCTTCCCTCTCTGAAGCTGAACTGTACTGAATATTTATAAACAAAATGTTTCTAACGTAAGCCAGTTCATAAAAATCCATGCAGGAGGTTCACTTCACCCCAGTTTATCATTGGCTGCTGTGCTTTCAGAGGCATTGAAAATGTGGTGGCTTTTTCTACAGCCGCCGCCTGTTGTTTATGTGTGTCCTGGCAGCCAATGCTCTATCGAATTTTACAGGGGTCTCTTTTCCTTTTAAATCTTCCCCTCCTCCAAACTCACCTCAAGCCCCTCTCACCTTGGCACCGATTCCCCAGTCCTCATTCACCCAATTTATTCTCATGAATTAATAATATTGCACGAAATCGCCCCTCATCCTACTCACTCCTCCAAGGGAAATAAAAAGCCATAGCTTTCTCAACCTCTCAATACAGTGTAGAGACCCGAAGCTTTGCAACATGCTCGTAAATTTTTTCTGTACCCTCTGAAGTTGGCAACCATCTATCCTGCAGCATGGTTTGCAAAACTGAATACTCCAAATGGGTTCTCACCAGAGTCATATAGAACTGCAATGTGAACTTCTCTGGCTAGGCGAACAGATAGGAGTTGTTGTGACTGAGACTGAGACTCATGGATCGAATGTGCCCCCCTCACAGGTGCCAGAGTCAGGGACAACTGATCGAGTCTACAACATTCTCAAGTGGGAGATTCAAATGTCATGCTCCGTGTTGGTGTCAATTACATAGATAGAAGCAGTGATGACGTCCAAAGCGAAATATAATGAGTTAGGAAAGAATTGGAAAAGCAGGACAAGGGTGTTAATGCTGGGATTGCTGCTTGTACCATGCACCAGTAAGGTTGGGAACAGGAGGTTGTGGGAGATAAATGCGTGGCTGAAAATTTGGGGTAGGGGACAGGAGTTCAGATTTGTGGTTCATTTGGATCTCTTCTGGGGAAGGTATGACCTGTACTAAAATGACGGGCTGCACCTGAACTGCAGGGG
The DNA here is from genome assembly GCF_036971445.1 of Narcine bancroftii. Taxonomy (NCBI): domain Eukaryota; kingdom Metazoa; phylum Chordata; class Chondrichthyes; order Torpediniformes; family Narcinidae; genus Narcine; species Narcine bancroftii. Next base: position 68,371,086 of record NC_091475.1, read on the forward strand.
GACCAATATCCTGATGGGCAGGTTAGCTAGAGCTGTTAGGGGGGTTTTAAGCTCTTCGGCAGGGAATTGAGAGACAGATGTGAGCGCAGAGAATAGAGCAGAGGGTGGAAAGCATGCTGCAATGTGCTGTGTTTGTGAGGAAGGACAGGTGGGGGAGGAAGTAAAAATGTAGTCAGTTGGAGGATTGGGATTGGGCCTGCTCCAATGCAAGGAGTATTTGGAATAAAGGGAATGAATTTCAAACATGGATCAGTGCGTGGAACTACATTGTTGTGGCCGTTACAGAGGCTTGGCTGGTGGAAGAACAGGATTGGCTGATGCAGTTACCAGGATTTAGGTTAAAAGGAATAGGATGAGAGGTAGAAAGGGTTGGGAGTAGCATTACTGGTCAGGGACAGTATCATGGCTATAGAAAGGGAGGGCGCTGCAGAGGGAATGTCCGCTGAGACGGTGTGGGTGGAAGTCAGAAATAGGAAGGGAGCTATCACGTACTTGGAGTTGTCTATTAGGCCCCCCAAATAGTCCTCGGGACACCAAGAAGCAGATAAGCAGGCAGTTTTTGGAATGGTGCAGGAAATACTGAGTTGCTGTTATGGGAGACTTTGACTTCCCCAATATTGACTGGCAAGTCCAGACTGCAAGACGGACAGTTGGGGCAGAATTTGTCAGGTGTGTCTAAAAAGGATTCCTGGCACAGTCTGTGTACAAACTGACTAGAGGAGAGGCCATACTGGATCTCATACTGGGGCAATGAACCTGGTCAGGTGGCAGAGCTCTTGTACGGGAGTATTTCAATGCCCAAAACTCCCTGAGTTTTTGTGTATCTATGAAGAAGGATAAAAGCAGACAAAATAAGAAACTGTTAAATTGGAGAATTATGATGGGATGAGGTAGGAACAAAGTGAGAGTAAATAGAGAACAGATTTTCATGGGAGAAAGCAGAGATGTAATGTGGAGGATGTTTAGGGTCCACTGGCACTGGATATGTTTGTCCACCTGAGACAGGGAAATGATGGAGGGAAAAGGCTATTGTGATTGACAAAACAAGTGGGAAATGTAGTGAAGAGGAAGAAAGATTGAGTTTAGAAAGCAGGAAACGAAGTGTTCATGAGGATTATTATGGTACCCAGAAGGAACTTAGGAGAGCTTGATGGGGGTTTGAGAAAGCTTTGGAAAATAGGTTTAAGGAGAACCTCAAGGCATGTGAAGAATGATGGCAATGAGAATGAATGTGGGGCCACTTTAAGATAAAGGTGGAGGAGGTTTGGGAGGTCCTAAATGAATACTTTGCTTCAGTATTCACCAGAGTCCTCCTGGCCTCAGGGGAGGTGATGGAGGATTGGAGAATGTCAAATGTGGTCTCCTAGTTTTAAAAAAGGTATCGGGAAGAGTCCTGAGGATTATAGGCCAGTGAGTCCTGAACCCAGTGGTGTGCAAACTATTGGGCAGTATACTTAAGGATAGGATCTATGAGCATTTAGAGAAGTACAGTCAACTTAGAGATACTCAGCATGGCTGACTGTAATTAGGCGAACAAAACAGCACAATCAAAAACATTCCAGGTTTGGCATCACCAATGTCTTGTAACACTAAATCACACCATCATAACACCTATACTCAATTCTTTAATTAATGAAGGCCAATATGCTAAAAGCTTTCTTTCTACTGCACTCCTCTGTGGCCCACTATTTACCACGTTTGCCCTACCTTGGGTTGTCCTTCCAAAATGCAACTCCTCATACTTAACGACATTAAATTCCATCTGCCAATTTTCAGTCCGTTTTTCCATCTGGTCCTGATCCTTCTGAAATTTTGAAAGCTTTCCTTGTTGACCACAATATTTCTGTCATCTGGAAATGTGTTCATCCATTTTACCATATTGTCATTCATCATTTTGTAATTGTTATACTCCTCAAGTACCTCATTTGCTGCGTGTTGTCTATACCTACTATACACCTCGCCTGTTAACTTTGTGTTTAACCTTGACAATTTTACGGAGTCCAGAGGACCCCAAAAACCAGCAGCATTAGATATGCACTACAACACGGGGCTATTTAAACACAAGTAGTTTTTAATTATATTTTGAACAAGAAAACAGAATTAAACTTTAACTGATTACTTAACCTACCTAACCCACTTAATCCCCCCCCCCTCCTCTCATTCTAAGCACAAGTGTGTGTAATGTGTATTTAAGATTAGATAAGTTCTTTGGATCACAGTCCAATCTCACTGGTTGCAGGCAATTCCTGTACTGTGCACAGAAGTTAGCATTAACAAAGTTCACCAGGCTTTGGTGCTCAACAGGCAAATAGTTACCACTCAGGAGGGTTCTTGCTGGTTTTCAGAGAGAGATTTCTTTTCCAAGACATCCACAACTGATTTCTTCTCAATCAGTCTTGCTGACGAAACTTGCCCCTTTCAGGGTTCTCCAGATGATCCTCTTTCTTTCAGGTCACCTTTAACCAGTCTTCTCCTTTAACCAGGCAGCCTTCCAAAGTTTGCCAGCTTGTCCCTCTGGAACTGATTGCTGTGACTCTTTCTCTCTCACTCCCTCCCTCTCTGAGAGGAAAACTGTTCTGTCTCTGCCTGCAAATATTACATGCTCTCCTAGGCAAGCTGTATGTTGATAGTTTGTTGCTCCTCTGCAAAATGCACTCTGCAAAAGTCCTGAAAAAATTCTGTGTTTTGTAATGTGTGTGTGCAACTGCTCTAGCAATTCCTCCGAAGCCACCTCAAAATACTCTGTCACATCGAAACAAGTAACCTCTGTGCTCTCAAAGTCTTGCCTTTCATTGCTTTCCACTTACCGAACACATCATTCCCAGGCTGGTTAGGGAAACAGAGGTAGTCATAGACAGGAGTTACAGCCAGGTGGTCACGCCAGGGCCACGGGAGGATGAAAGGTGGGTAACTGTTAGGAGAGGGACAAAAGAACGTAAGGTGCCAGAGACGAGCCCTGTGAATGTAACCCTCAGCAATAAGTACGCCTCTTTGAGCACTGTTGAGGGGGACATCAAGGTTGGGGGGAGTGACAGTGGCTGTGCCTCCGGCACGAGGTCGGCCCCTGTAGCTCAGAAAGGGAGGGAAAGGAAGAGGAGGGCAATTGTGGTAGGAGACTCCATAGTTAAGAGGACGGATAGGGGATTCTGCGGAAGCAGCAAGGAGAACCGGATGGTGGTTTGCCTCCCTGGTGCCAGGGTCCGAGATGTTGCTGCTCGTGTCCCAGATATCCTAAAGTGGGAGGGACAGGAGCCAGAGGTCGTGGTACATGTAGGTACCAATGACATAGGGAGAATTAGAGAAGAGGTCCTAAAAAGTGAGTACAGGCAGTTAGGTAGGGAGTTAAAAAGAAGGACCGCAAAGGGGGTAAACTCTGGATTACTCCCTGTGCCACGTGACAGTGTGAATAGAAATAGAATGAGGTGGAGGATTAACACGTGGCTGAAGGGGTGGAGTAAGGGGCAGGGTTTTAAGTTTCTGGATAACTGGGACCTTTTTTGGGGGAGATGTGACCTGTACAGTAAGGACGGGTTACACTTAAATCCCAGGGGGACCAGAATCCTGGCAGAGGTATTTGCTAGGGCTACTCAGGATCCTTTAAACTAGAATGGTTGGGGGGAGGGAACAAAATAGTACAGAGCAGTAAGGAGAAGGTTAGAATGCAAACAATGAAAGTTTGTAGTAAGTATTTGAATATGGATGGGCAGGTGATAGAGAAGGGAAATGCTCTGGAAGAAGATGAAGGGCAATTGGCAGGAAAAGTAAATAACGTTGTTCTTAAAGATGAGGAAAAACAGGGATTAAAAAATGGGAAATCCCTGAAATTCATATATTTTAATGCCAGGAGTATTGTGAAAAAGGTGAATGAGCTGAAGGTGTGGATTGATACTTGGAAGTATGATGTGGTAGCGATTAGTGAGACATGGTTGCAGGAGGGATGTGATTGGCAACTGAATATCCCTGGGTTTCGTTGTTTTAGGTGTGATAGAGTCGGAGGGGCAAGAGGAGGTGGGGTTGCATTGCTTGTCAGGGAAAATATTACAGCGGTGCCTAGGAAGGATAGATTAGAGGGCACATCCATGGAGGTTATTTGGGTGGAACTGAGGAGTAGGAAAGGAGAGGTTACACTTGTAGGGGTGTATTATAGACCACCCGGAGGGGACCGAGACCTAGAGGAGCAAATCTGTAGGGAGATAGTAGATATTTGTGATAAGCACAGGGTTGTAATTATGGGAGATTTTAATTTTCCACATATAGATTGGGAAACACATTCTGTGAAAGGAATGGATGGGTTAGAGTTTGTGAAATGTGTGCAAGATAGTTTTTTACAACAATATGTAGAGGTGCCGACCAGAGAAGGAGCAGTGTTAGATCTACTGTTGGCAAATGGGATGGGTCAAGTGACGGAGGTAAGTGTTGGCGAGCACTTCGGGTCCAGTGATCATAATGCCATCAGCTTCAATGTCATTATGGAAAGAGAGAAATCAGGGCCAAGGATTGAGGTTTTTGATTGGGGAAAAGCTAGATTTGAGGAGATGCAAAAGGACTTGCAGGGTGTGCATTGGGACAATTTGTTTTATGGGCAGGATGTAGTAGAGAGATGGAAGTCTTTTAAAGATCAGATTTTGAGAGTGCAATAGCTTTATGTTCCTGTTAGGTTAAAAGGAGGGGCAAAAGGTTTGAGAGAGCCGTGGTTTTCAAGGAATATTGGAAACTTGGTTCGAAGAAAAAGGGAGGCGTACATTAGATATAAGAAGCATGGAGTTAAGGAGATGTTTGAAGATACATTGAATGTAAGAGGAATCTTAAGAGAGGAATTAGGAAAGCTAAAAGAAGGTACGAGAAAACTATGGCAAGCAGGGTGAAAACTAATCCAAAAGAGTTCTACAAATATGTTAATGGTAAGAGGAAAGCTAGAGACAAAATTGGTCCCTTAGAAAATCAGACTGGAAAACTGTGTGTGGAACTGAGAGAAATGGGGGAGATATTGAACAGTTTCTTTTCTTTGGTATTCACTAAGGAGAAGGATATTGGGAGATGTGGGATAAAAAAAGCAAATTGGGTAAATATGGGGAATATAGAGATTACAAAAGGTATAGTTTTAAGGTTTTTGAAGAATATAAAGGTGGATAAGTCGGGATCTTCCCCAGGACATTGAGAGAAGTGAAGGAGGAAATAGCAGAGGCTCTGGCGGTAATTTTTCAAATGTCATTAGATATGGGGATAGTGCCGGAGGATTGGCGCATTGCGCATGTGGTTCCGTTATTTAAAAAGGGTTCAAGGAGGAAGCCTGGCAACTATCGGCCTGTAAGTTTGACGTCTGTGGTAGGTAAATTAATGGAGAAAATTCTTAGAGATAGTACTTATAAACATCTGGATAGACAGGGTCTGATCAGGAGCACTCAACATGGATTTGTGGGAGGAAGGTCATGTTTGACCAATCTGATTGAATTTTTTGAAGAGGTGACTAGGAATGTGGATGAGGGTAGCGCAGTGGATGTTGTCTATATGGACTTCAGTAAAGCCTTCGATAAGGTACCACATGGAAGGTTAGTTAGGAAGGTGCAGTCTTTAGGTATAAATTTTAAGATAGTCAAATGGATTGAACATTGGCTGGAAGGGAGAGGCCAGAGAGTGGTAGTGGATAATTGTCTGTCAGGTTGGAGCCCGGTGATCAGTGGTGTGCCTCAAGGATCTGTATTGGGCCCATTGTTGTTCGTTATATACATTAATGATCTAGATGATGGGGTGGTGAATTGGATTAGTAAATATGCAGACGATACTAAGATAGGTGGAATAGTGGATAATGAAGAAGGTTTTCAAGGATTGCAGAGGGATTTGGGCTGCTTAGAAAAGTGGGCTGAAAAATGGCAGATGGAATTTAATGCTGATAAGTGTGAGGTGCTTCATTTTGGTAAGAAGAATCAGAATAGGACATATGTGGTAAATGAGAGAGCATTGAGGAATACAGAAGAGCAGAAAGATTTAGGAGTAACGGTACATCGTTCCCTGAAGGTAGAAACTCACGTGAATAGGGTGGTGAAGAAGGCTTTTAGTATGCTGGCCTTTATCAATCATTGCATGGAATATAGGAGTTGGGAGGTGATATTGAGATTGTATAAGACGTTGGTGCGGCCTAATTTGGAGTTCTGTGTGCAGTTCTGGTCGCCTAATTATAGGAAGGATATAAACAGAGTGGAGAGAGTGCAGAGAAGGTTTACCAGAATGTTGCCTGGGTTTAAGCATCTGGAGTATGGGGTGAGATTGGACAGATTGGGTCTTTATTCTTTGGAGCGTAGAAGGTTGAGAGGGGATTTGATAGAAGTATTTAAGATTATGAAAGGGATAGACAGAATGGATGTGGATAGACTATTTCCGTTAAGAGGAGGAAAGTTTAAAACAAGAGGACATGAGTTAAGAATTAAGGGGCAGAGGTTTAGAGGTAACATGAGGGGGAACTTCTTTACTCAGAGAGTGGTAGCTGTGTGGAATGATCTTCCGGGAGAAATAGTGGCGGCGGAGTCAATTGTATTATTTAAGAAAAGGTTGGATAGGTATATGGATGAGAAGAAGATGGAGGGTTATGGGCATTCTGCAGGGAGGTGGGACTAGAAAGGGGTGTTTGGTTCGGTGCGGACTAGAAGGGCCTAATGGCCTGTTTCTGTGCTGTAATTGTTATGTTATGTTAGAAAACAACCTGTCACAATCCACACTTTCTAGATTATTTCTCATTTCATTAAAATTGGCCTTCTCCAGTTTAGAATCTTAAACCAAGGACCAGACCCAAAATGATCCCCTACTTATACTTCTGTCACCTGTTTCGTCTCGTTCCCTAAAAGATCTATTATTTCACTCCCTCTAGTTGGTCCCTCTATATATAGATTAAGAAAGCTTTCCTGAACACATCTGACAAACTCCAAGCCATCCAGCCCTTTTACAGTATGGGAGTCCCAGTCAATATGTGTTAAGTTAAATCTCCTACTATCACAACTTTGATTTATCCAATTATCTGACTATCAGCCAGTCTATAACTATAATACAACCCCATGAGTCATACCTTTCCTGTTCTTCAGCTCCACCCATATTGCCTGAGGTGACAAGCCCTCTGGTCTGTCCTGTCAGCTGTGTTATTTTCCCTGATGAACAATGCAAATCTTCCCCTTTTCATTCCCCCCAAACTCCCTCCACCCCACCGTTCTATGATATCTGAAATAATGGAAAGCCAAAACATTGAATTGCCAGTCCTGCCCCTCCTACAACCAAGTTTCACTCATGGCTACAGTGTAATATTTCCACATTCCAATCCACGCTCTTAGCTCATCTGCCTTTCCTACAATACTCCTTGTATTGAAATAGATGCACATGAGAATATTTCCACCATGCACAACCCTTTGATTTCTGACTTTACATTCAGTGTTCATATCATCTTATTCCTCCTCCACTCCTTTATCTGTTTTCATATTTTGGTTTCCATTCCTCTGAAAATCTGGTTTCACACCACTGGAACAGGACTAGCAAACATTCCCACAAGCATATTAGTCCCATACTAGTTCAAATGCAAACCATCCTTCGGAACAGGTCCCACCTTCCCTGGAAGAGTGCCCAATGATCCAAAAACCTGAAGCCCTCCTTCCTGCACCTCCTTCTTTAGCCACGTGTTGATCTGCATTACCCCTAATTCTAAACTTACTAGCACATGGTACAGGTAAAAATCCTGAGATCACAACCCTGGAGGTCCTTTCCTTCAACCTTGTGCCTAACTCCCTGAACTCTCCTTGCAGGATTTCATCACCATCCCTACCCACCTCATTGGTCCCTGCATGGACCACGACATTTGGCTGCTCACCCTTCCTTCTGAGAATGCATGAACTCGATCTGAGATATCTTGGATCTTGGCACCAAGGAGGCAACATTCAATCCAGGACAATTCACAGAATCTCTATCTCTCCCATCAACAATGGAATCTCCTATCTCTACAGGTCATCTCTTCTCCCTTCCCATCTTGCCAAAGGACCAGACTCCATGCCAGAAACCTGGTAGGACATCTCCCTCCGCCCACAGTATCAAAAACTGCATCCTGTTATTAAGGGGAATAGCCACAGTGGTGTCCTGCACTCATGACCTGGTCCCTTTCCCTTTTCTGACTGTCACCCAACTATCTTCCTCCTGCCTCCTAAGTGTGGTCGTGTCCCCATAACTGCTCTCCATCACCCGTTCTGCCTCCCAAATGCCCAGAGTTCATCCAACTCCAGCTCCAATTCCCTGACGTGGTCTATCAGGAGCAGCAGTTGGATGCTCTTCTCGCAGATAAAGTTATCAGGGATAGTGCTGGCTTCTCAGACAATCCACATTCTGCAAGCATGTCCCTGCCCTGGCTGTCGGTCCCACTGTCTATGAAATAGAAAAAAAAATGTTAGAATATACTATCATTTTTTTGCTTCATATCCTGTGCCTTCTCCTCAGCCTCTGCTCACTGAAGCTTTGTGAACCAAAGCCCCAAATTCCCACCCCTACACTGGCCATGCAGACGGTGACCACTCTGCCCAGTCCCTACTTTACTTTTATTTCTTTCTGTTCCAATGTGACTTTCTCGCTCTGCCACTTGATTGGTCACTTATTATCCTGTCGTCACTTCCCTGTCACTGTGGGGCAACCCTATCCAGTACCCAGTCCAAGTGTTGAACAACCGTTCAGTGTATTAAAGGTCAACATTGTTTACTTTACCAATTTGCAAATAATATCAGGATGTTCCTCTTTTTCATTGTTCTGCTTAGCATATGAGAGATTTGCCTCACAAATTATTACACATAAACAAGTTTATTAAAGCATTTATTTGTAAATATAAATTAAAAAGTTCACCACTATGAAATAGAAATGAAATGAAATCAATCTCGGTTCCTTGGTCTTCTACGTCCAAGCCTTCCGGAGTGCTTGTGCTAGTTCTGAACCAACACTGAGTACGCGATTTGTGAAGTTACTAAATCCTATCTCCAATATCCATCTCCCTATGAATCCTTCTCAATAAAGCAACCCCAGGTCGATAGCCCAGCTTCATCAGTGGACTATTCCTTTGAAATCCCCACCTTCCACTTCAATTGTGAAACAGTGTTGTTGTCGTCAGTGTGCGAGTAATGTGCATCAGAAAATACATTTGATTTCTCCTGACATTCAGACAAGGACTTCACATCTCTACCTAGGTCAGCTCAGTTTCTTCCTAATCAGGCCGTGGATATCATTGCAATGTTAACTTTGTTACAGTCCTGTGGTCAATGCTTCATTTGCAAATAATCTGCCCCCTTGTTGTCCTTTGATTATTGTTTTGTCCTGTTTCTGGGTGGTACAGAGTTCTATGTTGTGTATTGACCTATGTGTTATGTGGTTTTGTGTTGAAAAGTGACAGTTTGCCTTTGAGAGCCAAGGAGAAGGTGGACTGCTGAGAGAGTGGGAGACCGACTGAGCATGTGCAGAAAAATGATCTAAAAATTTCTGGACGTGGATGATAAACAACCACTGTGTGGTGCTGTGGTGTGGAAGAAGGCCCAAAACATGAGTCATTGTCTGGAAGACAGTTTAGAATGTTGGGATTTCAAAAAGTGATGAACATTCTGAAGGTAGGCAGAAGGATCCAGACCAAGCCGTTGTTCCTCTCTCTGCAAGCAACACAAGAAGACAACTTCAAATTTTGTGCTCTCTCTTTCTCTCTCAAAGATCTTTTGGCTTCAGTTTACCAAACAAACTGAATTTTGTTTATGATCTTTGCTTCGGTTGAGATCGAAGTTTTGTGAGTCTTGTGTGTTTTGTATTTGTTTTGTGTCAAAGTTTTTCTGTGGGCTGGTTGGAAATATAACTTAGACTTTAATTACATATCTTATATTTAGGCTGGGGAATTTATTAGTTTTACACTGTTATAGAAATTTGCATAGTAACCAGTGGGCATTGTTATAAAAGGGGGATTTTGAATTAAAGTTTGAAGGTGAATTTTTGTTAATAAAGTAATTGTTCATCTATACCCCTGTGTGATATGCCTTCTTTGTGGTTGCTGGTTTCATCTTGTAACAATGTTTATTTCTGGTAATTTCATTGCAGTATCAAAGAACGCCATGGATCATTTCAGTCCCTTGTATGTAATAAGCCCCAAACATTTATTCAAACTAAAATCAGTCCATTCTTCTCTTTTGTGATAGTTATTTTAACTAGTTAATAAACTGATGGTCATACTTTCAAGGATCACATTGCACCCCAATGTCTCAGGTACCATAGTAACGTAGGCTTCTTGAATGAATCAGACAGACAAAAGTGAAGTAGGCTATTCAAACATTAATGTTCATTCAGACCACTTTCCCTGCCTTTAGCATACATCCTCAGAACATTTTGGAATGTACATGTTAACTTCATGCATTCTTTATTAATTCTATGACTAATGTCATTACACCTTCCATTCTTGGCGAGATGTTGACCATCTAACTTTCCACTTGTGCACTTCACACACATTGTCACTGATGAGACAAATGTGAATCCTAATTGTTGTAAAGGTGAAATTTAAGATATAATGCTTATCGAGGGGTACGTCCTTGATCCATTTCCAATGTCATTTATCAACACACAAATTATTAACATTTGGGGTAAAACTACCTTCCCATACTTTCTCACTTTTCTGTTAGAAAACATGTTTTGCCATGTTCTTATGGAATAATCATGGAAAAGAGGTATTCAATTTACCAGTTGATTTACTGAATGAAATAACTGCAGCCAATTCCTCATTCTCTTGGAATAATAAGTGTGTTACACCTCTGAATACCAAAATATCATTTCAAACTGATGTTTATATCACTGTTTATTTCAACTTTACAACAATCAAGATCATCTCACGAGGAAATGGTGATGTGTCTTTCAAGGTATGTATGACACCAGTGGATATTCTGGTCTTTTACCTCAACATGTTTGGGGACATTTCAGGTTGAGAAAAGTGAAATATTGCCGGTAGCAAGTGAGGAATACTCAGATTGTAAGCAGATGACAAAATTTTGATGGTCAAATAAGATTAAATATTTAGGAATAAGTTATTGATGTTGATTATCAACATTTATATAAGTTAAATTATATAACTTTATTAAATAAAATTAAATTTGATTTAAATAGGTGGAAAGGTTTACCATTGACTTTATTGGGGTGTGTGAATTGTATTAAAATGAATATTTTTCAATCTATTCCTTACAAGCTTCCAAATGAATTTTTAAAGAATTAAATGCTTCAGTATGATTATTTTTATGGAAAGGTAAATTATCAAGGGTATTGTTACAAAAGTTGACATGGAGGGCTTCAATGACCACATTTTAAGAATTATTATGAGGTGGCCCAGTTAAAATTTATTAATAGGATGTTTGACATGGACCAATCCTCTATTTGGGCTAAGGTTGAATTATCCCAGATTTCAGAACAAAATGATGATCAATTTATTTATAAATGGAATCCTTGTCTTTTACAGAACTATAATTTACCTGTGTTGAAACATTTCATTGAGCTATGGTGTAGTAGGGATCAAATTATTGGAACTAAAGGTAACATTTTGGTTAAAAGCCCAATACATCAGAACAAATTATTTCCTTTTTTGGTGAATAATCACTATTTGAGATTGTGGGAGCAGAAGGGTGGGAGATTGTTATGAAGAGGGATCATTTTTGTCATTCAATAGTGTAATGGATAAATATTGGGAGAATTTGGTAAGATTTAGAGTAGGTTGTAGATTTTATTTGAAATACTGAAGAATTCGATTTCAGGAACATTGCAGAAACTTTGGAGACTTTTATGCACATTAACTTTATATCCAGAAAGACATCCATATTGTTTTAAACATTCCTTCAAATGCAAAAGTGACTGAGCTGGATTTGATAAATACATCAATATGTCATCAGCAAATAAATTAATTTTATACTTCTCATCTAAAACTTTCATACCTTGTATCTGTGTATTTTGTCTTATCAACTGTGCCAAAGGTTCTATCACTAACGCAAACAAAGCTGGTGATAAAGGACAACTTTGACGAGTTGATCAGGTCAATTTAAACGGTTCCAAAATCAAACTATTCATCACTACTCTAGCTACCGGTTTACTATATAAAGCCTTAATCCAACCAATAAAAAAAGGACCAAACTTGAATTTCTCCAGAACTTTGAACATAAAATTCCACTCAACTCTATCAAACGCTTTTTCGGCATCTATTAATCAAACTAATCACATGTAAAATATTATCTGAGGCATATATATTCTTTATAAAACCTGTCTGATCCATATGAATCAGCTTAGGTAAAAATTTAGCCAATTTATTCACTATAATTTTACCTATAATTTTATAATCTACATTTAACAATGAAATCGGTCTATATGAGGATATTTTCAAAGGATCTCTATCTTTCTTTGGAATTACTGTAATTAAAGCACTACAACAAGACTCAGGCAATTCATAATGCTCTCCAACCTGGCGTAATACATCTCCAAACACTGTAGAGAAGTCATCATAAAATTTTTTATAAAATTCGACCAAAAATCCATCATCACTAGGCGATTTACCGTTCAGCATTTCCATCATAGCCATTTTAATTTCCAAGTCAGTAAATGGTGCTTCAAACTCCTGTATATCTACATCCTCTAATGTCAGTAAATTCAACTGTGATAAAAAAAATCAATCGATCCATTTTCTTGTTTTCCATCAGATGTATATAACTTTTTATAAAATGAACAATATTCATCATTAATCTCATGAGATTTATAAGTAATAATGGAATTCCATCTAACAGCATTAATAGTCCTCGAAACATTCTTTCTTTAATTGACATGCCAATACCTTATGTGCTTTCTCTCCCCATTCATAATATCATTGTTTAGTCCAATAATCATACATTCACATTGATAAGGTTGTAGAGTATTATATTCCAGTTTCAACCTAGACAATTCTATTTTCTGATCTTCTGTAGCATCTTTCTGAAATTCCTTTTTTAACTCACCAATCCTTTTCTCTAATTCAAAACTCTGATTTAATCAATTCTTTTTTTATTTTAGTATAACTAATTATTTGTCCTCTCAAATAAGCTTTCATAGCATCCCATAATACAAACTTACTTTGAACAGAATTGGAATTTTCTTAAAAAAAAAATTTGTTTTTTCAAAAAATCAATAGATTCTGTATTTTTAATTCTTTGGCTTGGCTTCGCGGACGAAGATTTATGGAGGGGGTAAAAAGTCCACGTCAGCTGCAGGCTCGTTTGTGGCTGACAAGTCCGATGCAGGACAGGCAGACACGGTTGCAGTGGTTGCAGGGGAAAATTGGTTGGTTGGGGTTGGGTGTTGGGTTTTTCCTCCTTTGCCTTTTGTCAGTGAGGTGGGCTCTGCGGTCTTCTTCAAAGGAGGTTGCTGCCCGCCAAACTGTGAGGCGCCAAGATGCACGGTTTGAGGCGTTATCAGCCCACTGGCGGTGGTCAATGTGGCAGGCACCAAGAGATTTCTTTAGGCAGTCCTTGTACCTTTTCTTTGGTGCACCTCTGTCACGGTGGCCAGTGGAGAGATCGCCATATAACACAATCTTGGGAAGGCGATGGTCCTCCATTCTGGAGACGTGACCCATCCAGCGCAGCTGGATCTTCAGCAGCGTGGACTCGATGCTGTCGACCTCTGCCATCTCGAGTACTTCGACGTTAGGGATGAAAGCGCTCCAATGGATGTTGAGGATGGAGCAGAGACAACGCTGGTGGAAGCGTTCTAGGAGCCGTAGGTGGTGCCGGTAGAGGACCCATGATTCGGAGCCGAACAGGAGTGTGGGTATGACAATGGCTCTGTATACGCTTATCTTTGTGAGGTTTTTCAGTTGGTTGTTTTTCCAGACTCTTTTGTGTAGTCTTCCAAAGGCGCTATTTGCCTTGGCGAGTCTGTTGTCTATCTCATTGTCGATCCTTGCATCTGATGAAATGGTGCAGCCGAGATAGGTAAACTGGTTGACCGTTTTGAGTTTTGTGTGCCCGATGGAGATGTGGGGGGGCTGGTAGTCATGGTGGGGAGCTGGCTGATGGAGGACCTCAGTTTTCTTCAGGCTGACTTCCAGGCCAAACATTTTGGCAGTTTCCGCAAAGCAGGACGTCAAGCGCTGAAGAGCTGGCTCTGAATGGGCAACTAAAGCGGCATCGTCTGCAAAGAGTAGTTCACGGACAAGTTTCTCTTGTGTCTTGGTGTGAGCTTGCAGGCGCCTCAGATTGAAGAGACTGCCATCCGTGCGGTACCGGATGTAAACAGCGTCTTCGTTGTTGGGGTCTTTCATGGCTTGGTTCAGCATCATGCCGAAGAAGATTGAAAAGAGGGTTGGTGCGAGAACACAGCCTTGCTTCACGCCATTGTTAATGGAGAAGGGTTCAGAGAGCTCATTGCTGTATCTGACCCGACCTTGTTGGCTCACACCGTGAGCAGGAAAGGGCTTTGGCAAAAGTATTTTTAATAACATTATATTAAACCTCCAACGATAGGCCACCTGAATTTTTTTAGAGGTTGCATATGTAAAGTATAACAAAGAATGAACTGAAATCACCCTACTTTTATATTCCACTTGTTGTATTTTCCCCTGAAAATGTGCCGATACTAAAAAAAAGTCAATCCTTGAAAACTATTCATGTCTAGTTGAATAAAAGGAGAAATCCTTCTCTGTCGGATTAAGACATCTCCAAATATCCACTAAATTAAGATCTTTCATCAACGCTTGAACCTGAACTGCCATGTTAGATTTCTTAACTTTCTTCAGAAATTTATCTAATAAAGGTTCCAAAACACAATTAAAATGACCACCAACTAAAACATTATCATTAGCCTGACCCAGATATAAAAATGCATCAGAAATAAATGTTTCATCATCTACATTCGGGGCATAAATATTAAGTAAAGTCAAAAATTCACTAAAAATCTTACAATTTAATTTAAGAATACATCCTACCTTTTCCCCCATTGATTGTAATTCAAAAGATAAATTCTTATGTATCAAAATTGCTACACCTTTAGCCCTAGAATTAAATGAAGAAGAATATACATGCCCTACCCAGTCCCTCTTCAATTTCATACTTTCTTTGACATTCAGATGTGTTTCTTGTAAAAAGGCAACATCAATTTTCATTTTCTTAATATATGCCAAAACTCGCTTATGCTTAATCGGACTGTTTAAACCTTGAACATTAAAAGTAGCAAACCTCAACTTTGACATATCTACTAATATTACTAAGAACTAATAATATCGTTATATAAAAACTCAAATCAATGTAAATAGGCCCTCCAATAGGAGAAAAAAAATCCCACAAATTAAAGACTAAATAAAATGAAAATAAAAAAATTAAAAAAAAGAAAAATTAATCAAAAAAAAGAAAAAAAGAAAAAGAAACCCCCCCTCAAAAAAAAAACTACCAAAAGGTAGTAATCCCTAAACAAAACTTGGGTGTGGATCACTCATCAGTGGCTGATGACTAATAGAATTTAGAGCCAATCTCTCCCTCCCCAGCCGAACAAAGAGTAACATCAAAATATCATAATGACATAAAAAATAAAGTAAGAATAAGAAAGTTCTTCTATTCATCCAAGAGATTCCAAACTCGGAGACCCCATTTCCAGAGAAGTTGGACTCTTTCCATTCCCATTTCTCCCATTTCCCAAACAACCAGATTTTTCTTTAGGAGACAATGGTAGACTACGTCTTTGTCCTCTTGCATCTGGCAATGAATCAGCAAAAATCATTGCTTCACAATCATTCTCAAAAAACCAAGATTGAAAGTCTCCATAGAACACCTTCAACACTGCCGGATAGCGAAAAGTAGACTTATAGCCTTTATGCCACAAAACTTCTTTAACTGGGTTAAATTGACGCCGACGCTGAATAACCTCTTGACTCAAATCTGGATTAAAAAAAACTCTACTATTCTGAATCAATAACGGAGCCTGTCATTGTCTCGCATTTTGCACTGCTAGACGAAGTATTGCTTCTCTGTCCAAATAATTCAAACATCGAATTATCACAGGTCTCAGAGATTGACTAGGTAGAGGTGTTCTTCTTAAAGCTCTATGAGGTCTTTCCAATACCAAGCCGCCAGAGAAAAATTCTTGTCCCAATACTTGTGGGATCCGTTCTTTAAAAAAATGAAAGTAGTTGGATTATGTGGCTTGGAGGCAGCCACTCCACATTCAGTGAGGTCATGCATTTTGGCAAAGATTCTCTGCCTTTATATTTAGACTTCTGCCCTATCTGAAAGGATCTAATGTCTAAGCTTTATGAACTGAATGTCAGACCTTCACTTTCTGGCACATTTCCGAGTCGTTCCTGCTGGGGAAACCCCATGGTGGTTTTCTCTTGATGAAGGTTGGAAATTCCATTTAAAGCTGGTAATTCCATTTGTGTTGGAAGAATCAGCAGCATGAAGCAATCTGTAATCTTCAATATGATAGTGTTCTTATTAAGTTTGATTAACCATATAACAATTACAGCACCAAAAGAGGCCCATTTGGCCCTTCTAGTCCATGCCGAATACACCTTTTCCTACCTTGTTCCATGCACTTTCAGATATATTTGGAGTCCTGGATACAAGTCATTGAGTAGATCCCAATTTTAATGATGAAAAATTTATACAGGACATTTCCCTACATTTGGCGAAGGGGAGGGAGAATATTTTAATGGGGGTGACTTTAATTTATGTCTGGATCCTGTGTTGGATAAGTCCACAAAACATATAACTAGGACCAAAGCGGTGAAAGCTACCATTGACTGTATGAGAGAGTTGAATTTAATAGATGTGTGGCATAGAAAGCATTCAAGAGAGAGAGACTACTCATTCTACTTGAAACAGCATGACTCCTACTCTAGAATAGATTTCATTTTGGCTTCACCCCATTTAGAGGGTAGGATCAAAGAAGTCGAATACAGATCAAGACCACTCACCCCCACTCCCCCCGGTCTTAACTATAGATATGCCAGATAAGCAGGACACAGCATACAGGTAACATCTTAACACTTCGCTGTCGAAGAAGCCAGAATTCTGTAGCTTTATAAGCTCTCAAATAGCCATGTTTGAGAGACTAACTGCCCCTCTACTTCAGATAAATTTCTTTTGTGGGACACCCTCAAGGCATACTTAAGGGACCAGATAATTGAGTATACAAAGAAGGTCAAAAAAAATTATATGAGTGAAGTGGAGGAATTGGAAAAGGACATTACCCAAATAGAGAAGGATTTTCAGAAATCAGGCCTGGAGGACCATTATCGAGCTCTCACAAACAAGAAATTGGAATTTAATATGCTTCAGAATGCCATAACGAGGTCAAGACAAAAATATTATGAGTTGGGGGAGAGAGCACATAAGGTAGTTGAGGGCAGAACAAGCCTCCAGAACTATTAACGTATTATGAACTGGGGATGGCCAGGTCTTGTATAAGCCTAAGGAAATTAACGAGACTCAGAGAATTTTATGAAGGATTGTATAAATCTGAATTGATTGGGGACCCCAATCAAAAGAGCAAGTTCCTGTCCAGATTAGACCTCCCATGTTTGAACTCAGAGGAACAGGCAGAATTAGATCTTCCTTTTACAGAGGAAGAGCTGGGTAAAGCATTGAGTGCACTACAAACAGGCAAGTCTCCAGGATGAATTCCCACCTGAGTTCTATCGCGAATTTAAGGACTTGTTAATGCCTCTGTATATGGAGGTGATAAACCAGGCCAGGGAAATGCGGTCCCTTCCAGAATCTTCTTCAATCTGAGGCGCCTGCAAGCTCACACCAAGACACAAGAGAAACTTGTCCGTGAACTACTCTTTGCAGATGATGCAGCTTTAGTTGCCCATTCAGAGCCAGCTCTTCAGCGCTTGACTTCCTGTTTTGCGGAAACTGCCAAAATGTTTGGCCTGGAATTCAGCCTGAAGAAAACGGAGGTCCTCCATCAGCCAGCTCCCCACCATGACAACCAGCCCCCCCACATCTCCATCGGGCACACAAAACTCAAAACGGTTAACCAGTTTACCTATCTCGGCTCCACCATTTCATCAGATGCAAGGATCGACAACGAGATAGACAACAGACTCCCCAAGGCAAATGGCGCCTTTGGAAGACTACACAAAAGAGTCTGGAAAAACAACCAACTGAAAAACTTCACAAAGATAAGCGTATACAGAGCCGTTGTCATACCCACACTCCTGTTCGGCTCCGAATCATGGGTCCTCTACCGGCATCACCTACGGCTCCTAGAACACTTCCACCAGCGTTGTCTCCGCTCCATCCTCAACATTCATTGGAGCGACTTCATCCCTAACATCAAAGTACTCGAGATGGCAGAGGCCGACAGCATCGAGTCCACGCTGCTGAAGATCCAGCTGTGCTGGGTGGGTCACGTCTCCAGAATGAAGGACCATCGCCTTCCCAAGATCGTGTTATATGGCGAGCTCTCCACTGGCCACCGTGACAGAGGTGCACCAAAGAAGAGGTACAAGGACTGCCTAAAGAAATCTCTTGGTGCCTGCCACATTGACCACCGCCAGTGGGCTGATATCGCCTCAAACCGTGCATCTTGGTGCCTCACAGTTCGGTGGGCAGCAATCTCCTTTGAAGAAGACCACAGAGCCCACCTCACTGACAAAAGACAAAGGAGGAAAAACCCAACACCCAACCCCAACCAACCAATTTTCCCCTGCAACCGCTGCAACCGTGTCTGCCTGTCCCGCATCGGACTTGTCAGCCACAATCGAGCCTGCAGCTGACATGGACTTTTACCCCCTCCATAAATCTTCGTCCGCGAAGCCAAGCCAAAGAAGAAAGATCCACTTATGCCCTCTTCTTATAGGCCAATTTCTCTGCTGAATGCTGATTACAAGATCTTAGCTAAAGCCTTGGCAAAACAGTTTGGCATTGCATTTGCCAAAACTGATAAACAAGGACCAGACAGGCTTTGTGCGGGGGAGGCAGGCAGCGAATAATATTGGCAGACTGCTGTGTGTTATGCATCTGGCACAATCTAGAAATGAAAGAGGGCTGGCAGTTTCCTTAGATTCAGAAAAGGCCTTCAATAGACTGGAGTGAGAATTTTTATTCAAAGTTCTGGAGAAGGCAGAATTGGAACCAATTTTTAAAAATTGGATCAGAGTACTATATCATGCGCCCAAGGCGAAAGTTGTAACCAATTGGCAGGTTTGTTCAGTCTTCCCATTTACCATGTCTAGTAGGCAAGGGTGCCCACTCTCACCGACTCTCTTTGTACCAGCAATGGAACCATTGGCGGAAGCCATTCATCAGGATCCAGACATCAGAGTGGGCCAAGAGGAGCACAAAATTAATTTGTTTGCTGATATATTTGACAGACCCTGCGACTTTCTGGCCTAGACTGCACGGGGTACTGGAGGACTATGAGAAACTTTCTGGGTACAAGATCAATTGGGAGAAGAGCGAGGTGATGTCATTCACTGAGGGTAACTATAGTCAATTTAAAGATAATAGTAATTTAAAGTGGCCACAGAAGGGGATCAAATATCGAGGAGTTAATATTGATAGTAATTTGAATAATCTATACAAATTGAATTATGCTCCCTTGTTGTGAAGAGTCGAGGAGGACTTAAAGAGGTGCATGCCCCTCTCTATCACACTGGTGGGCAGGGTTAATTGCATTAAAATGAATGTGTTGCCAAGACTTCAGTATCTTTTCAAACATTGCCTGTGCCATTGGCGAGGGTTTCTTTAAACAGCTACTACATATGGTTAGAAGGTTTCTTTGGAATGGTAAGGTACCAAGGGTCTCTATGGAAAAATTAACATGGGACTATTGATAGGTGGATTGAGATTGCCAGACTTCAAAAAATATTATTGGGCAGCTTAATTGAGATACATCGCCTCCTTTTTTCAGAGAGAAGATGTACCATCTTGGGTGCAAATTGATCTGCACCTGGTGGGCGAGAAGATAGGTGAGGATTTTATTTATAAATGGGACGTTAAAATGTTGATAGGGAAGTAGTGCAGCCCATATTATCTGGACCAAAATTTACCAGTATTGAAGGCAAAAGTGGAGCTGTCACCAAAAATGCCCCTGACTCCAAATAAATTAATACCACTGACAGTGGCCAACGGGATTCTGGATGTCTGGCGCTGTAATGGCATCAGATGCACAGAGGACTGTTATGAGCAAGGGAAACTAATGTCATTTGAGCAGCTTAAAAATAAATATGCTTTACCGAATAAAACATTCCACTGCTATCTTCAAATAAGGTCTATTTTGCAGGACGTATTAGGTCCAAGTATGGCCCTACCTCAGTGCAGTAACATAGAGGCCCTGATTTGAAGGGGGATTCAGCAAGAAATTTATTTGAGCAATGCATTTACCTGTCCCAGTCAGAGGGACCCAAACCAGAAAAGATGGGAGTCGGACTTGGGTATTACAATTGATGAGAGGTGCTGGTCCGACTTGAGCCGGGAAAGCATGACCACGGTCATTAATGCAAGGTACAGGGTGGTCCAGCATAACTTTTTGCACCAATTGTACATAACGCTGCAGAAAATTAACAGATCAAAACCAGAACTCCTGGACCAGGTGTGGTGTTGCGAGCGGGATGTCTGTGCAAGCAACTTAGTCATGTACCCTTTTGGGTAGATCTAGGCCAAGTCCTGGAGAACATTATAGGCAAACGATTCCCTCAGGTCCCAGAGTTGTTCCTGTTGGGAAATGTAATAGACAAAAGGTTTACAATGAAGCTGTCCAAATTTCAAATCCAATTTGTGTTTATCACATTGGCAGTGGCCAGGAAGTGTATTGCGGTGACTTGGAAGTCTGACTCTAGTCTTAGTATCGAACGATGGAACAAGGAAATACAAAGTTGTGTTTTCCTGGAAAAAAATAACTTGTAACCTGAGAAGCAACTACACTACCTTTCGGAAAATCTGGCAGCCATACATGCACTACATAGGTGCATGACAGTGATTGCTTTCCCCGTCTCCTGCTGCCGTTTCCTCTCCTCCGCACTGATCCCGATCAAAGAAAGTCAAGAATGAGCACTGGCCCAGAGCCGCCCATTGTACATTTTCCTATTTATTTCTCCTAATGCTAATGTTTTGTTGTTGTTTATTGTAGTGTGAGTGAATCGTCTTGTTCTACGTGGGGGGAGGGGGGTTGGTAGAGACATGGGCTTGTATATATAGTCATAAAGAAAATGAACATATGTATATGTGAACTGCCTTTGTTGGCAGGACAGTGTATATGACTGTACAAGCTTGTGTGAAAATATAAATATTTTTTTTTTAAATAGAGGGTATGGGGTAGGGAGGGTTAAGTACTTTTTTTACGGTGGAATATATGGGTCAGTAAATGCAAAAATGAGGGCCTTGTAATCAGTGAAGACCGTGAAATCCAGTCCTTCAAGGAAATGGGGTACGGCAAGGTAGAATATGCTTCTGCTCTGTCTGCTAAAGAAAGTGAGTGGTCTCCAATGTCCATCAATAAGCTGCTCCAGGACACCACCGACGGTCGTTTTGGATGCATTGTCTGTGAGGGCAGCGGGCACATCAATGCATGGATGCACTAGCAGGGTGGCGGTGGGCAGAGTGTCTTTGGCCTGGTTGAAAGCTGCCATAGACTCCACAACCCACTTGAGATTTTTGGTCTGACCATACAGCAGCTTTAAAAGAGGTCACATGGTTCTGGCAGCTGACGTCGGGAACCAATGGTAGAAGTTGACCATCCCAACAAACTTCTGCAAACCTTTGACCGTAGTTGGCCTCAACCTTTGAAGGAAGAGGGACTGGCCCATGTCAATCGATGCAGTGCCCAAGGAAGTCGATGGCTGTCAGGTTGAACTGACATTCCACTGGGTTAATGGCTAGGCTGTAGTCGCTCAGTTGCTGGAAGAGCAGGTGCAGGTGTGTTAGGAGCTCCTGTCACAAATGATTGATGAGGATGTCATCTAGGTAGATAAAAATAGAATCCAGACCGCTCTCCACCGAGTCCATGAGTCTCTAGAAAGTCTATGGTGCGTTTTTGAGGCCAAATGGCATACGGAGGAAGCTGAAAAAGCAAAACGGAGTGACACAGACCTTCTTGGGGATGTCGCTGGGGTGCATGGGGATCTGGTGGTACCTTCGGATAAGGTCAGTTTTTGAGAAGATCCTCATTACATGTAGATTGGCTATGAAGTCCTAGATGTAGGGAATTGGGTACATCATTGAGATGGCGGTAGTCCCCACAAGGTCTCCATCCCCCAGAAGACATCAACAATTTGTGTAAAGGAGAAGTCCATGGGCTGTCTGTGCACTGAACGATTCCCATCTGCTCCATCTTCCTGAATTCTTCCTTGGAGAGCCACAGTTTTTTGGGAGGAAGCCTGCATGCCTAGGCATGTAGAGTCTGTCCCTGTGTAGGGATGTGATGCTGGATGCCATGTTTCGTAACCACAATAGAGAACTGTGGAGTTATAATGGCAGGGTAATCCTGCCAGGATTCTGGCAAACTTGTTGCCCAATAAGGTAACTGAGTCAAGATGGGGGGGACAGGGAATTTGGTTTCTTGAAGGTAAAGGACTGGAAGGTCCTGGAATTGACCAGACTGCGCCCTTTCAGGTCCACCAGGAGGCAGTGGGCTCGGAGGAAGTCTGTGCTCAGTAGGGGCTGAGACACGTCAGCCAAAGTGAAGTCCAGGTGAAACGGCAGGAGCCGAACTCGAGCGGGATGTCCACAACCTATACGTGCGTATGCTGCTATTGTTGGCATCAGTAAGGGACGGTCCTGACTTCCCAGCGTGGGTGTCTTGGTTTGAGGAGGGCAAGATGCTGACCTCCACTCCTGTGTCCATGAGGAAAATCTCCCCTGAGTGCCAGTCCCATGGATAAAGGAGGCTGTCTTGGCGATTGACCATTGTACCCATCAGTAACGCCCAGCCCTGGTGTTTCCTGGATGGGAGCAAGGTGGACAACAGCAGTGGGTTCCAGAACCCCATTTCAGAGTTTGAGTCTCCACCTGCTCCAGCTGTCACCAGTCTCCTCAGTGGAGTGGGACAGAGATGAGTCATTGAACGTGATGCAGCAACTGGGTCGATGAACATGCCACCATATTGCTTGACATACCACAGGATGTTTGCATGGGCTGCTAACCTGTGTGGGTCACTGAAGTCATCATCTGCGAGGAGTAGGTGGATGTCTTCCAGCATCTGTTTGAGAAATATCTGCTCAAACAGTAAGTAGGGCCTGTGGCTGGCCATTAAGGCCAGCATATCAATCATAAAGGTAGTTGGTTTGTGATTGCCCAGGCCATCCATGTGGAGCAGCCATGCCACTCTTTCACAGCGGGAAAGGCTGAAGGTATGGATAAGGAGCGAATTGACCGTGTCATAATATTGTGTGGTGTCTGTAGTGATCTGCCTGACCTGAAACTGAGCCTTTTCGAACCCGACTAGCGCCTGTGAGGTCCAAAAGGTTAGCAGATTCAGTGATACTGCATTCTGTCCACCCAGGTCATTTATCGTGGGGTCTAAAATGCTGTTTTAGACCCTCAGGTTCACCACTGTGGTCGATGTGCCGTGCAGTGAACAAAAGAAAAAAAACACTAAACTATGAGTGAGCTGAACCGACCAAATGACTTTACTGGAACTCTCCGAGACCTGATCAGCACCACTCTCATGATCTTTTGCGGTCCCCACCTGGACCATTGTACCCCCAGCCCAGTGCAAGCCTGCACCTCTATGACCCAGTTGGCTTGTGGATCAGTGCAGCTGCTACAATATGGTCAAAGTGATGGGAGGGAAGTTTAGGGGAGACATCAAATTTAAGGGTTTTTTTTACATAGAGAGTTTGGGTGCCTGGAAATCCTTGCCTGGGATGAGGGTGAAGGCTGAAAAATTAGGGGCATTTAAGAGACTCTGAGACAGACACATGGATGGAGATAAAAGAGGGTTATGGGGTGGGGTAGATTTAGTACATTTTTTAAAGAATATGTGGATTAGCATAACATCGAGGGTCAAAGGGCCTGTTCTCTAATCTGCTGTATTGTTCTAAGTTCACTGAAGTTTACCTAATACTGTTGTCAGGTTCGCCAGCTTATAATTTTCAGGGTTACTTTTGGAGCCTTTTTTAAACAAAATCATCTGTACTTAAGAACATTTTAATTATTTTTGCCAAAGCCTCTGCAATTTCTACACTAACCTCCCTCAACGTCTGAGGGAACATCTTATCAGGTCCTAGGGATTTGTTGGCTTTAAGACAGCAAGCACTTCCTCCTCTTTAATCCATATAGGTTCCATAACCTCACTGATTGTTTTCCTTACTTTCCATGACTCTGCCCATTTCCTGAGTGAACACTGATGAAAACAAAACATTTATGACCTTCCCAATCTCTTTTGGCTCCATACAAAGTTGACCACTCCGATTTTTAAGGGGACTAATTTTGTACTCGCTATCCCTTTGCTCTTAATATATTTGTGGAAACACAAAGGATTTTCCTTCACATTGTCTGTCAAAGCCACCTTGTGTCTTCTTTTAACCTTCCTGATATCTTTCTTGTGGTTTTTCTTGCATTATTTATACTCCTCTAGTACCTCATTTGCTCCATGGTGTCTATACCTGTTATACACCTCTCTCTTCTTCTGAACCAGATCCCTAATATCCCTTGAAAACCAATGCCTTCTAACCTTACCTTTAATTCTGACAGGAACATACAAACTCTGTGCTTTCATAATTTCACCTTTGAAGGTCCTTCACTTACTTTTCACATTCTTGCCCGAAAACAACTTATTCCAATCCACACATTCTAGAACCTTTCTCATTATCTCAAATTTGACCTTTCTCCAATTTAAAATCTCAGCCCAAGGTCAAGACCTATCCTTCTCCATAATTAACTTGAAACTAATGGCAGTATGATCACTGGACCCAAAATGTTCCCCTACACATACTTCTGTCACCTGACCTGTCTTGTTCCCCTACACATACTTCTGTCACCTGACCTGTCTCGATCCCTAAAAGATCAAGTATTGCATCCTCTCTCCAGTTGGTCCCTCTATATATTAATTTAGAAAACTTCCCTGAACACATTTGACAAACTCCAAGCCATCCAGCCCTTTTACAGTAATGGAGTCCCAGTCAAAATTTGGAAAGTTAAAATCTCCTACTATCAAACCTTATGTTTCTTGCATCTGTCTGCTCTCTCAGTACAGATTTTCCCCTCCAATTCTCGTTGACTATTGGGCAGTCTATAATGCAACCCCATGAATGTGGTCAGACTGTTCCCGTTCCTCAGCTCCCCCCATATAGCCTCTGTAGATGAGCTTGTCAGTTTTCCTGACAAGCAATGCCACTCTTCTTCATTCCATCCACCCTGCTCTATGCCGTCTAAAGCAACGGAAGCACGGAACGTTGAGCTGCCAGTCACACCCCTCCTTCAACCAAGTTTCACTAATGTCCACAATGTCATAATCCCATGTGCCAATCCATGTTCTAAGCTTATCTGCCTTTCCTACAATTGAAATAGATGCACTTTAGAAAATTTCCACCTCATACAACTTGTTCACTTCTAACTGTGAATGTAATTTTCCCTCGATGACTCCCCAATCTGCTCTACTCTGGTTCCCCTCCCCTTGCAAATCCACTTTAAACCTACCGGAGCAGCACTAGCAAATCTTCCCACAAGGATGTTAGTGTGGTGATCCTTGGTATTGCATGCTTGTATGTCGAACGTAGTTGCTCGCTGCTAGCTGGTATGGAGGGCCAGCGCTATAGGCTGACTAGGGGGAAATAGTCTCTTTACTGTATCTGTGTTCCTGTCCACGGTTCTCAGCTCAGATTGGGAATAGCCTTGGAGATGGCTGACACTGCCATGTTCTTGGTAACAAAAGCCTTTATTACTCGCATAACTTCTGTCTCGTTCAATGTTATTAGCAAAGTTCGTTTGAGATGACTTCAAAAGTAGTGCCCAATCTGAAAACAAATTCGGGGGATGTAGACAATGGAGCAGTCGGAGGAGCACCGGCTTGCTGGCCGGGGGCTTAACAACCACCTCGTCTACCTCCGCTCCCTCACCTGGAGGCTACAGCACCAGCGCATGTTCAAGCCCCACAGCCAGTGCAGCCTCCCGCACCGCCGGGACAGATGCCTGCGCCCAGTCCTCGACCTCTGGTAAGAATGGAGCAAATTATGAAACCAGACGGGCTCGAGCTCGATCCATGAGCCCCGGAGGCTGCGACTTACTGTGAGCATTGGCTACGATGCCTGGAAGCATTTTTAAATGTGGCTGGGATAGTGGATCAATATGCGGCCACATATTGAGATACTCATCTCAACAAATTCCTCAAAGTTGCAAAGAACCTATACAATGAACAAAAGTGAATTTTCCGTGCAACTAAAATGCCTATCTTGGTCTATGTGGTCGTAAATGGTGTGATCGGCCCAGATTGATTGACATGGCTCAGATTCTGCTGAATCTGCCCTCTCATGGAACTACCAGTCCCTACAACTAATACAGCCCTTAAAAGATGTCTGAGATTTTTCTCCTACTATGCCCAGTGGGTACTTTATTATATCGACAAAGCCCAACCCCTTATCAAAACGTCCTCTTTTCCCCCTCAGAACAAGCTCTTGCTGATTTCCCTAATATCAAGCAAGACATTGCCTGAGCCTCCATGTACGCTATCGACAAATCAAAGCCATTCCAAGTGAAAAGCTACACCTCAGATTTTGCCCTGGCTGCTACCTTAAATCAAGCAGGCTGATCTATTGCCTTCTTCACCTGCACTCTGCAGGGCCCTGAAATGAAGTAATTTTCTCAGTTGAGAAAGAGCATCATGCAATTGTCAAAGCTATTAGACACTGGCGAGATTATCTAGCAAGGTAAACAATTCACCGTAGTCACTGACCAGCGATCAGTGGCCTTCCTGTTCAACAACCAAACTCATAGCAAAATTAAAAATGACAAAATACTCTGCGAGAGATTGGAATTATCCTCCTTCAACTATGACCGTCTGTACCACTCGGGCAAACTCAATGAACCCTCTGACACCCTGACCAGAGGTACTTGTGCCTCTGTAAATTTTGCTCATCTCCAAACATTTCACAACCAATTATGCCTCCCTGGGGTAACAAGGCTCTACCACTTTGTGAAATCACGCAACCTCCCTTACTCTGTTGATGAGGTTCGCGCAGTCACTTGCAATTGCCAAATCTGCTCAGTGTAAACCATGGTTTTACTGACCACCACGCACCAATCTCATCAAATCCACCTGTCCCTTTGAATGCCTCAGTATTGACTTCAAAGGGCCCCAACCTTCCGCCAATACCTGCATATACACCCTCACCATTATTGATAAATTCTCCCATTCCCCTTTCGCAATTCCCTGCAAAGACACATTCTCCACTACAGTGATAAAGTCCCTCGATCACCTCCACCCTCATTGGTTATCCAGAATATATACACAGTGACAGGGGATCCTCCTTCATGAGTGACAAACTCTGCCAATACCTACTGGCCAGAGGCATTGCCAGCAGCCATACCACTAGCTACAACCTGCAAGAGAAAGAAAACTTACAATCTGGAAGGCCATACTCCTTGCTCTTAAAACCAAATGCCTCCCTGTCTCCTGCTGGCACGAACTTCTCCCCACTGCGCTACATTCCATCCGCTCCCTCCTTTGCATGGACACCAAAGTGACACCTCACAAACATACGTTTTCTTTCCCAAGGAAATCGACCACTGGAACGATTATGCCTAGCTGGCTCACAACCCCTGAAACTGTGCTGCTCAAGCATCATGTCATACCATCCATTTGTTGAACAAGTTCAACTCCTTCATGCTAACCCACATTATGCCTTTGTCATTTTTTCCAGATAGGAGGGAGAACACCTTTTCTGTTCAATACCTCACACCAGCTGGGGCACCTGAGTCTCCACCTCAAACACCCAGCCCACCCACACAAGTACCGCACAGTATCCAACCACCTAACTCTTGTGGCCACAGGATGAACAATTGTCGACCCCACTGAAGAGCTCTTCACCCGACCATGTCCATTTTTTTTCCACAAGCATCTAACCATGCAGATGATGGTGCTGAACATCCACCCACAACTTCATCATTTTCACCGTCCCCTATGATACTGACCATTGGACCTTCTCCAACTTTGGTATCACCACCACGGGAGTCTCCAACTCATATCTCACCACTGCAGGAGCTGAGATGGTCCAGACATCACATCAAGCTACCAGACAGACTCAACCTGTAATTGTAATTACTAATACTGCACTCTTGTGTACTCTTAATATAACCTTACTCCACTATTTTACCAGTCTGGCAAAGTTGGCTTTCGTTTTTTTAAAGGAAGGGGTGAGTGTGGTGATCCTTGGTATTGTATGCTTGTATGTAGTTGCTCGCTTCTAGCTGGTATGGAGGACTGGTGCTCTAAGCTGACGAGAGGGAAGTAGCCCCCTTGCTTGCATATAAGTGTTCCTGTCCAGTTAGTCCTCCTCCAATTCAGACTGTCACATCAGAACAGTTCCACTTTCCCTGGAAGAGAGCCCAATGATCCAGAAACTTGAAGTTCTCCCTCCTACATCATATCTTTAGCCCATGTTATTTCTAACCTCACTAGCACGTGGTGCAGGTAGCAATCCTGAGATCACAACCCTGTAGGTCCTGTCCTTCAACCTTGAGCCTAACTCCTGAACTCTTCCTGCAGGACCTCCTGACCCTTCTTACCTGAGATTGGTCCCTACATGGACCATAACATCTGGCTGCTCACCCTCTTGAGTATGCCGTGAACTCGATCTGTTATATCTTGGACCCTGACACCAGGGAGGCAACATACCACCCAGCATACTTGATCTCTTCCACAGACTCTCTAACTATGGAATCCCCTATCACTACAGCTCCCCTCTTCTCCTCACTTCCCTTCTTAGCCACAGGACCAGACTCAGTGCCAGAGACCTGATCGTCATTTACCCCAATAGTATCCAAAATTGAATACTTGTTATTGATGGGAACAGCCAGAGGGGAGCCCTGCATTGCCTGCCTGTTCTCTACTGACTGTCATCAATCATCGCTCCTTCTGCCTCCAAGGTGTGATAGTGTCCCTGTAACTCCCTCTGACTCCTGAATGATCTGAGTTCATCGAACTCCAGTTTCAATTCCTTAACTCAGCATGTCTGGAGCTGTAGCTGGATGTACCTCCCACTGATGAATTCATCAGGGATATTACTGGCTTCCCTGGCAACTCACATTCTGCAAAAGGATCATTCCCCTGCCTTGCCTACCATTCCCACTGTCTATGACTGAAGGAAAAAAAATGCATCTCAAACCTGCCCTTAACAGGGCCTACCTGGTGAATCCTTTCTGTTCTTTGAAAAGGGTGACCCTTTCTTACTTCATCTCCTGCACCACCACCTCAGCCTCTTGAGCCAAAGACTTAGCACTCTGAATCAGTCCACTCTAATCATGACTGCTCTGCTATATGGTCCCTTACTTTTACAGTGATGTTTGGGTCACCTAACCTCGATTTGCTCCTCCAATTCCCATTGACTATTAGGCGGTCTATAATACAACCCCATGAGTGCGCTCATACTTTTCCTGTTCCTCAGATCCATCCATGTAGTCTCAGTAGACGAGCCCTCTGGTCTGTCCTGCGTGAGCACAGCTGTGATATTTTCCTGACAAGCAATGCCACTCCTCCCCCTTTCATTATGTCTAAAGCAACAGCCTGGAACATTGAATTGCCAGTCCTGCCCCTCCTGCACTTTTTCAATTGGCCACAGTGTCATAATTCCAGAGGCCACTCCACACTCTCAGCTTGTCTGCCTTTCCTACAATACTGCTTGCATTGAAATAGATGCACTTGATAATATTGCTTTAGCAAAATTAATTACATGGATAATAGAATCTCAAAAATTTTTTACGCGATTTAATTGCATTACTTTATTGCTTTTGTTGTTCCTTGCATTATTGACTGGGTAAGAGAATCTGGAGGGTGCTGAAAAAAGGCATCACTGTACATGTTCAGGTGAAATATGGATCGACAAAAGAGCCTCTAAAATGAGGGAAGGCATTGCAAGACCATGGTGTGGTTAAATGTCAAGGCCACGGGAAAGGAGAAAAGAACATTACAGTCATGGTCAGAATTAGGTAAACAAGGCAATCTGCAGTTGCTGGCATCTGACACCATACACAAAACTGATGGAGAAACTCAGCAGGTTACACAGCACTTGTAGCAAGTAAAAGGCAGAAAAAGTTTCAGGCCTGAGCCCTCCTTCAGCAGCATTGAAAATCAGGCTGACAGGCAGAGGTGGAGGAGAGAAGGGAGCAAGAGGCAGGAGGAAGAGCACAGGTAGGAGGATAGAAAAGAAGCTGAGAACTGATGAGAGTGCAGAAAGCTCTCTGATAAAAGAAAGGATGGAAGAGATGGGATAGGGAGCAGGAGAAAAGGAGATAGAGAGGGAAAATTAGAGTAGTTGATGTTGATGCCATCTGGTTGGAAAGTTTCCAGGCAAAAATGAGTGTGTTGTTCCTCCGATTTTGTTGGTGACCTCAGTTCTTCACAGCATGATAGACATGTTGATCCAAGAATGGTGTGTGAAATTACTGTAGTTGGTCAGACATGTTGGCGTGAGAATGGTGTGTGGAATTATTGTAGTTGGTCAGAGAATGTTAGACATGTTGGTGTGAGAATGGTGTGTGGAATTACAATAGTCGGCCACTGGGAGTCCTTGCTGTTACACCAGACAGAGCATAGATGCTCAACGAAGTGATCTCCTAGTCTGCGTCCAGTTGTTATGATGTTTTGGCTACATTAGGAGCACAGGATGCAGTAAATGACACCTACAGATTCACAAGCGAGGTCTTGCTCTCCTTGTAGAATATTAAGTTTATCAAAAATGCTTCTTCAAGTTAGATAACTCTAACTATGCACTCATTCCATTACTGTGAAACCTGTGCAATTTACTGGACGCTGATTTATAAACCATAGAACCACAAGACAACACAGAAATCAGGCCCTTTGGCCCTTCTAGTCAGTGTTAAATCACTAATCTGCCTCGTCCCATTGACCTGCACCCAGTCCTTAGCCATCCAGACCCCTCCCTTCCATGTACCTGTCCAAATTTTACTTTTCCATAATCTTATGATCCATAACTTCCTCAACCCTGTCAACAAACAACTCCTCTCATACAGATTGTTCTCCACTACCTTTATCCTCATAATAAGGTTTCATTAATAATTCACCCTACAAGTAATATTCACAAGCCATTTTTTTAATCTCCTGTTCACTTACTGCTTTGTCCATTAGGTCAATAAGATCTGTATCTGTCCCCTGTTGCTGAATTAACACTTTGATTACTCTCACAATTACCCTGCTCCTTCAAGTCTATTTCAGAAGCACTGGGCAAGTCTCTATCAAGTGGATCTTCTTCATCTTTCATCATTTTCTTACACAAAGACCTTGTTACAGAACATGCAGGATATATCTCACAATCCTCTTCAGCCTCATCCTTACTCGGCCAATTTGTTAATCTCAAAACGGACCCAACTTTATCCTTTGCCAAATCATTCCCTAATAAAAATGAGACACCCTGCATGGGTAACTTTGAAATTACTCCTACTACAACCAGTCCCTTAACTAATTCTGAATTCAGCACTATGTTGTGAAGAGATATTGTCTCTACATCATCTACAACACCTCTAAAAAAAAGTTGTCTCCCCTATTTCAGTCTTCTGATCAAGAGTAAAAACATTTTCCAATAACAGTGACTGAGCAGCCCCAGTATCTAAGAATTTTTACTGGAATCTGTGATTCTCCCTCCTTTACTGAAACCAAGCCCTCTGACACAAAACCTGTTACCAGGTTTGGAACATCTGCTCTACTTAAATACAACTGTCTGAAAACATGCTTCTGGTAAAACCTCCTTTTCTCATCTTGCAATAACAGGTTTCTTACAAAAATGACATACAAATCCAGAAGTTCTGTCCTTTCCCACCTTACCTTCATCTTTTCTTTTAACATTCTCCCCAGGCCTAATTTCAGACTTACTAGTCTGCTCCACATTAACCTTATGAACAGGCTTCCTAATCTGTTCCACATTAACCCTCTGAAAATGCCTACTATTCTGAAATGTATTTTTATGAATTAGGGCAAATTAGTCCACTCATCTAGGCATTTGCCACCACATCCGCACATCTTTCTCATCCAGGTATAATTTAATCTCATTTGGAACACACCTTTTAATTTCCTCAGTTAATATCAATTCTCTCAATCAGTCAAAATCATTATTTATTCCCTTTGAGGTGCACCAAATGTCAAAACATACAAATGTTCTCAAAGCAAAATCCAGATAAGATTGATTCCATGTTTTCACCATATTCCTAAATTTTTGCCTATATGCTTCTGGAACCAACTCATAAGCTTTCAATACTGCTTGTATAACAGTATCATAATTTGCCACTTGCACTGTAGTCAAACTACAGTATTCAATTTGTGCTCTCCCCTTCAATACACTTTGGAGCATTAAAGACCACTTTTATTTTGGCCATCTAGAGCTCTCAGCAACTTTTTCAAAAAACTGAAAATATGTATCTATATCTCCCTCATCAAAAAGAGGAACTAGATTTACCTCTCCCCAGGAGTACAGCCTGAATTCTTTTTCTTCCCTCCATCTCAATTTTTAACTTCTCTAATTGAAACCATCTGTCCCTTTCAATTTCCTTGCTCTGTCTTTCAGCTTCCTCTAAGTCATATTCCCTTCATTTTCAGTTTCCTCTGCCTCATTTATCCTGTTTTTCAGCCTCTTCTCTTTGTTTTTCAGCCTCATATTGTCTCTGCAACTCAAAATTCTGTTTCTCTTTCCTCTTCCACCTTCTGTTTTCCTCTTTCTTCTTCCACCCTCAATTTCTCTAATTCCAATTGAAACTCAAAAGATCTATCCTCCAGAAAATTATCTAAGTCTTTCTCAACAAATTTTCCCTCACTATATTTCACTATAATCCTCGGTATTTGTATTTTCCTCATCCAATGTTTAACTTCAGTCAGCTTTAATGCCTATCAGTTCCTCTTTTCTCTTGCTCTTTAGCTCTGTAGATGATGGTTGTGACAAAAATGTATCAACATCCACACACATGCTTTAAATTAGCTTGAAAAAACCCCAATTAACTAATAAATCACAAAAACTCCAATTTTCAATCCAAAAGGACGAATCCCCATAAAATGTTACAAGCCCAGAGGACCCCAAAACCCAGCAGCAATAAATACTTACCAAGACCAATGGACAAAAGTTGATTTTAATTATCTTTAAGCATGAACACAGAATTACACTTTAACTTATAACTATTGACTTAACTAACCTAACTTCTAATTCTAAGCGCACGTGTATGTAATGTGTGTGTAAGTTCAGAGAAGTTCTTTGGTTCACAGTCCAATCTCACTTCTCCTTCCTCCATGTTCACTGGTTGCAGGCAATTCTTATACTGTGCACAGAACTTAACATTTATGAAGTTCACCAGGCTTTGGTGCTTGAAAGGTAAATGGTTACCGCTAAGGAAGGTTCTTGTCAGTTTTCAGAGAGAGATTAGTTGTATGCTGGACACCGACAACTGATTTACTTCCATCAGCCACTTCACTGTCTTGCTGAAGAATCTTTCCCCCTCAGGGTTCTCCAGATGATAACCTCTTTCTTTCAGGTCACCACAGATTTCCTTTTTGTTTTTCTTATTTCAAGTGAAACATTAGACAGCCAGAGCATGAAACCACAAGGGCTTTGACCAGGCTCAACTAAGAACTCACTACCCGCCATGCAAATGGGGTTTTCCACAAGCTTGCCCTGTTCCAGTCCCAGCTGCAGCCACTGACTGTAAAACTGCAGAACTGTCTCTCTCTCTCTCCCCCCAAGAGAAAGCCTGTTTTTCTCCCTCTGTTCACAAAACCACACGACCCTCTTAGAACAGACAGAATGTGGCTCTGACAAGTTCTTTCATCTATTGCCTTTTGGTAAACAACAATCCATTAGTAAAGTCTCTTGGGCACTCTCCAAGGCTTTTGCAAAGGCTGTGGAGCCGATATATCTAGCATTAGCAGAGCTCCAGTATTTTAAATAAGATATGTTTTAAAGTGTATGTGACCTACACTGAAAATCCTTCCCCAATTTATCTTCCAAAAACATATCTATATTCTGTCACACATGAAACTCAATAACATTGTCTACCATAAGGAAGACAGAGAATCGTCACTTTGTCCAGCGCCCCTCATGGAAACCAGGGGACAAAACATTAAGGTAGCCAGTTAAAGGGGTTGAAATGTGTCTATTTCAATGCTAGGAGTATTAGGAATAAATGGGATGAACTCAGAGCATGGATCAGTATGTGGAACCACGATGTTGTGGACATTAGCCCTCCATAAATCTTCGTCCGCGAAGCCAAGCCAAAGAAGGAGAAAGAAAAGAAGATTAAAGTCATGGGAGATTTGAAATGAGGAAAGATTAGAGAAAATTGCTTTGTCATGTATAGAAAAGAAGACTAACAGGGATATTTTTAGAATTCTACATCAGGAACAGATTTCATAAAGGGAAGCTACTTGTTGGGACAGAAGAACCACAAATTCAAGGTTCAGGCAGAGAGCAAGAAGTAATATTTGGATTTTTCCAAATACAAACACAGCCAGTTGATCTCATCCATTTTGTTCAACTTGAAAGGATGGTGGAAGTAGATTGGATAGGTGCTTGAAGAAGTCGGGCAGGGGGGTGGCGGGGGGGGGGGGGGAAGGAAATTCAGGGCTACATTGAAAGGGCAACATCATCTACTCAATATTTGGAAGAAGATTGATGTAGAAAGAAATAAAACAAATTATCAATTACCAAAACTAATATTGATGCAAAACAAGTTACTCCCTTTTACCTTTCCTTTAGAGAATGGGAGAAAAAGGGATCAAAAGAATAGAAAATTGTTTTTCAGGAAATAGATTATTATCCTTTGAACAAATGAAAGATAAATACAATATAACTCAAGATCTTTGGCTTGGCTTCGCGGACGAAGATTTATGGAGGGGGTAAAAAGTCCACGTCAGCTGCAGGCTCGTTTGTGGCTGACAAGTCCGATGCGGGACTCAAGATACAGTGCTGGCATATTACCAATTGAGATCCTATTTGAAGGACAAATTTGGAAGCAGTCTGAGTTTACCAGAGGGAAGTAACTTTGAATATGTGATTACAGATACAATGATAATCAAAAGATTTATAACAAATATGTATATTAAACTGCAAGAAAAGGAGAATGAGGAAACAAATGGTAAAACTAAACAAAAATGGGAACAAGATTTAAATATAAAGATAAAAAAGGAAACATGGGAGAAATTATGTTCTGGAACGATGAGAAATACAATAAATACGAGGTTACGTATGATACAATATAACTGGATACACAGGCTATACATTACACCTCAAAAGTTAAATAAATGGGACCCAACAGTATCTGATAGATGTTTTCGATGTAAAAAAGAAATGGGAACAACAATTCATGCAATCTGGACATGTGAGAAAGTAGAAAAATTTTGGGAAGATCTAAACCAAATATTAAATAAAATTACAGAAAACAATATACCAAAGAATCCAGAGATCTTCCTCCTAAGTAACATAAAAAACAAAGCATTTGGAATTGATTTGGAGGATGCACAAAAAAGATTTGTTAAGATAGCTCTAGCCGTAGCAAAAAAATGTATTATGTCAACCTGGAAATCAGAAGATAATTTGAAAATACAACAATGGTATATAGAAATGAATAAATGTATTCCATTAGAAAAAATAACATATAGTTTAAGAAATAATATTGAAATATTTGAACAAATATGGGAGCCTTACATGAAACAAAATAGCGAAAACTTACCGGGGACATTCACTACCTAAATTAACGAAAGGAGAAGGAAATTAAAAGAATTGACTCAGTGGAATTTCTTGTTTATTTTTATTGAATGACAACATTGTTTGACTGGTTTTAATGTATCCTAGATTTTGTACTTTAAATGGACGGGAGGGGGGAGGTAGGGAGGGTGGGATGGGAGGAGGGAGGGAGAAAATGGCACTGTATATATTTGAAAAGGAAAAAGTATGTATTATGGTTAATGTGGTTTATGGTGTGAAAAATAAAAAAATAAAAAAAAATAAAAAATTTTTAAAAAAGGGCAAAGAATTGAATAACTATTGTTCTTTCAAAGAACCAGATCACTGGTTCAATTCTCATCTGTTTTAGCCAAACTGTTTGCAAACTACGTGGTTATTTTCACACATACACATTTCAGCGTGTCAAGGTGTAAATATTCTCCTTGTTCCAAGTGCTGCCATTATATCTGGACAAGGATCTGTAAACAAGTTTTTCATTGTGTTTGCCACAGAATCCAGAGCAAACAAAGAATTGCTGCAGGTCAGACAGGTAGGAAAGGCCAGTCAATATTTCTGGTCTGGACACTTTATCCTGACTTTATTGCAGTTTTTGTGTCCTTCTGTTTCCCAATACAGAATTACTGTTCCTTTCAAGGCATTTATTTAATGCTGATGCTGATGTTAGAGTAGAGAGTGTGACAGAGTATATAGAGGTGCTTGGTAGATAAATTGGGAAAGATTTGTTAGAGCAGGTCACACACAAACAATTTAAAACAATTTTTGCAGGAGTTTTGCAGAATGCTCAGAAATTTCAATGATGGACCACAAGTTTGCAAAAGGCAACAAAGTAGCAACATACAGTGGCAGTTTGTCTGGAAAACAGTTTGCTGTTTGGAAGAGCATGTGATCTTCACAGGCAGAGGCAAAACAGCTTTGCTCTCAGAGTGGGAGGGAGGGAGAGAGAGGAGAGAAACAAGTCGTTTTCAGGTGCATTCTCCGCAAGAATGTGGCTGCAGAAGCAGATGCAGACCTGTGGGATGGTCGGTCAGGTGGCAGCCCTGAAAGCGCTGCGCTGTCCACCAGAAAGGGACAGCTGCAGGAGAGGCGCCTCAGAGCACACTCCGGCTCCTGTCCCTTTGGGATGTCAGGGGTGGGGCGGCTGGCGTGGGATGTCGGGGCTGGGGTGGTCCACCCCTTAGCAGCCACTACAGGGCAAGAGCAGCTGGCACGGGACGTCAGGGGCCCGAAGTCCCGCGCTGGCCACCCCAGCCCCATAGTCCCGCACTGGGGGGCTGTCAGGCAGCAGGGAAGGTGGCTGTCAGCCACAGTGAGGGTGGTGATGGGCACTACCAGTTTCCCCAATAACCACAAAGACAAAGACTGAGGGAATGATACAGAAGACGAGCTGGCTTGGATCCAAGCTAGGGAAGTGCAGGGCAGGGAAGGGAGAGGTGGCTCGACCTTTATGGCCTAGGCCACAGGGGAGGAGTCCAGGGAAGAGTGTCATCAGGGGGCAGGCCAGTCCGTGCCTTTACCAGCCAATGACTATGTACAATCCATATCATTACATTCATCCCTTAATTTTAAACAGGAACCTCCCCACCCCTCCTTTTTTCCCCAGAGGTGGAACCCACAAACAAAAAAATACTTCTGTCTAACTAGAGGTTCAATCACACTGGTGACTTCTTCCTTCTGCGGGACCAACGGGGAGTAGGTATGTCTGTGCTCTGCTGTTCAGGAAGGGAGACTGCCACAGTGGGGGTGGGGGGTGGGGGGTAGGGGAGGAACTGTCAGGGTCGAGGTGATGTCTCTCGAGGGACCAACTCCTGGAGTGGAAAGTCGGGCGAGTCAGCCTCCAGTATTGAGTTCCAGTGTAGGGTAGTCTGCTCCGTGGGGTGGTCGGTGGTGGACAAGGCAGTTTGGGGATCTCTTGCCCTCGCCAGGTCTTGGATAGGCACAGTGTCCTCGTGGCCATTGGGGTATCTCACATATGCGTATTGAGGGTTGGTGTGTTCGAGATGGACCGCTTCCACCAGCGGATCCGTCTTATGGCCCCTTGCGTGTCTCCATAGTAGCACTGGCCCTGGGGTTGCCAGTCAAGGAGGAATGGAGGAACCATTCACCGACCTCCTAGGGAAAGCAAAGAAGCATTCATAAGGTCTTAGTTGTGGTGCACAGGAGCAATCGGATGGGGTGGAGCACTTCTGGCAGCATGTCCTGCCAGCGGGACACCGGTATGTTCTTCAACCTAAGGGCCAGGAGCACCACCTTCCAGACAGTGGCATTCTACCTTTCAACCTGGCCATTACCCTTGAGGTTACAGCTGGTGGCTATGCCTCTGGCCAGGAAGTACTGTCGCAGTTCCTCACTCATGAACAAGGACCCCCAATCGCTGTGGATATAATCGGGGTACCCGACAGAGTGAAGATGCTGCGCAGTGCCTTGATTACCGTCACCGAGGTAATATCCGGGCAGGGAATAGCAAAGGGGAACCTGGAGAACTCGTCCACCACCTTCAGGAAGTAGGCATTTCGATTTGTGGTGGGTAGGGGGCCCTTGAAATCGACACTGAGTCATTCAAAAGGGTGTGTGGCCTGAATCAGATGAGCCTTGTCGGGTCAGTAGAACTGCGACATATTCAGCACAGATCTGGCAGCGTCTGGTCATGGACCTGATATCCTCAATGGAATACGGAAGGTACCGAGTCTTGATAAAGTGGTACAACCTTGTGACTCCGGGGTGGCACAGACTGTCATGGAGGGCCTGGAGGCAGTCGAGAAGCACGCTGGTGCAAGACCCCGGAAAAGGGCATCTGGGGGATCGTTGCGTTTACCTGGTCAGTACAAGATATTGTAATTATAGCTGGAGAGCTTGATCCTCCACCTAAGAATCTTGTCATTTTTGATTTTACCCCACTGTTTAGTATTAAACATGAAGGCCACAGGCCTCTGGTCTGTCAGCAGGGTAAACCATTTAATGTCGCCAGTGGCACACCACCTCAACGATCGCTTGTGCCTCCTTCTCGATTGAGGAGTGCTGTACCTTGGGATCATGCAGGGTGTGGGAGAAAAAAGCTACTGGCCTACCTTCATGGTTAAGTGTGGCAGCCAGTGCAAAATCAGAGGCATCGCTCTCCACCTGAAAAGGCCTGCATCGTGGCCTTTGCGATGTCTCCTCAGATCTGATAGAATGAAGGCTGTGGACTTAATCAGAGGGTGGGCCTTATTGGCGTACTTGGGCACCCATTGTGCATAATAGGAAAATGGTCCCAGGCACCTCTTCAGCACCTTTAGGGTGTTTGAGACTGGGAGCTCCATAAGAGGTCACATGCGGTCAGGGTCCGGGGCAATGACACCATGTGCCACGACGCATCCAAGGAGATCCAGACAGTCTGTGTTGAACACACACTTGTCCTTTTTTAAAACTTTTAAAAATTTTTCACACTATGAACCATATTGACCAAAATACACAAACATTTCCCTCTTGAATATACACAGTGTAATTTTCTCCCCTTTCCCCCCCTCCCTCCTTCCCACCCCCTCCCCACCCACTAAACATTTAACATATAGGATACATTAAACCCATTAAACAATGTCATCACACAATGAAAATAAATAAGAAAATTGTGTCATCTACTTTTACACACTGGGTCAGTTCATTTTAGGTGGTGGAGGTCTGCGGTAGGACTTCTCTGTTGTGTTCCATGTACGTGTCCTTATTGTACATCAAGGTGAGAGACTTGGCCATACGTAGGAACTTTGCAAGGTTCGCATCGTGGTCCTGCTGGTCATGGCCGCATTGTCAAGGTATGGAAACATCGCTGTCAGCTTGTGCTCCTCCGCCATCTGATCCATAACCCTCTGAAAAGCAGAGACACCGTTAGTAACAACGAAAGGCACCCACAGGAAGTGAAAAAGTTTGCCATCGGCCTCGAAACCCATGTAGAGCCCGTCACTCAGGTGAAGGGGAAGTTGATGAT
Organism: Narcine bancroftii; assembly: GCF_036971445.1. Taxonomy (NCBI): domain Eukaryota; kingdom Metazoa; phylum Chordata; class Chondrichthyes; order Torpediniformes; family Narcinidae; genus Narcine; species Narcine bancroftii. The sequence goes on from NC_091475.1 coordinate 68,410,919, forward strand.
AAACCAAGTTGAGGTCAATGGTGGAAAAGACTCTGCATTGTGTGACCTTGTTCACCAAGTCGGCTATCCGGGGTAGAGGGTACGCATCCAACTTGGTGAAGTGGTGATGGTTTTACAGTAGTCAATCACCATTTGGGGCTTGCCTGCCCCTCTGACCACGAGGACCTGTGCTCTCCAGAGGCTGGAGCTAGGGGCTATGATCCTCTCTGCCAAGAGTCGCCGAACCTCGATAGATGCTGAAATGACCGGCTGAGTTCCTCCAGCATTTTGTGTTTTTACTACAATCACAGCATCTGCAGTCGATCATATTTCACTCATGAGACATTGATGATTTCATTTGGTATTATCTAAATTTCCTATTTTATTTCATTGTTATTTGCCCATCTATTTCAATTCTAAAAATAATATTGTTTCTGACAAATGGCATTAAAATATTGGATCACTGTTAAAGAAAATACATTTCAAAAACCTTGAAATACCATTTAATTTTATCTGTATTGATAATTCATTTTTTCCTGTTTCTTTTGATCACCTGACAATGATTTAATATATTTAAATTTATAAATTTAGACACACAGCATGGTAACAGGTCGTTTTAGCCCATGAATCCATGCCACCAAATTACACCCATTAACCTACATCCCCAGCTATGTTTTGAAAGGTAGGAGGAAACCGAAGTCCCCTGGGAAAACCCACACAGACATGGGGAGAACATACAAACTCCTTACAGATAGAGTGGGATCCTTACTCAGGCCCCGACCACTGGTGCTGAAACAGGGCTGCGCTAACCACTATACTAAACCATTGCCACCCAAAAGTACAAGCAATTTTGCCAACACCAGATACTGCAACTTTGATGCATCATGAACCAAAAACAATGCAGTTGAGGCATTCAGTGGGTCAAGCAGCATTAGTGGGAGAAATATAGAATGGTTGATCAATCTCTTTTTCATGCTGATATTACTCAACCTGCTCAGTTCCTCCAACAGGATGGGGTTTTAGCTCCAGATTCCAGTATCCACTTTAATGTCTCCCTTTTTGCTGTAACATTTCAAATTTTCACCAAATATCATGACTATAAATTTAGGATGTCAAGTCCTCTATTTTCCTTTCAGAATTTTTTGTATCATGTACAGCTGTGCTGTTTTTGGCATTTGTTATCTTTGCCTACCCAAGAATATTGCAAAAATTTACTGGTTTTCACAAGAGAATCCCAATCTGAAAACATGACCTAAGTAACTAAACATGTGCTAACAGAGAGGTTATTCTTTGCCATATCGTAAATAATAATTAAAATCAGATTTTGCATTGAAAGTTGCATTTTTGCCATTCTAATGACAAGTGTAGTGAGTGTAAAAATTATAAATTTATTTACAAAGTAAAGGATGCACGATCTGATTTTATGACAGTCTTTTAGAACCACAGAAAATTGCAGAAGAGGAACAGACCTGTTCGGCCCTTCTAGTCTGTGCTGATCCACTTTTCTGCCTAGTTCTACTGATCTGCACCCAGTCCATAGCCCTCCATACTTCTCCCGCCTATGTACCTGCCCAAATTCTTCTTAAATGTTAAAATTGAACCTGCTTTCACAACTTCAGCTGGCAGCTCGTTCCACACTCCCACTCTGTGTGAAGTTCCTACTTAGGTTCCCCTAAACTTGTCCTCTTTCACTCTTTACCCATGTCCCCTGGTTTGTATCTCACCAACCCTACAGTGGAAAAAGTTGATCTATCTATCCACTCATAAATCTACCAAATCGCCCACATTCTTCTATGCTCCAGGGAAGAAAGTCCTAATCTGGGCCAAAAGCTCTCTTTACAACCCTATTTACCATGATGCCACTTTAAGGGAATTATGTATCTGTATTCCCAGATCCCTCAATTCTACTGCACTCCTTAATGCCTTACAATTTACTATATACATTCTTTTTGGTTTGTCCTTCCAAAATGCAACACCTCACACTCGTCTGAATTAAACTCTGTCTGCTATTATTCTTCCCAATGTACATTGGTTTGCCATAGTGAGAGATCCCATCAGTGCATGCACAGCAAAGAAAAACACTGAATCAGTGGGGAATCGTAGTAGAGCGACCCCAAAAAAGCACTAAGATAGTAAGGACTGCAGGAGCAGAGGCCTGAGGGAAATCGCAGGGAGAAGTCACGTGATGGAGTAGTGGCTGGTAGGAGAATACCAGCCCTCTCCAGAAAAGAAGAAAAAAAGTGAAGGAAACACAAAGCCCCAGATACACAAAACACAACAAATAAAAGATAAAGGTGCGGAGAAAAGAAAGAAAATGGCACGTAAGAAAGAAAGAGCAAAAACAATGGGGAAAAAAAGAAAAGACGCCGGAAGAGAAAGGGGAAGGCCTTACCTGCATGAAGAAGCAGGGACCTAACGTGCACGAAGGAGCCCGCTCCCTGAGGTTAGTGGAGACCCTGCAGGGTCGTGACCTCCCGACCACGGGACTGCAAAAATGGCTCATTGAGCCAAACAGAGGTGCACAATGCACACAACAAGGAAAAGGAGAACACTAATGGGAGGGGGGACCAGCTGTGGAGTGAACCTCCACAGCACGAACAGCTGAGAGATGCCCGACAGCAGGGCTCTCGGGGCTCTCAGCCGGAAGAAAAGGAAAACAACGGGAAAGGGAGGGATGAGAAAGAAAAACAGCAGCAGGAAGCCCAACAGATAACTAGCCCAGAAGAAGAGGACCAACATCAAGCCATGAAAAAAAATACCCAACACACTGACATAAGCAGCTTAACAAGAAGATCAGAAGAGACACAGATACAAGGAAGAGAAGTAGAAGACACAAACCCAAGAGCAGACACAGAAGAAGAAGAACAACAAGCTCTGCACAGAGGAATAGAAAGTAAAATGAATGGTCAGTACACAGATTTTAAAAAATTTCAAGAACAAATGAAAGCATTAAAACAATGGTTGACACTAGAATTTAATGAAATGAAAAGAAAAATGAAAAGTACAGAAGAAAAAGTGAGTAGAATAGAGCTGGTCATAACAGGTAAAGGATGAGAAAATGTGGAAGAATGTGTAATGGCTGTAGAAATGGAAGTGAATGACTTAAAAACAAAATTGGAAGTGACAAAAAAGTTAAAGAAACACAAGAGTTGCTAGCTTAGAAGATAGATATAATGGAAAACTATAGAAGGCGAAACAATATAAAGATAGTGGGCCTAAAGGAAGATGAAGAAGGCAAAGATTTGAAAGAATTTATAAAAGAATGGATCCCAAAAGTCCTGGGAATGCCAGAAATGCAGGAATGAATGGAAATAGAAAGGGCACACAGAACACTAGCCCCGAAACCACAGTCACAACAAAAACCAAGATCCGTTTTAGTAAAATTTCTGATACACGACAAGAGAAAATATATTGGAGAAGGCAATGAATAAAATTAGAGAAGACAAAAAAAAAACCACTGGAGTACAAAGGTAAAAAAAAATTTCTACCCAGACACAAGTTTTGAACTCCTAAAGAAGAGGAAGGAGTTTAACACAGCAAAATCGATCCTATGGAAAAAAGGCTATAAATTTATGTTAAGATATCCAACGGTGCTTAAAATAGTTATCCCGGGGGAGCAAAACAGACTGTTCTCGGATCTGGAGAAAGCACGAGAATTTGCAGAATGCCTGCAGGACAGAAAGAGAGATGAAGAGATGTAACAAGAACGAAAACTGAGAAATGAAAATGGGGAAAAGGGGAAAGGTGGTGGTGAGGAAGTGGAAATGAGGTGTAAACAGAGTATGAGATGGCCATGTTGAACTATATGATTATAAATATTAATAGGAACATAGGAAGTAGGAACAGGAGTAGGCCAAAAATGGCCCATTGAGCCTGCTCCGCCATTCAATACGATCATGGCTGATCTAATTTATGACCTAACTACATATAAAGATGTAAAAATAATCTATAAGTAAGAACTAAAGGAGGGAAGAAAAGGGAAGTAAGGGAGAAGGGGGGAAGAGGAGGGGGTAAAAAAGAAAAAGAAGAAAAGAGGGGGAGCTTTGTTGTAATGTGAAGATAAAAGTCTTTTCTGGAGGGGGTTGGGTGGGAGAGAATAACAGTCACTGTGAAATGAGTTGACACTTGCGAACGGGTTCGCAGTCTGAATGGAGAGGGGAGTTGTGGTTGCCCGGCAAGGGACAAGGGGCAACTCAGAGAGGTGGGGGACACTTGGGGTTAAGGGAATTTTAGATGTGGGAGTGGTTGAAGTATTTTACATTTTAGAAGTGTTATCATACATTGAGTTCAAAAAAGGAAAACTGAGAAATGAAAATGGGGAAAAGGGGAAAGGTGGTGGTGAGGAAGTGGAAATGAGGTGTAAACAGAGTATGAGATGGCCATGGCTGATCTAATTTATGACCTAACTCCACCTACCTGCCTTCTCCCCATATCCCCTAATTCCTCTATCATGTAAAAATTTATCTAACCGAATTTTAAATATGTTTAATGAGGCAGCCTCAACCACTTCCCTGGTTAGAGAATTCCAAACATTCATTACTCTCTGGGAAAAACTATTTTTCCTCATCTCTGTCCTAAATCTACTCCCCCAAATCTTGAGACTGTGTCCTCCCATTTTAGTTTCCCCGGCTAGCTCAAAAAACCTTCCTACATCTATCCTATCCATACCCTTCATAATCCTATATGTTTCTATAAGAAATGGAATACATAACCAAATCAAAAGTAAGAGGCCATTAAATTTACTGAAAAAAGAAAAAATAGATATAGCATTTGTGCAGTAAATGCATCTAACTGAAATGGAACATATAAATTAAGGAGAGACTGGGTAGGGCACGTAACGGCAGCATCATATAATTCAAAAGCCAGAGGTGTAGCTATATTAATCAATAAAAATGTACCAATCAAAATAAAGGAGGAAATAATAGATCCAGCAGGGAGATATGTAATGATAAAGTATCAGATATATTTAGAAATTTGGAATTTGGTAGTTTTTTTTAATATATCCTGTATTTCCTCTATTTGCTCCTAATGAAGAGGATCAAAAGTTTATGCAAGATATTTTTTTGAAGATTGGAGATACGCAGGGGAATAACCTTAATTTGGATTCAAAGATGGATAAAACTGGACAAAAGACTAGCAAAAAGAACAAAGTAGCCAAATGTATGGTTAAATCAATGCAGGAAATGCAATGTTTGGATATATGGAGGACACAACACCCAAAGGAGAAGGAATACTCAGATTATTTGAGTAGACATAAAACATACTCAAGGATAGACCTGTTCCTGTTGTCAGCCCATATCCAAGGGAGAGTTAAGAAAACGGAATATAAAGCTAGATTGTTATCTGATCACTCACCCCTGTTATTAGCAATAGAACTGGAGGACATCCCACCAAGAACATATAGATGGAGATTAAACTCCATGCTACTTAAAAGACAGGAATTTAGAGAATTTATTGAGCTCCAAATTAAAATGTACTTTGATATAAATACAGAATCAGTGAAAGACAAATTTATATTATGGGATGCAATGAAAGCATTCATCAGAGGGCAGATAATAAGTTGTGTAACTAAGATGAAAAAGGACTACAATCAGGAAATAGAATAGCTGGAAAAGTAAATAGTACAGAAAAAGAACTAGCAACAAGGGAAAATACAACAAAAAGAGAATTGGGGGACAAAAACTAAAATACGAAACATTACAAACGTATAAGGCGGAGAAGAACATAATGAAAATAAAGCAGAAGTATTATGAGCCAAGAGAAAAAACATACAAAAAACTAGCCTGGCAGCTTAAAAGTGAACAAGCTAAAAGAAAGGACAAACAAATTACATATAACCCAACGGAGATCAATGAAAACTTCAAGGAATTCTACGAGCAATTATACTGAACTGAGAACAAAGGGAAAGAAGACAAAATAGATGAATTTTTAGCAAAAATTGAACTACTGAAATTGCAAGAGGAGCAAAACAAATTGATAAAACCATTTGAGATAGAGGAAATACAGGATATATTAAAAAAAACTCTTTCTTTGGCTTGGCTTCGCGGACGAAGATTTATGGAGGGGGTAAAAAGTCCACGTCAGCTGCAGGCTCGTTTGTGGCTCACAAGTCCGATGCGGGACAGGCAGACACGATTGCAGCGGTTGCAAGGGAAAATTGGTTGGTTGGGGTTGGGTGTTGGGTTTTTCCTCCTTTGCCTTTTGTCAGTGAGGTGGGCTCTGCGGTCTTCTTCAAAGGAGGTTGCTGCCCGCCAAACTGTGAGGCGCCAAGATGCACGGTTTGAGGCGTTATCAGCCCACTGGCGGTGGTCAATGTGGCAGGCACCAAGAGATTTCTTTAGGCAGTCCTTGTACCTTTTCTTTGGTGCACCTCTGTCACGGTGGCCAGTGGAGAGCTCGCCATATAATACGATCTTGGGAAGGCGATGGTCCTCCATTCTGGAGACGTGACCCATCCAGCGCAGCTGGATCTTCAGCAGCGTGGACTCGATGCATCGAGTAAAAAAAACTACTGAACAATAAAACACCTGGAGAGGACAGACTCCCAATAGAATTCTATAAAACATTTAAAGAGTTATTAATTCCTCCTCTCCTGGAAATAATGAACCAGATAGAAGAAACACAAAACTTGCCAGATTCACGTAAAACAGCAATAATTACAGTAATACCAAAGACAAGGAATGATCCACTAACACCAGCATCATATAGACCAATATCTCTACTTAACTCAGATTATAAGATAATAGCTAAACTATTAGCAAACAGATTGGCCGACTGTGTACCAAAAATAGTAAAACTAGATCAAACTGGATTTATTGAGAAAAAACGAACAACGGACAATGTCTATAAGTTCATTAACTTAATCCATGCAGTACAAGGAAATAAGATACCAACAGTGGTGGTTGCTTTAGATGCAGAGAAAGCATTTGACAGGGTAGAATGGAATTATTTATTCAAAGTATTACAGAGATTCAACCTGCCAGAGAAATATATTAATTGGATTAAAGCATTATATAAGGGACCAATGGCGAAGGTGACAGTAAATGGATATATAGCAAACCAATTTAAATTAAGCAGGTCAACTAGGCAGAGATGTCCACTATTTCCCTCACTGTTCACTTTAGCAATAGAACCATTGGCAGAACTGATAAGAACACAAAATAAAATAAAAGGGATAAAAATAAAAGAGAAGGAATATAAAATCAGTTTATTTGCAGATGACATCATAGTATACTTAACAGAACCAGAAATATCAATAAAAGAATTACATAAGAAATTGAAGGAATATGGATAAATATCGGGGTACAAGAACAAAGGGAAAGAAGACAAAATAGATGAGTTTTTAGCAAAAATTGAACTACTGAAATTGCAAGAGGAGCAAAACAAATTGATAAAACCATTTGAAATAGAGGAAATACAGGATATATTAAAAAAAAACTACTGAACAATAAAACACCTGGAGAGGACAGACTCCCAATAGAATTCTATAAAACATTTAAAGAGTTATTAATTCCTCCTCTCCTGGAAATAATGAACCAGATAACAGAAACACAAAACTCGCCAGATTCACGTAAAACAGCAATAATTACAGTAATACCAAAGACAAGGAATGATCCACTAACACCAGCATCATATAGACCAATATCTCTACTTAACTCAGATTATAAGATAATAGCTAAACTATTAGCAAACAGATTGGCCGACTGTGTACCAAAAATAGTGAATTGATGCCAATAAGTAATGCGAATTATACAGAATTTAAAAAAGAATCACCATTTAAATGGCAAACACAATAGATAATAACTTAAGCCACCTGTACAAATTAAATTATCTGCAACTAATAAAGAAATTGCAAGAAGATTGAGATAATTGGAAAGAATTATCAGATAAATTAACAGAATGGTACAAACAAGGTGGTTTGCAGCTGCCAAACTTTAAAAATTATTATAGAGCAGCACAATTAAGATATCTATCAGATTTTTATCAAACAAGGGAAAAACCAGATTGGACCAAGATAGAGCTAGATAAAATAGGGGAGAAGGTACCGAACATATACTTTATAAGTGGGATGAAAAACTGGCACAATATAAAAGTTCCCCAGTACTGCACCATCTAGTCAACATTTGGAAGAAGATTCACGTAGAAAGGAAAAAACAAATTACCAACTACCAAAATTATTATTGACGCTAAATCGACTAATCCTTTTTACAATCCTTTTCTCCTTTAGAGAATGGGAGAGAAAAGGAATTAAAAGAATAGAAGACTGTTTTTTGGGAAATAATTTATTATCATTTGAACAAATGAAGTATAAATATGGAATAACTAATGGTACAATGTTTGCATACCACCAACTGAAAACCTACTTAAAGGACAAACTGGGAACCAGACTGAGATTACCAGAAGGAAGCAGCTTTGAATATGTGATTACAGACACGATGATAATTAAAAGATTTATAACAAACATGTACATCAAGCTGCAAGAGAAATAAAATGATGAAATAAGCTATAAACCCAAACAAAAGTGGGAAAAATATCTAAATATAAAGATAAAAAATGAAATATGGGAAAAGTTATACTCCAGAACTATGAAAAATACAATAAATATGAGGTTACGCATAATATAATTGGTTACACAGGCTATATATCACGCCCCAAAAGTTAATTAATGGGATCCAACATTATCAGATAAATGTTTTCGCTGTAAGAAGGAAATGGGAGCAACAGTACATGCAATTTGGGCATGTGAGAAAGTGAAAAAAATTTGGGAAGATCTAAATCAGATATTAAATAAAATCACAAAAAGCAACATTCCAAAAAATCCAGAGATTTTCTAAGTGATATAAGAAGTAAGGAATTAGGCCTTAAACTGGATGAAGCACAAAATAGATTTATTATGATAGCCTTAGCTGTAGCAAAAAAAATATAATGTCAACTTGGAAATCAGAAGAGAGCCTGAGAGTACAGCAATGGTACATGGAAATGAATAAATGTATTCCATTGGAAAAAATAACATATAATTTAAAAAATAAAGTTACACTATTTGAACAAATTTGGGAACTGTACATGGAACACAACAGAGAGGGCCTACTGCGGACCTCCACCCCCTAAAATGATAGAATGAGAAGATTAAATGAAGTGACCCAGTGTGCAAAAGTAGATTACACAATTTGCTTGTTTATTTTCATTGTGTGATGACATGGTTTAATGGGTTTATTGTATTGTATATGTTGAATGTTTAATGGGTTTGGAGGGGGGGGGGGGGAAGGGAGAAAATGGCACTGTGTATATTCAAGAGAGAAATGTTTGTGTGTATTTTGATTATTTTGGTTCATAGTGTAAAAAATTTTTTAAAAGTGGCTACATTGCTTGAAGGCCTTCATGAGGCACAACAAGATCACATCTGACAGCGATCAATATGATCTGGTTTTCACAGCAGTGGGCCACTGAGTGTACCAGATAATCCATGACTGTGAAGGGTAGATGAGGCAATGGCCCTTGGAGCCATGATGAACTCTATGTATGCTCACTACCAACTGGGCATTAAATGCCAAGGCCATTCAGGAACTGGGGCTAGCCTGTGCATGCCGGGATGTGACTGCAGTGACCTACCAGGAAGAGTTCATTCTCAATGGGCTAGTCGCCGGCTTCCATTCCCATCACATAAGGGAGCAACTCCTGGAGAAGGGTGACCGGTCGCTTCAGGAAATCATGCAGAATGCCGAAATAGAATGTGTAGGACTACTCAACAGGCCACGTGGGGAAAATGGGGGATGCCATCTTTAGACTCAGGGTCCATGACTGCCACTCCTGAGCACAAGGTGCAACTACTGCGGCCAGAGAAAACACCTGTGGAAGTACTGTCTGGCCCATAGCAAGACCTGCTCACACTGTCAGAGGAAGGGGCACTCTGCAGGTATGCCACTCTAAACCCCACTCTAGCAGTGCTGCATGCAGACCATGACCCATATCACCATCTTGGGCTGATCCAATTCTGGGGTCATTTCCAGTAGCCAAGAACAGAACATCCAGAAACAGTGCGCAATGACATGGGGTGATGTCACATCCAGCTTCTCTTATGGATTCCACCACATGTGATCCATGGGGGTGGCCATCTTGGCAGCAGCTGTTCCAATGATATAGCATCAGCAACTCAGACAGTTTGCTGATGTTGGCCTCCATTGTGCTTGACCAGAGCAGGCCACACCAGCTGGGGCAATTGATGATGGACTTGGTGTTAAATGGCCACACCATGGGCTGCCTGTTTGACATGGGAAGCACAGAGTTTCATAAATCCAGGTACAGCCCAATGTTATTCCCTGACAGTGTCCCTGAAGTGCAAAATAGTGCTAACCCCCAAATCTCTCTCCACAAAAATCTGTGGGTATTGCACCATCACCCTAACCGTGAGGGGCACGAAATATAAAAACTTCAAACTGCTGGTGATGCCTCACCTCTGCGCGCCTGTCATACTGGGGCTTGATTTCAAGTGCCATCTTAAGGGTGTGCTGATGTAGTTTGACAGACCACACCCCTTTCTTTCCTTCACGGTCAGTAATAACCAGTTCCTGGAGGGCCCACTAGTCCTCCAAAATTAGACTCAATCACACACCAGAATGCCGGGCAGGGTATCTGACCTGGGGCTTGGCCACCCTCTGGGTCCTCCCACCCCCTCCAAAACTTCATCCCAGACTCAAACCAGTCGTCACTAAGAGCAGGTGACACAGCCCGGGGACAGGGAATTCATAAAAATAGAAGTGGGGCGATTGCTGGGGAGGGCATAATAGGATCTGGTAACAGCCCCTGGAGGGTGAAAGTAGTGGTGGTGAAGAGTGGGGAGAAGCACCAGATGGTCATCGATTATAGCCAGACCACAAGGTTCACCTTATTAGATGCCTAATGTCCCCCAGATAGTTGATATGGTGAATGAGATCACCCAGTTCAGGATCATCTCCACCATAGACCTCAAACTGGTGTACCACCAAATTCCAATTCACCCAGAAGACTGGTCTTGCATGGCATTTGAGGCAAACGGCTGCCTCCATCACTTCCTGTGGGCCCTATTCAGCCTCAAACAGGGTGTCAGTGTTCCAAAGGAAGATGGATCGCATGGTGGATGACAATAAATTAAAAGCTACTTATCCCTATTTGGATAACGTCACCATCTGCGGCCAGAACCAGGAAGAACACTAATTTGCGAGGTTCCTGGCTACCACCACAACCCTCAACCTCACTTACAATAAGAAAAAGTGTGTATTTAGCACAAAAGAGCTGGCAATCCTGGAGTATGTGGTGGAGCAGTGTCATTGCCCCGATCACCAGCATATGCGCCCCTTCTGAAACTTCCTCTGCCCCAGAACCCCAAGGCTTTAAAAAGGTGACTGGGGTTCTTTTCCCAGTGGATTCCCAACTATGCAGACAAAGTCCAACCCCTGGTGAAAATTACCACCTTTCTCCCATCGGCAGAGGTCCGAAAGGCTTTTGAGGGCCTCAAGAATGAGATTGCCAAGGCGGCAATGCACACCATTGATGAATCTGTCTAAGTGGAGAGTGATGCCTCCAACTTCACCCTGGCCTCCACGCTGCACCAACCAGGCAGGTTAATGGAATTCCCCTCCCCCCACCCCAGAACCCTCCAAGGCCCCAAACTCAGGCACTCCACCATTGAGAAGGAGGTGCATGCTACATTGGAGACCGTATGCCACTGAAGGCACTATTTGGCCGGCATACCATTCACCCTGCTGATGGACCAGAGAGTCATCACTTTCATGTTTAATACAAACAGAGGGGGGATAATTAAAAATGGCAAAATCAAGAAGTGGAGAATTGAGCTGTCCCCCTATTATGAGATCTTGATTCAGCCAGGCAAGCTCAATGAGCCACTCGATGCCCTGTCCAGGGGAACCTGTGCCAGGGCGCAAGTAGATTGCCTCTAAGCCCTCCATGATAGCCACTGTCTCCCCGGGGTCACAAGGCTCAGTAGAGGAGGTCAGGGAGCTGACAAAATTGTTCTGTCTGTGCAGAATGCAAGTTGCATTTTTACCAACAGGAGAGAGACCAGCTCATCAAGACCACCTGCCCCTTTGAACATCTCAGCATGGACTTCAAGGGGCCCCTCTCATCCACGAAGTGGAACATGTACTTCCTGAATATAATGGATGAGTACTCAGGTTTACCATTCGCCACCCCCTACCCTGACATGACTTCATCCAGTCACTAAAGCACTCCATACCATCATCACCCTGTTCGGAACCCAAGTTATATTCACAGTAAATGGGGGTCCTCATTCATGAGTGAGAAGTTGCGGCAATACTTCCTTTCCAAGGGCTTAGTCATGAGTAGAACCACCGGGTATAATCCCCGCAGGAACGAGCAGGTGGAAAGGGAGAATGGCACAATCTGGAAGGCAGTCCTTCTGGCCCTCTAGACGAAAGGGATACCGATCTCCCAGTTATAAGAGGTCCTTCCTGAAGCTCTGCACACCACCAGGTCCCTATTTTGCACTGCAACTAATGCCACCTCACATGAGAAATTGTTCTCCTTCCTTAGGAGGTTGGCGTCAGGAACTACGCTGCCAGTCTGGCTAATGACCCCAGGGCCAGTGCTTCTCCGGAAGCATGTTATGAACCACAAGGCGGACCCACTGGTTGAGGAATTGCACCTCCTGCATGCTAACCCACAGTATCTCTGGTAAGGTTCTCTGACAGACAGGATGACAGTGTTCACCTGGGATCTCACTCGAACTGAGGCCCCAGCATGGGAGGTGTATCCAGTAGTCCCCATCAGCAACTGCTCAGCCCCAGGGACTATCCCAACGTGATGAAGTGAACCCACCACTATGGCCCCTTGAGCTGCCCTGCCCACCCCCCCCCCCACCAGAACCAGTACACACAGACAGTTCAGCCCTCTAACAGTCAGCCTGCCAAACAAGCCATCATTCCACAGGCAGTGCTGCAACGAATGCAGCTACAGCTAAAACCACTGGATCGGCTGAAACTAAGAACTGCTATGAACTACACGACCAGTGCTAATGGACATTGCCCCGCTTCACCCTGCTGGATTTCATCCGAAAAAGGAGGGTGAATGTGGTGGGCGCAATACTGCAGGTATGTCCTCACTGGACTGAGCAGGCTGGCACACCTTCTGTACCTATAGCTCCTCCCTGTCAGATCCCTAATAAAGGCCGAGAGCCCTAGTCTCCCCTTCATACTGGCCTTGGACTTGAGCCAGCACCATGTAGAGGCATGCCAAGTTTTTTTTTGATAAAGCCTTTGACTTCTTGCTTTGTGTCTACAGGTGGTCATTGATCGTGTCACACTAACATTCACTATATATTATGTGCTATCTATAATTACCTCAATTAGCCAAGGTTTCCTCAACAGCACATGGAGGGGAAAAAGAAACAATCTCCATCACTCATGTTCTTGGACTGTTTACATAGAGAGACTGGATGTCTTCCCTGAGAAAATGACTGACTGCAGGAACATTTTCTCCATATCAGAGGTAGATAAAATGAGAGGATACATACTTAGGTAAAAACAATGATAGAGATGTTGATCAAGAATTTGAGGGGTACTTTTGTTCACCTTAAGTGATAATTCAGTGGAAGCAGAGTCATTGCCAGCATTGAAGTGTCCAGATGAGTACCTGATTTTCCTCATCAGTGAAAAACTGAGCCAATTGCTGAAGATGGGACTAATATGGATTGGTCACCACTGATCAATGTGGATGTGGTGGCTGAATGGCCTGTTTCCATGTTGCACAACTGTGAGAACAGACTGCTGCTGCCATCTGTAGCCTTTGAACCCTGCTGGATTCCATTAATTACGTACATTTTCTTGGGGAGTGGGTGTGGAGAAAGAGGGGACAAAATTGATGGGATTACTCAGATTAGACATCAGCCCCTCTTATGCAAAAAGAAAACATGAGATAATAATGTGAGGAAGTTTCCCAAGTGGCTAAGTAGAGAGGGGAAAATGGTTCAAGTGAATATTTGATAAGGTTACAAAGGGGAAGAAGCGAGATGTGGAATAGGAAGGTGCGGTAACACTAGGGTCTCCAGAGTAACTAAGGTGTTGAGCTGATTGATGGGAACAGAATTCTTGAAGGCATCAAAATAGAATACGTAAAGGGTAGACACTACAAAAACTGCCTATGACCTCCTACCTTTATCCTTTCCTCCTCTCCCTTCCCCCTTCTTTCCTCCTCTTCCAACTTTTTTTTTATTCAGGCACCTGCCTGTGTTTGCTTACACATGGCAAAGGCACAATGGCAAAATGTTGGTTATCCTTCACTTCCCATGGATCCTGCATGACCTGCTGAGTTTCTCAAGCATATTTGCATTTTTCACTCAACCCCAGCATCTGTAGACTTTTTGTTTAATACACTGGAGAAAACATGCATTGGAACTCTACAGGATGACTTTACATAGTAGGCGATTTTGTCAGGAAAAATGAGACTTGATAATACTTAATGTGGATTAACCAAATATGATAAAGGGTAATTAAACCATCTTTTAATATTTAACCTTAATGCACTCCCCTGACTTAATCCCATTAATTCAGGTCCAGCTGAAAGAAATTCACTTGGTAACCAAAAACAATAATCAAGTTGCCTTTTAAAAATGAGTACTAAATTTTATTCCTCAGCAGTTGCAAATACATGTTCCCTTTCTGTACACAAAGCATACAAATTCAAGAATAATACTTCATACATCCAGTTAATATGAAAGGAGGGAGTATAGGGAAGACATTAGGGGCAAGTTTTTTTTAAAAGTTATGGATGCCTGGAATGCATTGCCAGGGGTGGTGGTGGAGCTGGAATAATAGGGGCATTTAAGTGACACTTAGGCTCATGGATAAAAGAAAGAGGGTTATTAGGTAGAGAGGTGTATATTGGGTCAGCATAACATCATGGGCTGAAGGGACTATATTGCACTCTAATGTTCTGTCCTAAAATGATGACATTAAGCTTAACAATATTTTAATCATCTTAATCCTGTTTCAAAGTAATACTGCTGCATTTTATTTCAAATATAAGGCAAAATCTTTTACATTGAATTACCAACAGATTAAAGATTGCTGGTGCATTTATTATCTCTGTATTAACAGTTATCAATCTTGGGTCCAGAATAAATATTGATTTATTCATAAATAGGTGCATGATTCACAGCAATTAATATTTTAAAGGCCATATGACTTTAGTGAATAAAATCACCCCTTTCCTCAGATTGAATACTGATACAGTTACCCAAGATAGGTTCAGTTTCACATTGCTATTTTGCTGCTTGGAAATTCAAATACTTATAAAACAAACTGTATTGGATGTCAATCTACTATTGATTTTTCATCATTTAAACTTCTTTTAATTTAAAAATCTAACTTAATCATTAATCCACCCAATTATATTCATTATTTTTAAACAAAAAATATGCCTTTTTAATAATGATAAATTTCACCTTCTATTGGTATCAGAATGATGTGCAAATTGCATTTAAACAGACAGATCAACAAAAGCATTGCAATTAGGAGAAAAATAATTAAAAGCAATGCAATGCTTGCAATACAGGCTTAATGCTGCTAAGTTCTTATCCAGAGCTGGATAAAGAGCTGACATCTTCCATGACACTGCCCTACCTTTTGCTGATAAGCACAGAGAACACAAAAATACCCTCCTCTTGGCAGCCAAAGAGCAGCAAGCTTCATGGAATACTGCTAAAATGATCATGGAAAACAGGAATGTGGGGGGACTGCCAGGGCAATTTAATGCAATTGATCTATTGATCACATGATCACAGCATGCAGTTCAAAAACTGGACTCTAAAGACATGTATTTTCCATTATTCAGGCCCACTGAAAACTGAAGCTGATTAGTACTGTGCAAAACATTGATGTCAGACTGCAGATCTTTTAACTGCCTTCTCATTACCAACCCCTGCACAATGAGCAATGCATGGGTCTGTGGGGGGAAGAAATAAATAAAGTACAGTAACTTTTCACCTGATTCATCAAGGTCACAACTTGAAGATGGAGACCAGAGTTGATCTAGCGATATCAGATGAGAGTGGAATCGGTGTGCTATGCACAAGCCATGACAGTGAAATCGATGGCAGGTATCAATGTCATACCTGGACAAGACACTGACCAAAGCATTCACTTTTCCTCCGATGTGCTGCATGTCCAATTGTATTGGAGGATTTAAACCATGTTTTGTGCTGGGAATGAGGTGCTTGTGTAAGTAGTTTTTGAGGAATATAAGCCATGGTTCTGCTGCTGAAGTTTGAGACTCTCTGAGAGGTGGCACATCTCTCAGCAAGAAGAAATTCTAGAGTCCAGCCAATGTCCCGGTCGGGGGAGGTGGAGAAGCTGCTACCGGCGCCCCGACAACCTACTACAAGTGTGCAGTCGTTGCCTCGCCTCGGCAGTTGGACCAGTCCAGGCGTTGATAAGTATAATTGGGAAGGGCTTGCATATTGTAATTTGATATCAGTTTTAGAATTTGTAATAAAGAATTGTATAAACTGAAGTGCTCTCAGCGTGTGTGTCTATTTTCTTTCGGTAGCTCAAACACTGTAACCAATCTAAAATGAACAAAGTGAGAGGTACAAGTTTATCCAGGACACCAATGAAAGTTGTAAGGCCAAGACCAGGTGTCAAATTTCTCTAGGCGAGAAGGGATGGGAGCTTGTTGTGACAGAATAAGTTTTAAAATATATATTTCTTAGTAAAGGAATTGTGGGCTGGACAGGGGCACATTTATAGACACACACAATTACACTCAGAGAGAAGCATTTTCAGAGACACAAGTTCTGGTAAACAGGGCAATAAAACCAGAATGATTGTTCATTGAAATATCTCAGACAATGGAGTATGCTCAAGAGTACATCTGGTTAACAAAATATTTTTCTGCTTGTTTACCTATGTAGTTAAAATGGAAACTCAAAAGCATCTGTTCAAACAAGTTGGTTTTTGCTTGTGGCAGACAATTCGGAACCATATCAACTCATACTTTTGGAAGAAAATTTCAAAGACACCAATGATATCATGTCATGCAATTAAAGACATTTGAAAAGCTGCAATTTAGTATTGCAAGAAACATCTGAAGTCAGAAAACACAGTAGTCTTTGATAAGAGATATTGTTCGTGTTGAATTCTCTTCAACATGGGAGATACACAAAATCAGTGAAGAGTCACTTCAGCTGTCGCTTTGAAAAGAGAACAGTTACACTGTGACCATTTTTACATGGTCACTTCATATAACCCTTGCCTGGGTTTGTGAGATTATTGTGCAGAGCTCACAAGTACTGAAACCTCCATGTAAGAGAGGGAAATAATTTGTATGAAGAACCAATTCTCTGAAAATAACTCTACAAGAACCTGAGATTCATCACAAAACTGACTGAACTTTAAAAAGTGATTCTTTTTACAATTATGCTTAAACTGTAATGGTTTTGGACACACACACACACACACACACACACACACACACACACACACACACAGTGGGGTTAAGTTTAGAATTAAGTAAGAAGCATTATGCTAATAATAGTTATTAATTAAAATGATTGTTTTGAAGCTTCCATTGTCTTGGTGAATTTCTATTGCTACTGGTCTAGGTCATAACATTATAATTATGGTATGCATAAGAGGCAGGGGGTCCATATAAATGGTGAAAGGGTGATCTTCCAATAAAAAATGGAAATATTTCACTGTTGTTATGAACTAACAACCCTTCTAATTATTTTTGGGACGAAAGGGACTTAGCACTAACACAGGAACAGCAAAGGAAAGTTCACCAGACAATGGTACATTTAAAATATTTTTTAAATTACATTTAAATTATGGTGTGCATAACATTTCTTACTTGTCTCAAAACTTAACTTTAAATTTAACCCCACTATGCACAAATGTAAGAGAGTGTGTGTGTGTGTGTGTGTGTGTGTGTGTGTGTGTGTGTGTGTGTGTATAATAAAGACCCACTCTGGAAAGTCCATTTTTAAAACTTCAGCAACATTTTAGTTTTGCATGAAGGTCTTAAATTCTTTGTTCAGAAATAATTACATAGTGCTTTTAAACACCATATTTTCAGGCCTCTTTACTCATAATTCTGCCCACTTTTCAAAGAGAGAGAATGTGGCTACTTTCTTCCACGATAAATTCACATACCCAGACAAGAATTGAACAAACGTGGCTATTTTCTTCCATAATGAATTCACAAACCCAGACAAAAATAGACCAGTAGAAATCTGTCCTCTTCTCCAAAGAGACAGCAAAGTGGTCTTATTTCAATAGCCACTGATTCTGTGTTCCCTGTTTCCCAATAGCATCTCTTCTGGTTACTGTAAGTCAACACCTAGGTGTCACAGGGTTTTGACTGATGTCAACTCCAAACTGATCTCATTCAAAAATGTCTGAATTTGATAATATATTTCCCTAAATCATGTGACCATTTACATCATCAATTAGGTTAGTTCCAATTCTTTAAAATCATGTGATCAGTTATTGTAATTTTAAACAGTTGCAAACCCCAGTTTCTTGTAAATCATGTGATCTTCTTACTCGATCTTGTAAATATGACTGAAAGATTATCTCAATTAATATTACTCACATGGCTCTGTTTAATTTCTTTTGTTCAAGAGGCCTTGTGTTTAGTTTAAAAACAGATGGCTTCCTTCAGCAGTTCTTATTTAGTACTTAGATACATCAGTTTTTAAATAAAGCAAACTCTCCATTGTTCTTGAATAATTAAGACCCACTTCAAATCCATTAGCTCTCTTTCCAAGACATGTCAACTCCGAATATGAACTCTCTTCACTGAAAACAATAGTTCTCTGCAAATGTGCCATGATCTGTGTATGACCCTATACCAGCCCATAACTAACTTACTCAGAATACACATACAATATTTTAACTCAATAATTTACTAAGACATTTTTATACATGAGAAATATAGTTTAACATTAAATGGGGGGGGGGGCGCATGGCCTGATGGCAAAGGAAGAAAAAGTGTAATTCCGTCTTCCCTCAGCTGGATTAATAAATACCCGAATTAAAATACTTTAAAAAGTCTGCTCTGAAGTTGTCTGAATGTTAAAAAAACTATAATGGCTGCTAATACAAAGAAGTCGAAAGCATAGATTCAGAAGAAACTTCCTTTTGAAAGTACAGAAGAAACGAGGCCTACTTACCAAGTGGAATCCACAGAATCGATTGGACAGCCACCTAAGCAGCAACGCACTCCAGCTCATTTACGTATTACCCCAGCGCCCTCGAAAGATGGTGCCGGGCTTCCAATTTTTTCATATTATCTTTATGTTGGGCACGATGTAGAATTGCCGGAGTCAATAGTGTCAGGCCCGATGAGTGATACCGATGCGGGTCCTGGCAGTGGGTCGGAAGACGCGTATGCACAGGCCTTGGTGCTGCCAGACATGCGCGGTCCGTTGTGAGTACGCAATCTTTTAGACAGGGTCTGGGCTGTCAGTGAAGTCGGCAGACAACGATCTGAACATGTCGGGTCTGGGTCTGCAAGTGTGCAGACCAGAAGCAAAGTGATGAAAATGGCAGAATCAAAGGAACAACAAGGAAAAGTTTTTTGCCAAACTGAAGAAATGGAAGAAGAGTCACTGACTGCTACTGAAAGGAAAGAAGGTAGGTCTCATGGAGAGACTTTTGATGCTGTTTTTACAATTTTGGAATTTATAGCTCATCAAATGGGTAATATGTCAACACAAATGTCTACTCATATTGACCATGGATTTATGAATATGTCCAAATAAATGAATAATATTTGTGAAGAAGTTTCTTCTGTTAAGAAAGATATTTTGGTCATTAAAGCTGATGTTACTAGATGCTTGAATATGGTGGATACAGTTCAAGACAATTTTAAGATGGAAGGTGCCTTTCAAGTTTGTAAAGAACAAGTGGATTGTAATAAGGAAAAAATAGAAAAAGTGGAAGATTCTTTTGTTTGATGGGAAATTCAGAAGGATTTATTGAAGAAAATAGACTCTTTGGAAAATCAAAGCCGTTCGAACAATGTTAAAATAGTGGGAATTCCTGAAGGAATTGAGGGTTTGGATCCAATTAAATTTTTTTAAAAAGTGGATTCCTGAACCACTGGGATTGTAATTTTTTCCAGAAGGTTTGGAATTAGATAGTGCACATAGGGCTTTAAGAAGTAAACCATATCCGGGTCAACCTCCACGAGCTGTTTTGATTCGTTGTTTACGGTACCAAGATAGGGAAACTATTTTGAGAGTAGCAGTCCAAAATGCATGCAGTTATCAATCCCCATTGATGGAACAAGGAAATAAGGTTTTTTTCTATCTAGATTTAAGTCAAGAAATTATTAAAAGGCTTAAAGTATTTAATTCTGCTGAAGAAGTGCTTTGGAGGATTTTCTTTTAGATACCCTGCAGTTTTGAAGACCTTTTATGGTAATTTCCAATCAGAGTTTTTTGAGAGTTATCACGATGCTTTAATTTTTGTCAATTCTTTGCCAGACAGGGCTACAGAAAGGCTTCTTCACCTAAGAGGAAGACATCTGATAAGAAGAATGGAAATGGTAACAGGAAGACAAATATGTCAAAGAGCTTGATTGATATTGATGATCCGGAACAAGTTTTGGGATTGAATTCATTGGGGTTGTGAGCTGATTTAGACATAATTTTATCTCCAGTTGGGGGGGGATGGAGGTCACTGAAGCTTTTGGAAGTTGTCCGCTACCTGTGGAAGGGATTTTATTTCTTTCCGCACCAAGTTATGTGGGGAGTTACTACATTTGTAGTTTCCTTGTATAAAAAAACCTTTTTATTAGTGGAAGTTTTATTTTTTTTAGAGAGAGGGGCTTAGTGATTGTTTAATTTAGATTACTTAGCAAGGGGAGCTTCAATTTGTTTTATTGGAGAAGGGTTTTTTTGTGGATATAAGGAATAGAAAGAGGGAGTTTTATTTTACTTTGATAACAATGTTAATTTGAACTTTGTAACATTTAATGTGCAGGGATTAAATCATCCAATTAAACAAAAACGTGTTTTAGCCTATATAAAAAAGATGAAAGTTGATATTGCTTTTTTGCAGGAAACTCATTTAACTGAAAGAGAACATTTGAAATTGAAGAGGGATTGGGTCAGTTATGCATTATCATCTTTTAATTCGAAAGCAACAGGAGTGGCGATTTTGATTCATAAGAAAATACCATTCGAACTTGAATCTTTGGTGGAATCAGCTGGCCGAATTTTAATGATTAATTGTAAACTCTTTGCTGAGTCATGGTCTTTGTTGAATGTGTATGCATCTAATGTCGACGATGAACAATTTATGTCTGAAGCTTTTTTAACTTTAAGCCAAGCTAAAGAAAATATTTTGATTGGGGGAGATTTTAATTCACGTCTCCAGAATGGAGGACCATCGCCTTCCCAAGATCATGTTATATGGCGAGCTCTCCACTGGCCACCGTGACAGAGGTACACCAAAGAAAAGGTACAAGGACTGCCTAAAGAAATCTCTTGGTGCCTGCCACATTGACCACCGCCAGTGGGCTGATATCGCCTCAAACCGTGCATCTTGGCACCTCACAGTTTGGCGGGCAGCAACCTCCTTTGAAGAAGACCGCAGAGCCCACCTCACTGACAAAAGGCAAAGGAGGAAAAACCCAACACCCAACCCCAACCAACCAATTTTCCCCTGCAGCCGCTGCAACCGTGTCTGCCTGTCCCGCATCGGACTTGTCAGCCACAAACGAGCCTGCAGCTGACGTGGACTTTTACCCCCTCCATAAATCTTCGTCCGCGAAGCCAAGCCAAAGAAAGAAGAAAGATAAATCTCTGAAAATTGTGAAAAAATCTAAAGCAGCAGTCCAATTGGTTTCTTTGATGAAAGACTTAAATTTGTTAGGTTTGGAGAAGTTTAAACTCGACTGAGAAAGATTTTTCATTTTATTCCTCACACCATGACTCATTTCAAGAATTGAATTTTTTTTGGAATCAGCACATTTGCAATCACATTTTATTTCAGCCGAATATAAGAGTAGAATAATTTCTGATCATTCATTGCTACTCATTTCTTGTGTTGGACTGGAAGTTATTCAATCAACCTTTCAGTGGAGGTTTAATGTAATGTTATTGAAAAAACCGGAGTTTGTAAAATTTATTAAGGATCAAATTGTTTTTCTTAGATTTGAATAGGAATACAGTTCAGAGTAATTTTACTGTATGGGATGCTTTGAAGGTGTTTTTACGTGGTCAAATTATTAGCTATGCATCAAAGGAAAAGAAGAAATTTTTGGCAGAGACTCGGTCATGGGAAAAAGATAACTGATTTGGAAAAAGAATTTCAGAGGAATTGTATGGAGGATAATAAGGCAGTTTTGACAAAATTGAAGTTATGATAGAATACATTAAAAATATACCAATTTAATCATTTGATTCAAAGATCTAAACAACGTTATTATGAGTTATGGGGGAAGAGCCCATAAAGTTTGGCCTGGCAATTGAAAACAGAACAAGCATCAAGAACTACTAATGCTGTGAAGAAAGATAATTCAGTTACTTTTAAACCTCAGGAAATCAATGACCAATTTTTATCATTTTATCAGAAATTATATGCTTCTGAGAGAGTTTGAGAAGATGGTTCTATTGAATGTTTTTTATCAGAATTAAATTTGCCAATATTAGGGGAAGAGGATGTGAGGAAACTAGATTTTCCTTTTACAGATTTAGAAATAAAGGATGTTATTCAACAAATGCCTAATGGAAAATCTCCAGGAGATGATGGGTTTACTGTTGAATTTTATAAAGTTTCTTATGATGATCTGCCCTCTTTATTTATGATGTTCTTCATCAGGTAACCCAAGAACAAGCCTTACCATATTTCATGTTTAAGTGCAATAATAACAGTTATACCAAAAAAGATAGAGTCCCTTTGAAAGTAGCTTCATATCGGCCCATTTCTTCATTGAATGTGGATTATAAAATAATAACAAAATTATTAGCCAATAGATTTGCTAAGTATTTACCACAATTGGTACATGCTGATCAGGCTGGTTTTATTAAAAATAGGTATGCTTCTGATAATATTCTTAGAGTGATTTCACTGATTAACGCTTGCTGAAAAAGCTTTTGATAGGGTTGAATGGATTTTTTTTTTATTTAAAGTGTTGGAGAAATACAAGTTTCGACCTTTTTTTATTGGTTGGGTGAAGGTATTATACAATAGTCCTGTAGCTAGGGTGGCAACAAATGGTCAAACTTCTTTCTTTAAATTATCAACATTGTCCTCTGTCACCAGCTCTATTTGCATTGGTCATCAAACCATTAGCGCAGGCTATTAGACAGAATGAGAATATTAGAGGTATAATGATAGTAGATGTTGAATATAAGATTAATTCATTTGTGGATGATATTTTGATATATTTAACTAATCCGGAATGATCTTTAATTTACTTGCAAGAATCTTTAGAACAATATGGTAAATTATCAGGATACAAATTGAATTGGGATAAAAGTGAAATATTACCAATTTCTGAAGGAAATTTTGACCAGTGTAGACAAATTACTAAACTTCATTGGAATGATAAAATTAAGTATTTAGGGATAATGATTGCTGTAAATATTCAATCATTGTATAATTTAAATTACGTACCACTAATGAGAAAGATCAAAGCTGATTTGATTAAATGGAAGGATTTATCTTTGTCATTAATAGGTCGAGTAAACTGTATTAAGATTAATATCTTTCCACGAATTCAGCATCTTATTCAATCGATTCCTTGTTTTCTTTCAAAATCTTTTTTTCAAGACTTAAATAAAGTAGTCCGAGAATTTCAATGGAAGGGAAAATGAGCAAGAGTAGCGATGCATAAATTGACTTGGAAGTACATTTTGGGATGTTTGCAATTACCCCATTTTCAAAATTAATATGAGGAAGCTCAATTAAGATTTTTTAATCATATGTTAGATGTTTCGTGTCCCCCGATTTGGGCCAGGGGAGAAATGGAACCTTGTCCACATCAATTTGTATTTAAATGGAATTCTGTTTTATCACAAAGATACAATCTACTGGTTTTGAAACACTTATTAGGGATTTGGACCAAAAAAGCATTTATTAATAGGCTCAAAAGGTAAAATATCAGTTCAGGCCCCAATATATCAAAATAAATCAATTCCTTTTACATGGAATAATAGATTTTTAGGAAATTGGCAGATCAAAGGAATAAAGTTATTGCAGGATTGTTTTGAAGAGGGTAAACTTTTATCATTTAATCAACTTAGAGAGAAATTAGGATTTCAGGGAATTCTTTATTATCAAATTAGGGAATGAAAAAAAATTTTGGAAGAGAAATAAAAATTCCCAAGTTAATGAAATTCGAGTTTATGATTTTTCATTTTTCAGATAAGGGTTTTATTTCAGAGATGTATGCGTTGTTACAAGATACTATGGATAAAATAAATTTAGATAAATCCAGGATTAAATGGGAAAATGATTTAACTTGTGATATTGATTAGGCTGACTGGGAGATGATGTGTTTTGAGGGTGTGAATAAATTGTTTAATGTAAAATATAGTATGATCAATTATAATTTTTTGCATCAGTTATATTTAACCCCTGAGAAATTGAGAAAATATGAATTTAGTAATTCAGAGTTTTGTTTTAGATGTGGATCATTGTTGGAACTTTGTTTATACTCTGTTTGGCTTTGTGATAAAGTTCAATAATTTTGGTAAAAATTAGGGACTTTCTTCAATGTTTGCTTAAAATTCAATTTTAATTAGATCCTAATATTTTTATGTTGGGTTATACTGTTCCATTTATGGACTTGGGGTTAGATAAATTTCAGACAGCATTTTTGCGTTCAGCATTGTCGGTAGTGCATAAATGTGTTGCGACTTCTTGGAAAGACGAATTGAGATAAATGTAAATCATTGGCATAACGAGTTGAGGTCCTGTATTTATATGGAAAAAAAAACATAATCTGCATGATAATTATAATTTTTTTGTTAATATGTGGTCGCCTTATTTGAAATGTACGAATTTAGTAATATCTTAAATTACGATAAGTATTTTCTTCAGTGCTTCCCTTGTGGGGTCTGTTGAGGGGGGGGGAGGGGGTGGGATAGTTATAGTTCTAATTTTTATATTTCATATTTTGTCAATGTTTTTGTTTGGAAAATATTAAATAAAGTTTTTAAAAAACCATTGAATTAAAGGTTAATACCATCCATTACACTGAGATTGATGGCCAAGGGTTCTTGACCAAACGTTCTGTGGTTTGACTGAGCCGGTGACAGCTTGGCTGAAAAGGAATGCCAGAGGTTCCCATTGGCTACAAACTCGTTGTTTTAACACTGCTCCGAGAGCACTGACAGATACATACATGGTAAGAGAGAGCAAGATTGGGCTTCTGATGTACAAAAACATCAGTCTTTGCATCACTGAAAATCCAGATGGCATCATGTCCCAAAGTTAATGGCCATTTGGATATGGACTTATCAGATCATTTTAGTTGTTCAGTGAGGGGTAATAGAGATGCTGCAGCCTTCAGTGATAAAAAGGTCGAAAAAGGCCAAATATAACAGATGTAGGAAATTCTCAAATCTCTCGTACTTTCATTAGACAAAATACCACGTTGCGTAACTCTGCCCCAAGAATGGAAGATCATCAGCACCAAAACCACATTTACTGGGATTGATCACAATGCCAAACTCATCAAGCCTCTGAAACCATGAGATAAGACAATGCTTGTGCTCCTCTTCAGCCATGCCTGTGACTAGAATATCATCGATGGAAACACACACAAAACTGATGTCTGAGCTGCAGCCGTAGACTGAATGGCATTCACAGAAACTCAAACATGTACCTTCATTTGAGAAGGTGTCAGAGCTTCACAAGATGCTGTAAGCAGTCGTTCCATTTCCACAGTTCCATTTGCTACTACTGACCAGGAGAAGAAGCCAATTTCTCTACTTTCAATGAAGAGGTTGTGGACATAATCTGCCAAATCATCGAAGGTGGACATTTGAAAGAGACTCACCAAATGCCCTTGAACATGACAAGGTAAACATCGAAGGAACTGGTTTCCAAAATTGTTCCAGCTCGTCTGCACCACTTCTTCAACATCTGTGACAGTTGCCCATTGCCTTGAACAGGGGTGACCAACCTTTGACCTTGCATGGCCCAGATGGCATGTCAGTGGTTGAATGGCAGATCGCACTCATGAATGTAATAAATACTGAAACACAGACATCATGTAATTTAAGTTTTTGATTGTATATTATGTACTTCAAGCAGAGACAATGTAGGAACATAACTGACAAACATTTATCAAAAAGCAATCCATAAAAAAAGTTCGAGCAACTGTATTCATTTCAAAAAACTACCATGATACATTTCAGGAAAGGGAAGGCATCTTCATATCTGGAAATGCACCAAAAAACAAGAGTTAGTTATTAAAATAACAATTTTTAAAAAGTCAAAAAGTAGAAAAATTAGTCATAATTAAAATTCTTTTCTTTGGCTTGGCTTCGTGGACAAAGATTTATGGAGGGGTAATGTCCACGTCAGCTGCAGGCTCGTTTGTGGCTGACAAGTCCGATGCAGGACAGGCAGACACGGTTGCAGCGGTTGCAGCGGAAAATTGGTTGGTTGGGGTTGGGGTTGGGTTTTTCCTCCTTTGTCTTTTGACAGTGAGGTGGGCTCTGCGGTCTTCTTCAAGGGAGGTTGCTGCCTGCCGAACTGTGAGGCGCCAAGATGCACGGTTTGAGGCGATATCAGCCCACTGGCGATGGTCAATGTGGCAGGCACCAAGAGCTTTCTTTAGGCAGTCCATATACCTCTTCTTGAGGTGCACCTCTGTCTCGCTTGCCATATAACACGATCTTGGGAAGGCGATGGTTCACCATTCTGGAGTTGTGACCTACCCAGCACAGTTTGAACTTCAGCACCGTGGATTCGATGCTGTCGCCCTCTGCCATCTCGAGTACTTCGATGTTGGAGATGAAATTGCTCCAATGAATGTTGAGGATGGTGCGTAGACAACGCTGGTGGAAGCGTTCTAGGAGCCGTAGGTGATGCCAGTAAAGGACTCATGATTTGGAGCCGAACAGGAGTGTGGGTATGACAATGGCTCTGTATACGCTAATCTTTGTGAGGTTTTTCAGTTGGTTGTTTTTCCAGACTCTTTTGTGTAGTCTTCCAAAGGCGCTATTTGCCTTGGCGAGTCTGTTGTCTATCTCGTTGTCGATCCTTGCATCCAATGAAATGGTGCAGCCGAGATAGGTAAACTGGTTGACAGATTTGAGTTTTGTGTGCCCGATGGAGATGTGGCGGGGCTGGTAGTCATGGTGGGGAGCTGGCTGATGGAGGACCTCAGTTTTCTTCAGGCTGACTTCCAGGGCAAACATTTTGGCAGTTTCCGCAAAACAGGACGTCAAGCGCTGAAGAGCTGGCTCTGAATGGGCAACCAAAGCAGCATCGTCTGCAAAGAGTAGTTCACGGACAAGTTGCTCGTGTCTTGGTGTGAGCTTGCAGGTGCCTCAGATTGAAGAGACTGCGATCCGTGTGGTACCAGATGTAGACAGCGTCTTCATTGTTAAGGACTTTCATGGCTTGTTTCAGCATCATGCTGAAGATTGAAAAGAGGGTTGGTGAGAGAACGCAGCCTTGCTTCACGCCATTGTTAATGGAGAAGGGTTCAGAGAGCTCATTGCTGTATCTGACCCGACCTTGTTGGTTTTCGTGCAGTTGGATAACTATGTTGAGGAACTTTGGGGGTCATCTGAGGCGCTCTAGTATTTGCCAAAGCCCTTTCCTACTCACGGTGTCGAAGGCTTTGGTGAGGTCAACAAAGGTGACGTAGAGTCCTTTGTTTTGTTCTCTGCACTTTTCTTGGAGCCGTCTGAGGGCAAAGACCATGTCAGTAGTTCCTCTGCGCGAAAGCCACACTGTGATTCTGGGAGAACATTTTTGGCGACACTAGGTATCATTCTATTTAGGAGAATCCTAGTGAAGATTTTGCTTGCAATGGAGAGCAGCGTGATTCCCCTGTAGTTTGAGCAGTCTGATTTCTCGCCTTTGTTTTTGTACAGGGTGATGATGGCATCACGAAGGTGCTGAGGCAGCTTTCCTTGGTCGCAGCAGAGGTTGAAACCAAAATAGACAGCAGTTCAATCAGCAGGTAACTTAATATTGTTTGTGTTATTGGGTTATATTATATTGTATATTATATAAATATGTCTTTAAAAGAGAGGGGTTTAGTGTAGGTCACTTCACAAACACTTACAAATCACACCTCAATTAAAATGCAAGAGCTTTGCTGAAAGAAAAACTTCATGTCCACAGTGACTTTACAGAAACTTTCAAGAATCCCTATGGGGACTTCACAAGTAGGTGTTAATTGGACTGATGGTGTAGAGTAAATGGATTATTAATTTGAAAGCAACAGATGCCCAGGCAGAAATTGATTCCAGTGCCGGATATCTGTCTGATTGCAGTTTATTGTTCTAACTGCATCACAAACACAGACATCTGGCTTTGCGCTTTTTTTGAGTGGCTTCGCTCAGGGGAGTGGGGAGAGCAAGCAGTTCAGAGGAGGCGCATATATCGAACATATTAATTGCAGTTAACAAAAAGAAAGCTTTGCGTGATATTGTTGAGCAATACATGCAAATGAAGAATAGAAAGTGTCCAAGATCCTTCAGGAAACTTCAAAAGTATGGTTCATGAGCAGGAATAGCCTTTATGAATCAGGCAACATTGGAACCAGCTGATAAGCATCCTACTTAATTGGAAAAGGTAAGCATTTGAAGGGGATTATGTGATCAATTATGTTAATCTTCGTCCGCGAAGCCAAGCCAAAGAATGTTAAAGGCATAATTCCTCCTGAAGTCCACAATCATCTCCTTGCTTTTGCTGACATTGAGCACAAGGTTGTTGGTGTGACACCACTCAAAGAGCTGATCTATCTCCCTTTTTTATGATTTCTCATTGCTGCTCATGATTCTGCCAACAATTTTGTTGAAAATTTGTTGATGCCATTTGAATTAATCCTGGCCACACAGTCATGGTTGTATAATGAGTAGAGCAGTGGGCTAAGCATGCATCCTTGTGGTGTGCTGGCATTGCTAATCAGTGAGGAAGAGACATAGTTTCCAATTCATACTGTGGTCTTCCGAAGAGAAAATCAAGGATCTAATTGCAGAGGGGGATACAGTGGCCCAGAATTTTCTTTTCTTTTTAAAAATATTTTTATTGATGTTTTACAATATAAACAATGTGATGTAAGATTCAAGAAAATCAAAATATTATACAATATTCTTATTAATAAGGAAATCCAGAGCACATTCACAGTTTTACAAAACCAAAAGAAAAATTTCAAAACCCCTTGTTCTAAGGTTGAAAATTGACATGTACGAATCAAGTGACATCAACTTGGAGAAGGTCGATACAGCACCAAAATTCCAGAACAACCTTAAATCATAAGATTATGATAATTCATAAATGGGTCCCATGTCTTTTGGAACTTAACATTTGAATCCTTGATAGCATATTTAATTTTTTCAAAAGTTAAACAACTCATATTATCTCTCAGTCATTGTGCATGTGTAAGTGGAGTATTATCTTTCCATTTAATCAAAATTCCACATCTGGCTAACAAAGTTGTAAAAGGTAAAATTTGGCTTTGAATTGAAATCAATAATACATCAACATCTTGAGGTCATCCAAAGAGAGCAATTAAAGAGCAATTTTAACTTAAGAATTACTGATAGTGTTTGAAAAACATCTTTCCAAAATTCTTCTGTCAGGAAAATCCAGAACATATGAACTAAAGAAGCATCACCAAACTTGCATTTGTAAGAGGATTTATGTCTGAAATGAGACAACTTAACTTTAAACATGTGTGCTCTATGTACCACTTAAAATTGTAGCAAATAAGACGTAGTGTTAATCAAATTAAAAATGGAGTCCCAGACCTCATCAGAAAATGAAAGATTCAAATGCTGCCCCCAGGCATTCTTGATTTTAACTAAGGGGACTGGTCTTATATCAGCCAACTTATCATACATAAAAGATATTAAACGTTTATTAGAATATTGTAATTGAAAAAAAAGTGTCAAGAACAATCACCTTGGGGATTCTAGGAAAATCAGGGATCTGAGATTGAACAAAGTATCTAAATTGTAAATATCTAAAAAAATACAAGTTTTGGGTCTTTTTTTAAAAGTTGCCAAATTGTTGCCAATAAAAGGTCTTTAAAATATTTAATACCCAATCTTTTATAGTCATTGAAAGCAGTGTATTGGTAAGAAAGTAGAAAAAGGTGATTGGATATAATAGGGCAGGCAAGAGAAAAACTCTTAAATCCAAAAAATCTTCTAAATTGTTCTCATATTCTCAAACTATGTTTAATTATCAGATTATGTTAGTTTATATAAAGATAAGGAAGACCCTCGAATTTCCAAAAAAAAAGTATTCTTAACAAAATTAAGATCAATTTCTACCCATGTGGTGAGATCAACACAAATATGAAATTGTAGCTAAAGGATCAAATTACATACATTAACCACCCAGTAATAAAATTTAAAATTAGGGAATGCCAAACCACTATTCTTTTAGCTTTTTGAAGATTAACATTATTCAAACAGAGGTGTTTTCCTTATCATATACAAGATATGAGCAAATCAAGTGAATTGTAAAAGATTTTGGAATGAAAATTGGAAAAGATACAAACATTTAGGTAAAATGTTCATTTTAATAGAATTGATGCAACCAATCATGGAAATAAAAGTGACCACTTGATAGGAATAATTTAACATTAAATAACAGAAAAATTATCCTTAAAAAGATATTTATAATTCTTAGTAATTGATACTTCACAATTTTAATACAAAAATTAAAATACCTTGGTAAAGGATCATTTAGAGGTAAAAGTTCAAGCTTGTGCAGATTCAACTTGTATCCTGAAAATTGGCTAAATTGAAATAGCAAAGATAATATGCTTGGTAAAGAAACATCTGGATTAGATACAAAAAGCAAAAGATCATCTTCATACAAGGAAACCTTATGTTCAATGCCCTTCCTGTCAATTCCTGTAAAATCTCTATCAAAAAGTAATGGACTTGACAACAACCTTGTCAAAAATACTGTTGAAGATTAAAAGATTTTGATGGTTGTAGATTAATAAGAATTGAAGCAGTAGGACATAAATAAATAATAAAATATGTTCCAAAATTAAACATTTTCAGGATCACAAATAAATAACCCCACTCCACCAAATCAAAAGCTTTCTATCCATATAAATAACATTCAGAGACAGGAGTGGAGGTAAATATAAAATATTCAATAAACAGTGAATTTTAAAATAAGAATTACAAATTTTAATAAAGCCAGTTTGATCTTCAGAGATGAGTAATGGTCAAATATTCTCCAATCTGTGGGCCAATACTGTAGACAAAATCTTCATTGGCCTATAAGAAGCACATTGAAGTGGATCCTTCCCATTTTTCAGAGAGGATAAATACAAGCTTCATTAAAAGAATGATGAAAGGTTCCCTTGTTAAATGAGTCATTAAGCACAGAGCGTAGTTGGGGCATGAGCAATTTGGAAAAAGATTTTAAAAATTCAACAGGGTACCCATCAGGTCCTGAAGATTTACCTGACTGTAAGGAAGCAATTACAAAAAGTATTTTTACATTTAGAATGTAGCATATATGAAATTCTTTAACCATGTTTAGTTTTTTTTATATAAAAATCAAAATATTTTTAAAAAGCTACAAATTCTGGGCCTCTGTAAACCACTCCCCCAAAAAATGGATCTTTAACCAGCCAGAACAAATTGTAAACTTCTCATTGATTATCAAACACAGGTGCACCCCAAGGATGCATGCTTAGCCCACTCCTCTATTCATTATACACCCATGACTGTTTGGCCAAGTACAATTCCAATGTTATCTACAAATTTTCAGAATCACAGATGGTAATGAGGAAGTGCACAGGAGGAAGATAGACCAGTTCTGAGTGGTGTCACACCAACAACCTTACGCTTAATATCTGCAAAACCAAGATGATTATGGACTTCAGGAGGAAGTTGGAGGGTGGGGTGGGTAGGGAGCAAGTGCCAAGATGGCATAGAAGATGTGTGTTCCACCTTTCCCTTGCTGGATTATTAAATACCCAATTTTAAAAAGTATAAAAGTGGTTAAAAATTATATTTCTTTTTTTTGAGTAACAGTGATTCATCATGGCTACCAATGTGAAGAAATCTAAAACTCATCTTAAGAAATTACCATATAAAAGTATAGATGATCTGAGGCCTACCTGCACAGCTGAATTCACGGAGTCATTGTTGGGAGTCTCCAAACCTCAGAGGACCTCTGCACCGATCCTGCAGTCGCAAGGTGGCACTGGCACTTCGGTGAAGCCGTGCACACGGGCGGCCCAACTGACAAAGGGGCCCGTGAGCCTGCAACTTTGCTGGGTGGCCCAGGGACGCGCAGTGTAGCATCGGAGGATGCCCCTGTACATGCAGTAGTTCTGCCAGGCATGTGTGGATCATCCCGGGTCCATGACCTTTTGGAGAAAGTATGGGGGGGTCTCCCCCCGAGTGCCGGCACCCCAATGAGGCCGGGGTGCCAACGTCAGATGTCCAAACCCACAGCTGCACAGTCAAAGGACCTATGGTGACTGAAGGTGAAGAGAAACTTACCTTATTGGAATTTGCCCAGGAGGAGCCTGTAGTTTAAGGTCGACCTCAAAAAGTGGCTATGGAATCTGGATTGGACTCAGTGTTCACTCTTTTGGAAGGGATTGCTTTTCAAATGAATAATATGTCAAAACAAATGTCAACTCAAATAACCCAAGGATTATGGACGTGAAAACAAAAATGAATATTTTGTGAAGAAATGTCAACTATGAAACAATAAATGACTGTAGTTAAGAGTGATATTAACAGATATCTGTTGATATATTAACAATATATTAACAATATATTGTTATAATGATATATTAACAATATTAATATATTAACAATATCTGTTGATATTGTACAAGATAATTTTTTTAAAAATTGAAAAAGCTTTTTCTGAATGTCAAAATCAGGTGGAATGCAATAAAGAAAAAATGGAAAAGTGGAAGGTTCTTTTGTAGATTGGGGTATTCAAAGAAGGGATTTATTGGAGATTGATTCATTGGAAAACCAAAGCCAGAAAAATAATGTGAAAATAGTTGGTCTTCCAGAGGACTTTGAAGGTTCTGATCCAATAAAAAATTTTAAACATTTTACCCAATACCTCTGGGATCCAGAGTTTTTTTCCTGAAGGTTTGGAACTGGATCAGGCCCTTAGTGCATTGAGGAAAGAAATCACTTCCTGGACAAACACTGAAGGCGGTCTTGATTCGTTGTTTGAAGTACCAAGATAGAGAAATTATTTTACGAATGGGGGTACAGAAAGCGCGGCAATCAATCTCTGTTGATGATTCAAAACAAGAGTTTTTATGTCGATTTGAATCAAGAAGTTATTAGAAGATGACGGGAATTTAATTCGGCTAAAGATGTCTTATGGTGAAAGGGCTATAAGTTTGCTTTTCGTTATCCTGCAATTTTGAAGATTTTTTTATGGAAACTTTCAATCTCAATTTTTTGAGAATGATCTCGATGCCTTGGTTTTTGCTAATTCATTGCCAGAATTGTGAAGAAATGGGTGATCTTCACCATCATCTCCTAAGAGGAGGGTAAACAGAAATGGAAATGGGAACAGAAATAGGTTTGGAAAGAAAGAAGAGTTGACACGAAGTCTTCTTTACATTGAAGATCCAGAACAATCATTGGGCTTGGAATCATTGGGTTGAATATATTTACTATATTTAATTGTTCTTACATAATGAATATGTATCTGGCTGGGGGGTGGGAGGTGGGTGGATGACACTGAAAGCTTTGACTGTCATCTACCAATAGTGGGTTTACCACACCCAGATTTTTGGGGTGTTACTATCTTTGGGTGGTTTTTATATTTTTTGGGGATTTAAAAATTTTTTGTTTATTGTTTTTGAAGAATTATAAAGGGGAGCATTATTTTATAGAGTGTAAATATATTAGTAGTTAGTAAAAATGTCTACTTTGAATTTTGCAACTTTTACTGTTCAGGGACTAAATAATCCAATTAAGCAAAAGCAACAAAAAAAAAATGAAAATTGATATTGCCTTTTTACAAGAAAAATATTTGACTAAAAGGAACATTTGAAATTGTAAATAAAATGGGTTGGACATGTTTTGTTTCTTCTTTTAATTCTAAGAGGGGTGGTGATTTTGATTCAAAAATGTATCATTTGAATTGGAACAATTATAATTTTTTGCATCAATTATATTAGACTCCAGAGAAACTGAAAAAATATGGGTTTTTTAATTCAGAATAATGTTTTTAGATGTGATTCGTGTATTGGAATTTTTTTACATGCTGTTTGTACTTGTGTTAAAGTTCAACCATTTTGGCAAGGAATTAAAGTAGTTTTGGAAAATTTGTATAACTTTACATTACCATTAGATACAATTATTTTTTTATTGGGTAATTTGATTTCGCTGAGGGGATTAGGTTTGGATAAAATTCAAATTGCTTTTGTACGTTTGGTGTTATCAGTAGCACATAATTGTGTTGCGAGTACTTGGAAAGACAATACAGAGATTAATATACTACGCTGGCATAATGAATTGAAAACTTGTATTGTTATCTCAACCAGTCTGGTTGTGTTATTTCAGTTAGCAGTTTAGCTGGCGCTACAGGCTGTCCATTCAAGAAATTGATGAGGTGAAATCCGGGCAGAGAGGTGGAGGCGGCGGCCCCAGTCCGGGCACAGGGAGAGAGGGGGCGGCCCCAGTCCGGGCACAGGGAGAGCAGCGGCGGCCCTGGCCCCGGTCCGGGCAGAGGGTAGGCGGCGGCGGCCCCGATCCGGGCAGGAGCAAGGGGGAGGCGGCGGCCCCGGCCTCGGTCGAGTGAGGCAGGCGGAGGCCACGGTCTGGTTAGAGGTGGTGGCGGCGGCCCCAGTCCGGGCACAGGGAGAGCAGCGGCGGCCTCGGCCCCGGTCCGGGCAGTATGGACCGACCTAGGAGGGGAGGCAGACCGCTCCAGCCCGGGTAAGAAACCTGCATAGGAGAAGGCCACTCCGATGTAAAACCTACGACCCAAGGACCTCGCTGCCACGTCCCAGCTTGCTTGGCCACGGCACACGAACCATGGGTGTAAAGGGTGGGGCCAGGACTGCGCAGACTGCACTCCACCTAAAAGCTCCTTTGTGCAGGCCCGAGGACAGGGCCACGTCCCCCCTCCACGCCCCCCCCCTCCACTCCCCCCCCCCTCAATGTCCCCCCCCCCTCAATGTCCCCCCCCTCCACGTCCTCCCACTTAAAAGATGCTCACAAACTCAAGCTAGCATGCTGGAACATCAAAACCATGCTAGACAAGGCTGACAGCCACCGACCTGAACATCGGTCTGCCCTCATTGCACATGAACTCCTCAGACTTGACATCGACATAGCCGCTCTCAGTGAAGTCCGCCTGGCAGATGTAGGCAGCCTCCAAGAACGCGGCGTGGTCTACACACTCTACTGGTCTGGCAAGCCTTTGGATGAACGACGCCCATCTGGTGTAGGCTTCATGGTCAAGAACTCCATTACCTCCAAACTCTAAAACCTTCCGACAGGCCACTCGGACCGGATCATGTCCATGCAACTCCCCCTTCCAAACAAGCGTCGCATCACCCTCATCAGTGTCTATGCTCCAACCCTCCAGGCGGAACCAGCAGAAAAGGACAAGTTCTACACTGACCTGCGCAACCTCATTCAACGCACCCCAACAGCCGACAAGGTTGTCATCCTTTGCGACTTCAACGCTCACGTCGGCAAAGACTCAGAAACTTGGCCAGGAATCCTGGGCAAGCATGGTGTCGGCAAGTGCAACGACAATGGGCGCCTCCTGTTGGAGGTCTGCGCAGAACAGCGGTTTGTCATTACAAACACCCTTTTTCAGCAGAGGGACAGCCTTAAGACTACCTGGATGCATCCCCGATCCAAACACTGGCACCTCCTGGACTACGTCCTGGTGCGAGAAAGAGACAAACGAGATGTGCTCCACACCAGGGTAATGCACAGCGCGGAATGCCACACTAACCACCGGCTGGTTTGCTGCAAGCTCAACCTTCACTTCAAGCCAAAGCCCAGGAACAAAAAAGCCCCCAGAAAGAGGTTCAATGTTGGAAACCTGCAGTCAGACGAAGTGAGAGGAAACTTCCAGGCAAACCTCAAAGCAAAGCTCAATGATGCAATCTGCCTCACGGACTCGTCCCCTGAAACCCTCTGGGATCAGCTGAAGTCTACCATACTGCAATCCACTGAAGAGGTACTGGGCTTCTCCTCCAGGAAAAACAAGGACTGGTTTGACGATAACAGCCAGGAAATCCAGGAGCTGCTGGCAAAGAAACAAGCTGCCCACCAGGCTCACCTTACAAAGTCGTCCTGTCCAGAGAAGAAACAAGCCTTCCGTCACGCATGCAGCCATCTTCAGTGCAAACTCCAAAATGAGTGGTAGACTAGCCTCGCCAAGCGAACCCAGCTCAGTGCGGACATTGGCGACTTCAGGGGTTTCTACGAAGCTCTAAAGGCTGTGTACGGCCCCTCACCCCAAGTCCACAGCCCGCTGCGCAGCTCAGACGGCAAAGTCCTCCTCAGCGACAAGATCTCCATCCTCAACCGATGGTCAGAACACTTCCAATCTCTTTTCAGTGCCAACCGCTCAGTCCAAGATTCCGCCCTGCTCCAGCTCCCTCAACAGCCCCTAAGGCTAGAGCAGGATGAGGTCCTCACTCAGGATGAGACATATAAGGCAAATGAACAACTGAAAAATGGCAAAGTAGCAGGTATGGATGGAATCCCCCCCACAGAGGTCTGGAAGGCTGGCGGCAAAACTCTGCATGTCAAACTGCATGAGTTTTTCAAGCTTTGTTGGGACCAAGGAAAACTGCCTCAGGACCTTCGTGATGCCATCATCATCACCCTGTACAAAAACAAAGGTGAGAAATCAGACTGCTCAAACTACAGGGGAATCACGCTGCTCTCCATTGCAGGCAAAATCTTCACTAGGATTCTCCTAAATAGAATAATACATAGTGTCGCCAATAATATTCTCCCAGAATCACAGTGCAGCTTTCGCACAAACAGACGAACTACTGACATGGTCTTTGCCATCAGACAGCTCCAAGAAAAGTGCAGAGAACAAAACAAAGGACTCTACATCACCTTTGTTGACCTCACCAAAGCCTTCGACACCGTGAGCAGGAAAGGGCTTTGGCAAATACTAGAGTGCCTCGGATGCCCCCCAAAGTTCCTCAACATGGTTATCCAACTGCACGAAAACCAACAAGGTCGGGTCAGCTACAGCAATGAGGTCTCTGAACCCTTCTCCATTAACAATGGCGTGAAGCAAGGCTGTGTTCTCGCACCAACCCTCTTCTCAATCTTCATCAGCATGATGCTGAACCAAGCCATGAAAAACCTCAACAATGAAGATGCTGTTTACATCCGGTACCGCACGGATGGCAGTCTCTTCAATCTGAGGCGCCTGCAAGCTCACACCAAGACACAAAAGAAACTTGTCCGTGAACTACTCTTTGCAGACGATGCCGCTTTAGTTGCCCATTCAGAGCCAGCTCTTCAGCGCTTGACGTCCTGTTTTGCGGAAACTGCCAAAATGTTTGGCCTGGAAGTCAGCCTGAAGAAAACTGAGGTCCTCCATCAGCCAGCTCCCAACCATGACTACCAGCCCCCCCACATCTCCATCGGGCACACAAAACTCAAAACAGTCAACCAGTTTACCTACCTCGGCTGCACCATTTCATCAGATGCAAGGATCGACAACGAGATAGACAACAGACTCGCCAAGGCAAATAGCGCCTTTGGAAGACTACACAAAAGAGTCTGGAAAAACAACCAACTGAAAAACCTCACAAAGATAAGCATATACAGAGCCGTTATCATACCCACACTCCTGTTCGGCTCCGAATCATGGGTCCTCTACCGGCATCACCTACGGCTCCTAGAACGCTTCCGCCAGCGTTGTCTCCGCTCCATCCTCAACATTCATTGGAGCGCCTTCATCCCTAATGTCGAATTACTCAAGATGGCAGAGGCCGACAGCATCGAGTCCACGCTGTTGAAGATCCAGCTGTGCTGGGTGGGTCACATCTCCAGAATGGAGGACCATCACCTTCCCAAGATCGTGTTATATGGCGAGCTCTCCTCTGGCCACCGTGACAGAGGTGCACCAAAGAAGAGGTACAAGGACTGCCTAAAGAAATCGCTTGGTGCCTGCCACATTGACCACCGCCAGTGGGCTGACATCCCCTCAAACCCTGCATCTTGGCACCTCACAGTTCGGCGGGCAGCAACCTCCTTTGAAGAAGACCGCAGAGCTCACCTCACTGACAAAAGACAAAGGAGGAAAAACCCAACATCCAACCCCAACCAACCAATTTTCCCCTGCAACCGTGTCTGCCTGTCCCGCATCGGACTTGTCAGCCACAAACGAGCCTGCAGCTGACGTGGACATTTACCCCGCTCCATAAATCTTCGTCCGCGAAGCCAAGCCAAAGAAAGAAAAAAATACACACACACACAATTTATATTTTTGGCTCCCCTTAAGGAAGTTGGCTGAAGGGGTGAGAGGGTGGGTTTGGGGTTTATCTTTGTAAAGTCAATTTTTGATGATTATTGGACTGTGTTATGTTTTTTTAAAAATCTTTAAATAAAGTTAGAAAAAAGGAGGAAGTCAGGGGAACATGACCCAGTCCTCATCAAGGGCTTCGTTGAGAGGTTCAAGAACTTCAATTCCTGGGAGACAACATCTCCAAGTTGATGCAATCACAAAGAAGGTTCACCAGCAGCTATACTTTGTGAGATGTCTAAGGAGACTCAGTACATCACCAAAACTCTTGTAAACTTGCACAGGTGTACTTTGGAGAGCATTCTGGCTGGTTGAATCACTGACTAATATTATAAATATTTTATTTATAAGAGAAAAGGAACAACCACTTTTACAAAAAAATTAAATATAACATATCTAAATTTAAACATGGTTACAGAAATAAACTAAAAAAGAATCTACCAAAAAACTCAAACCCCTCCCCCCAAAACCTATCTTAAACATCCTCTCCACTAAAAAAGGAGAAAAAGGAGAAAGAACACCAAAAGCCATTCATTTAGTATGTGATAAGGAGACTCAGCACATTCAAAACCCTATCCTCAAATTTTGAATTTAAAATAATCCAAATATGGACTCCAAATCCTTTTAAATATATTTATCCCTTAAATTATATCATCTTCTCCAATGGTATACACAAACTTAATTCTAAATGCCATCTTTGTAAACTAAGATCCATTTGATCTTTCCATGAACTAGCTCTACACATCCTCGCCACTGCTAAAGCTAATCTCAAGTCATTTGAAATGTATCTAATTTATAAAACAAACATTTCACTAATATCTCCAAGTTTAAAAAATTTGAATAATAAATTTTATTTTTAAAATATTTTGCAGTCTTTTACCCTATGCCAAAATCACCTAACTTTATCACAAGACCATACTGAGTGTACAAACGTACCTTTCTGATCATTTCAACGAAAACAAATCAAAAACATTCAGATTATCTCTTTTCAAATGTTCTGGAATCCAACATAATTGATGTAGAAAATTATAGATTACAAGCCTATACCTAACATTTAAATTTTTTGTCATATTATCCCTACAAATATTTCTCCAATGAACTCCGAACTCCTTCTCCCATTTAAGTCGTGATTTATGTAACTCAATTTTGGACATTTTCTGCTGCAATAATTTATACATTTCAGAAATAAAACCTTTCTTCCCTCCATCACGACCAACATTTCAAATTTCAACTCTGGATAAAAGCTAATATCTCCCAAAGTAATCATAAGACATTGATTTAATTTGATAATAACAAAAAAGTGTGAGTAGGTATTTGATATTTTTCCTTCAACCTTTCAAATGATAAAAACTTAATTCAAAGCAGTCATTTATCATCTTAATTCCTTTTTGATTCAAAATTTTAAAGTTATTAATAACCATAAAAGAAAAACATTTATTCTGATACAAAGGAGTATATCAGGACAATATATCTTGGTTACAAGCGTATTTGTTTACCCCTTCCCAAATACCCATCAAAAGAAATAAAGTAGGTGATTTATTAAAACTTATAAATTTACCACTCCATTTAAATATACCATTCCAAATATAAATATCATTCCAATTTCTATCTTCAATTCTCTTTAATGCTATATCAAAGGACTCTCCAAATCAAGCATTCTATTTATAATTTTTAATTGCGCAGCTTTATAATAATTTTTAAAATTCGCAAGTTGCAAACCACCCAACTCATATTTCCATGTTAGTATATGCAGAGAAACTCTCACCAATTTTCCCCTTCCATAAAAATTTTCTAACCACTGTATTCAAATCTTTAAAAAGCTTTTTTGGTATATTACAAGGAATATTTTGTAAAAAGTTCTGAAGTCTAGGAAATAGATTCATTTTTTTTTTAATATACAATTCACTCTACTCACCAAAGTTAATGGTAAATCCTTCCATTTGTTTAAATCTTTTATTATAGAAATTAACAATAATAATTTAAATCAAATAATTAATCTGATTTGACCATTTAAAACCTATCACTCCTTTACAACCATAATAATCAGCTTCAGACAATGGCAAAAGCTCACTTTTATTTCAATTCACTTTATAATCAGATAATTCCCCATACTGTATTAACTTTTTCTGTAACACCTTCAATGACTCTAATGGGTCTGTTAAATATATTAATATATCATCTGCAAATAAACTAATCTTGTATTCCTCCAATCCTGATTTAATACCCTTTATATTCCTTTCCTGTCTTATCAATTGAGCCAAAGGTTCAATCACCAAGGCAAACAATACTGATGATAAAAGGCAAACCTGGCTGGTAGATTTCTCCAAATTGAAAGATTCAGATAAGACTCCATTTGTCATTACTCTAGGTTGCTTATATATTGTCTTAATCCAACTTATAAACATTGATCCAAACCAAAATAAATTTTAAAAACCTATTCTACCCTATCAAAAGCCTTTTCGGCATCCAATGATAAGACCATTGGCATGTTGGATTCCTCCAGAGAAATATTTATTAAACTAATTAATTTAAATACATTATCTGCAGAATATCTACTCTTAATAAAACCCGTCTGATCAATATGAATCAACTTTGGTAAATACTGTGCCAATCTATTAGCCAAAATCTTAGTCAAATTTTATAATCAACATTCAATAACAAAACTGGTCTACAAGAACCAGAATTCAAAGGGTCTTTACCTTTTTTTAAGAATCACTGTAAATTACAGCTTGAGAAAACTATTCCAGAACAGATTGTGTATCCAAAACTTGTTGTAGAACTTCAAACATTGGAAGCATTAAATTTTGACATTTTTTTTTTATAAAATTCCACAGTAAACCCAACTTCTCCTGGAGATTTACCATTCGGCATTGAATTCAAAACCAATTTAATCTCTCTCAAATCAATTGAATTCTCCAACTGTTCCCTCGTCCAATTATTTAATATCGGTAACGGCAATCTATTTAGAAACTCTTCTATTTTATCCTTGTCTTGTCACACTGAAGTATATATTTTTAATAAAATTCTTTAAACTGTTCATTAATATTCTGTAATAAACCTCTGAATTTTTTTAAACTGCCTTTATCATTCTAGACATTTGTTCAGATTTCAATTGCCATGAATTTATGCATTATTTTCCCCATAGCTCAATATTTCTGGTTAGATCTTTGTAATAAATGTTCAACTCTATAAAGTTTGTAATGCGTTATATTTCAATTTCAAAATCCAAATTAGTTTTCTTCTCAATTTACCCTTCTGTAACTTTTTCTACAACATTAACAACATTTTCCAGTTTTTCCATTTTAGCTGAATATTGTCTTTTTAGCTTCACTGTAAAACTAATAATCTGACCCATTAGATTGCATCCCAAAATACAAATTTACTACTCACTGAATCCTTATTTATATCAAACTGTTGAATTGTTCATTAATTTACAAAATTCCTAATTTTTCAACAACAGTTAAATCTCCAGTGATAAGAAGCCATCTTATCCGTCCCACATATGTTAATAAAACCAAAGAATGATCTAACATCCTTGATTTATATTCAGTCGAAACTATATTGTTCATGAGTTGAGTCGACCACACAAAAAAATCAATGCTAGAGTAAGCATCATACTTAGCTGAACAATATGAATAATCTCTCTTCTAAATTCAACTTACTCCATACATCGACTAAATTAAGTTCCTTCATCAAAAAATCTCTTAGCCATCTTTTTTCTAAGTATCACTTTACCCGACTTATCAACCAATGATCTAAACAACAATTACAGTCTCCCCCTACAATTTGATCATTAGAATATGACAAATTCAGTAAAACGTCCTGAAAAAACCTATCATCCACATTTCTTTGGCTTGGCTTCGCGCATAAATATTCACCAGTGTCCAAGATTCTGTAATTTTTTTATACAATCGACCATCAAAATCCTTCCACTGACTCATATACCGACTCTAAAATAAAAGGTAAGTTCTGAAGAATTAAAATCACTACCCCTCTTGCTTTGGAATTGAAAGAATACATGACCTGTCCTACCCAATCTCTTTTAACTTTTGATGTTCACTTTCCGTTAAATGAGTTTCATGCAAAAACGCAATATCAACTTTAAATTTCTTAATATATGTTAATACTCTTTCGCATTTAATCGGATCATTGAGCCCATTCACATTAAATGTAGCAAATTTTAAATTAGCCATCTATTATATAATCACCATAATCCATGCAGCTGGATCTCCAACTCAACAAAACAACACCTCAAAAATTAAGATAAAAGAATAAATATATTTTAAAAACAACCCAACCTCCTTCCCTCCTCCCTTAACTACCAAGTCTTGTTTGGCTTGGCGGACGAAGATTTATGGAGGAGTAACGTCCACGTCAGCTGCAGGCTTGTTGCGATGGTCAATGTGGCAGGCACCAAGAGCTTTCTTTATAAAAGTCAGTATCTTCAAGTATGATAAGCTTCTTCCAGTTCTTTATTCCCTCATCATCTATCGAAACTTCTTCAGAATCACTCGAATCTTTCTGCTGTGACTCTTCCAACTAATCTTTCTTCCCTTTCTTCTCTCCCCCGCCCGCCCCCAAATCTATTTGCCATTCTTTTTCATTTGAGGTGGCAAAGATTGACCTCAAGATCCGGCAAAGACTTTTCAAAGTCCAAAGCTTCTCTATCAACATAGATAGACAGACACAGACAGACAAATAGAAAGAAAAATCAAGTCATATTCCCATAGAAAACATTTTAGAACCACAGAAAATCTAAAAGCAAATTTATAACCTTTCTGCCAAAGGATAGTTTTTGCTGAATTAAATTCTTTACGCTGTTCAATAATATGTTGACTGAGATCCATATATAAGACTTCTGTTTTCAACCATCAAAGGATCTCCATGTTGCCTTGCATTCCAAACTGCCAACCTGAACATCAATTCTCTGTCTTGATATCTCAGACACCTGAACAAAACAGATCAAGATGGTTAACCAGGCATCGTATTTTTCCCCTGAAAGCTCTATGTGCTCTGTCCAATTCCAAACCATCCGGAAACATTTCAGCTCCCAACACATCTGGTATCCATTTTTGAAATTTTTTTTTACTGGTTCCAACCCCTCAAAGTCTTCAGGTAATCCCACAATTTTCTTCAATAAATCTGCTTTTTCAATCCTTCATCCTGTAAAATTATCATACATGTCAATTTTTTTTGACATTGTCCAATATCACTGACACAATTGTCTAACTTAACATCCATCTTAACTTTTTCTTGAACTTTATCCACCACTTTTGCATAATTCACAACATCAGCTTTAACAGTGGAAATATCTACCGTAACATTAGCCAATATACTATTAACAGATGTAAAGCCCAATGAAATTTGCTGTGACTTTGCATGAAACTGATTTTCAAAATAATCTTTATATTTAGAAAAGTGCCTACCCTGGCAGCCATAGATTTCTGTAATGGAAGATTCTAACCTATTTTTTAGCCTGTTTTTTCTTAATTTCCAGCTCTTGGTTTTGCAGAGCTGAGAACCTTTTTTTTATATATAAAACTTGCAGCTTTGGGTTCTGCAAGGCTGAGAACCTAATTGTTTTTAAGAATCAGC
Source organism: Narcine bancroftii (assembly GCF_036971445.1). Taxonomy (NCBI): domain Eukaryota; kingdom Metazoa; phylum Chordata; class Chondrichthyes; order Torpediniformes; family Narcinidae; genus Narcine; species Narcine bancroftii. The sequence continues at coordinate 68,455,192 of NC_091475.1, forward strand.
AGACATAAGCAAAATTCCACCGAGGGGCCAGAGATGCTGTTATCTGAAGAAAGGACATCTGTGTACCGAGAACATTTAATCTTCCTGCTTGTTTTGGTCACAGACTGTCAGAGGCCTAGCCTTGACACAATGTTTTGGTCACAGACTGTCAGGGGCCTAGCCTTGACGCAAAATAAACCATTTATTCAAAGTGATAAGCTGAGTAAGCAGTTTTTGGGTAATATAAGCCATGGTCCCGCTGCTGAAGGGAGAGACTCTCTGAGAGGTGGCAACATCTCTCAGCAAGAAGAAGAACTTCTGGAGTCCAGCCAACGTCCTGGTCAGGGGAGGTGGAGAAGCTGCTACCAGCACCCTGACAACCTACTACAAGTGTGCAGTCGTTGCCTCGCTTCGGCAGTTGGGACCAGTCCAAGCGTTGATAAGTATAGTTGGGAAGGGTTTGCATATTGTAGTGTGAAATCAGCTTTTGAATTTGTAATAAACATTTGTATAATCTAAACTGCTCAGTGTGTGTGTCTATTTTCTTTCGGTAGTTCAAACACTGTGACCAATCTAAAACAAAGAAAGTGAGAGGTACAAGTTTACCCAAGACAATTTCTCATACATTTCTTCCTCGATCACTGGCCAGCTCTTCTTCAGAGCTGGTTTCTTGCTGCTTCTCATCTCTCCCTTTATTAACTCCTTTAATTCTTTCTTCTGCCACTTTCACCTTCCTCTCCCCCTCCCCTCAGGTCTGCTCTCTGCCGATCCAGACTCACTGGACCGACGAGCACTGCCCCCCAGCGGAAAATACTCTGATTAGTGCGCATGCACAGATTCTTCAACATCTGTAGGAGATCATTGGGTGCCATCTTGTCAAGGACTCCGTGACCGGCATCACCGTCAGCGTCACCGATGGTCGACGCTGGGTGCAAGAAGAAGAAATACTCAAGGTTCCTGGTTCCAACTCAAAGATAGGCCAAACTTCTTCCAAACTTACCAATAGCTTTAAAATTAGTTTCTTCATTTGAGCTCTAGTTTTCTTCATTCTTATAATTACTTACAAGAACAAAACTTTATATTTTTAAAGGGTACTGAAAAACTGGGTTTTATGCAAATCTGCTGTGAGATGTTCAATCACATCTCTCCCCTACACCAACTCCATAGGAATAACCTCCAGAGGGTTGTTAACTTGGCCTGTGACACCAGACTTAATTCCATCAAGGAGAGCCACGTGAAGCAGTATTTTGAAAAAGCAGTCTCTATCCCCAAAGAACCCCACTAGCCAGGCCATGCCCTCTTCACTCTGCTACCATTGGGAAATGGTACAGGAGCTCAAGGACAAGCACTGAACAGCACAAGGACAGCTTTCCCCCGCCACCATCAGATTCCTGAATAATCAATGATGCTGCCTTACTTTGAGCACTATTTATTAATGTTATCTTTGGCTGAAGGAAATAGAATTTTGGTGCTTCTTTGCATTGTACAGAATATAACAAATTCATTACATTACTCAATTCCTCTTTAAATATCTACTTCTTGCCAGAGCTTGTGTTAGCTGCACCATTGTTTGAACATGCATTTAAACTAAAATACCTGCATTCACTTGTGGGCATCTCTATATTGAAGAGCAAAAGGTTTTGGGCAGACTGTCCCTGTACCTCCACAGATGCTGTCTGATCTGAATAATTCCTCCAGTTTTCCCCTTGCATGGAAATGCTACTCACTTGCTCTTACATTGAAATTATTTCAGGCCCCAGTGCAATCCTAACCCTACACTGGTCCTTCCCCACAAACCCAGTGAGTGGGAAGCCACTAACATACTCTTGCATCGTCTCCCAAGCATTGGAAGCATGACTGCTTCCCAAAGGAGTAATTCTCTATTCTGACTGTTTAAAAAAATTTTCTTGCACTACAAGTCATATCAATAACAACGTCCACAAATGATCAATATATACATAGTGATATTTCTTTTCTCCCCCTCATCCTTCTCCCCTTCCCCAACCCCTTCAAAAATTAAAACAAAAAATAAAAATGGAAAAATTGGTATCATCCACTTTCACATATTTTAAATCTTATTGTGCTCATAATTATGCCATTTTAAGAGATGGAGGTTTGTGGTCGGGATTCTTTAACATTTTATGTATGGTTCCCAAATTTGCTTGAATAATGTATATTTGCCTTTCAGACTACGTAATTTTTTCTAATGCAATACACTTGTTTATTTCTGTATACCACTGTTGCATTGTAAGGCATGTTTCCATTTTTCAGGTTATCATGATACTTTTTTTTTGCTCCTGCTAGCATTATCATAATAAATCTTACTTGGGCTGTCTAATTTTAGTCCTAATTTTATGTCTCATATTATTTAACAACATTTTTTTGGATCTTTTGGTATATTTATATTTTGTGATTTTGTTTTAATATTAGGTTTAGATCTTCCCATAAAGTTTTTACTTTTGAACATGTAAAAATTGCATCTAATGTTGTTCCAGTCTCTTGTTTACACCAGAAGCATCTATCCGATGCTCTTGGGTACCACTCTTAATTTTTTTTTATTTTTTATAAACTTTATTTAAAATTTTATGACATAAATAAAATAAAAATTACATTTAAAGAAATAATAAAACATAAGATAATAAAAATTAGAATACTACATCATTAACCCCCCCAATAATTATAACATATTAATCATCTAATTTAAAATTAGTCCAACCTTCCCCCCAAAATAAAGAGTGAAGAATTAATTAACAATGTTGTAAATAAAATAAAAAAACCCACTTACAAAAAAAGATAAAACTTAACAACAAAAAAAACTAACAAAATATCAAGTGGCAAAGCAGCAGGTATGGATGGAATCCCCCCAGAAGTCTGGAAGGCTGGCGGCAAAACTCTGCATGCCAAACTGCATGAGATTTTCAAGCTTTGTTGGGACCAAGGTAAACTGCCTCAGGATCTTCGTGATGCCACCATCATCACCCTGTACAAAAACAAAGGCGAGAAATCAGACTGCTCAAACTACAGGGGAATCACGTTGCTCTCCATTGCAGGCAAAATCTTCGCTAGGATTCTACTAAATAGAATAATACCTAGTGTCGCTGAGAATATTCTCCCAGAATCACAGTGCGGCTTTCGCGCAAACAGAGGAACCACTGACATGGTCTTTGCCCTCAGACAGCTCCAAGAAAAGTGCAGAGAACAAAACAAAGGACTCTACATCACCTTTGTTGACCTCACCAAAGCCTTCGACACCGTGAGCAGGAAAGGGCTTTGGCAAATACTAGAGCGCATCGGATGTCCCCCAAAGTTCCTCAACATGATTATCCAACTGCACGAAAACCAACAAGGTCGGGTCAGATACAGCAATGAGCTCTCTGAACCCTTCTCCATTAACAATGGCGTGAAGCAAGGCTGTGTTCTCGCACCAACCCTCTTTTCAATCTTCTTCAGCATGATGCTGAACCAAGCCATGAAAGACCCCAACAATGAAGACGCTGTTTACATCCGGTACCGCACGGATGGCAGTCTCCTCAATCTGAGGCGCCTGCAAGCTCACACCAAGACACAAGAGAAACTTGTCCGTGAACTACTCTTTGCAGATGATGCCGCTTTAGTTGCCCATTCAGAGCCAGCTCTTCAGCGCTTGACGTCCTGCTTTGCGGAAACTGCCAAAATGTTTGGCCTGGAAGTCAGCCTGAAGAAAACTGAGGTCCTCCATCAGCCAGCTCCCCACCATGACTACCAGCCCCCCCACATCTCCATCGGGCACACAAAACTCAAAACGGTCAACCAGTTTACCTATCTCGGCTGCACCATTTCATCAGATGCAAGGATCGACAATGAGATAGACAACAGACTCGCCAAGGCAAATAGCGCCTTTGGAAGACTACACAAAAGAGTCTGGAAAAACAACCAACTGAAAAACCTCACAAAGATAAGCGTATACAGAGCCGTTGTCATACCCACACTCCTGTTCAGCTCCGAATCATGGGTCCTCTACCGGCACCACCTACGGCTCCTAGAACGCTTCCACCAGCGTTGTCTCCGCTCCATCCTCAACATCCATTGGAGCGCTCACACCCCTAACGTCGAGGTACTCGAGATGGCAGAGGTCGACAGCATCGAGTCCACGCTGCTGAAGATCCAGCTGCGCTGGATGGGTCACGTCTCCAGAATGGAGGACCATCGCCTTCCCAAGATCGTATTATATGGCGAGCTCTCCACTGGCCACCGTGACAGAGGTGCACCAAAGAAAAGGTACAAGGACTGCCTAAAGAAATCTCTTGGTGCCTGCCACATTGACCACCGCCAGTGGGCTGATAACGCCTCAAACCGTGCATCTTGGCGCCTCACAGTTTGGCGGGCAGCAGCCTCCTTTGAAGAAGACCGCAGAGCCCACCTCACTGACAAAAGGCAAAGGAGGAAAAACCCAACACCCAACCCCAACCAACCAATTTTCCCTTGCAACCGCTGCAATCGTGTCTGCCTGTCCCGCATCGGACTGGTCAGCCACAAACGAGCCTGCAGCTGACGTGGACTTTTTTACCCCCTCCATAAATCTTCGTCCGCGAAGCCAAGCCAAAGAAACATATATTTAAATCAAACATATTTAAACATTTATTTAAATCAAACATAATACATGTATTTAACAAATAAAATCCACTTTAAAACTAAGTTCAAATATTAAAATCATTTATCAACCACATATCTGTTATACAAAAAATCATAATTAATACATAAATACAGAATTTCCATTAATACCATTTCCTTTATAATTCATCGAGAGAACAAAAACATCCCTTAGAAAAAAAATCAGATAAAATTTTTATTCCCTTCCCCTCCCCTTATATAAAAAAAGAAAAAAAAGTTCAAACTCTTATAAAATTCTCCATATTCTTCATTTATAACATCTTCAAAATTCTCTATCGAAATTAACTTAATTTTATTAAACTCTTCTCCCTAAATGTATTTGTACTTAATTTTCTTCTTTCTCTTCTTATCACCTTTCCCCTCATCTTCCTCTTCATCTATTTCAACATCCTCAATTTTTGACTTATTATCTTCTGACATCATCCTCTTAAAAAAGAAAGAAAAAAGAGAAAAAGTCCCCCCCCAAAAAAGAGAAAAAAAACCTAATTCCCTCTCAATTACAATCAGAAAACAAAGAGTTTAAAAAAATATTTATTAAAAAAAATAATAAAAAAACCCTTCACTTCTTAACCCAAAAATTAAAAAGAAAAAAAAACAGGTCGGAGATCACAACTACCTCCTACTGTTTAAACCGCCCAAAGCGGTAACTCCCCCAAAATATTGGGTGTGAGATAACTCACAGGTAGCTGATGACTTCTGGAAACTAGTGCCCACCCAGTTCCCTCTCCCAACTCCCATTTCATTAAACTATCATCATTATTTAAACTATTTAAACTCTTTTCAAAAAAAGATAAAAGTTTTATTTTTTTTTTAAATCAACATTACCACTTCGATCACCATTGCTTCCATTTCTTTTAAAAATCTGGATCCCACCTTACATCTCTACTCTCTTTGGAGACCTTGAAGGACTACATCGTTCCTGAAACTGAATGATTGGTAGAGAATAAGCAAAGTCCATAACCTCTTTAGGATTGTCAAAGAATTTTGGCTAAGTTCCATCCTAAAAAATCTTCAGTATCGCAGAATACCTGAATGTTGCCCTATGTCTTTTTCTCCACAACCGTTCTTTCACAGAATTAAATTCGCGTCGTAATAGCATAGTATTAAATCTCCATCTTGAAGCTTTCTGAACATCTTGTGAACTCAAATATTCCAATAATAATAATGAATGATCCGAAACCAATCTAGCCTTATACTCCACAGATGTAACCCTATCCTGCAAATGTGCTGATATTAAAAAATAATCAATTCTAGAAAAAGAAATTATGTCGCGAGGAATAAAAAGAAAAATCTTTCTCTGTAGGGTTAACTCTTCGCCAAATATCAATTAAATTCAAATCTGCCATTATATTAATATCATGGATTGCCATCTTAGACTTCTTAATTACTCTTGAGTACTTATCCAATAAAGGCTCCAACACCACATTCAAATCTCCCCCAACATCACATTAGAGTTTGATTGTCCAAGTAATAAAGACATATCCACAACAAAAGCTGTATCCTCAACATTAGGAGCATAAACATCAAGCAAAGTCCATGTCTCATTAAAGATTGTACAATTTAATTTTAATAATCTTCCACCATTTTTCTCTTCACTCTGTAACTAAAATGGTAGATTCTCATGTACCAAAATTGCCACACCTTTTGCCTTAGAATTAAACGAAGAATAAAAAACGTGCCCAACCCATTCACGTTTGAGTTTCAAATGTTCCTTATCTATTAAATGAGTTTCCTTTGCCATTGCGACCACCGTTTCTTCCATTTCTTCCAGAAATCAAATTCCCTTCTTGCAGCTCTGCCCTCTTTGGAGACCGTGGAGGACTACGTCGTTCCTGGAATTGCATAATTGGTAAAGACTGAGCAAAATCCATAGCTTCTTTAGGATTATCAAAGAACTTTGGTTGATATCCATCCTGAAAAATCTTCAGTACCGCAGGGTATCTAAATGTTGCCTTATATCCTTTTTTCCACAATAATTATTTCACAGAATTAAATTCATGTCGTTGAAACATAATTTCCTGACTCAAATCCGGATAGAAGAAAACATGATTACTCTGAACCATCAAAGGAGTTCTGTTTTGCTGTGCATTTCTAATAGCAATACGTAAAATAGTCTCTCTATCACAGTAATTTAAACAGCGAACCAGAACAGGTCTTGGATTCTGTCCTGAAAAAGGTCTCCTTCTCAACGCTCTATGAGCCCATTCCAATATTAAACCTTCAGAAAACTTATCTTGTCCCAACACTTGTGGAATCCATTCAGTGAAAAATTTGCTTGGATCTGGCCCTTCTATACCTTCTGGCAAGCCGACAATTTTCACATTATTCCTTCAGGATTGGTTCTCCAAATAATCAACCTTTTTCGCTAAATTTTTATTCTGAATCTGTAATGTTTCAATTATTTTATTCACATCTTGCAATTGATCTTGTACATCAGATAATCCTTGATCACACATCTCAAGTCTTTCAATAGTTTCAACTTTAAAAGCTCCATAATCAGCCATCTGTTGAGTATTGACATCCACCAATGCATTAATCTTAGAAGTAAGATTATTCATAGAATCACCTAAATGCATCATTGAAGAAAATATCTTATGTTCAAGACTCTTGAAAAGTATATCAACATCAGTAGATCCAGACATGGTGGGATTCTGCTGTTCTTGTGGAATCAAAGTCTCAGTAGACATTGTTTGAAATACTGGCATCCGGCCAGCCCTTTGTTCTAAAGGCAGCTGAAAACGACCTTCAAAAAGACTTACAGAATCAGAACGGAGCTCCAAGGCCGAATTCTTCGCTTGTTTTCCTGAATCCATTTCATGCTGAGTCGTGGCTTTTTGTAAACAAGCAGGCTCAGATAATTTCGGAAAATATAATTTTTTAACAATCTGTTGATGTTTCCTTTTACTTTTTTTTTAAACAAATGTACCATTAGGTATTAATTCAACACCTCATACTATTTATAAACTTTTTTTAAAAGTTTTAACGGGCACTTAAAGACAAAACAATAAGTTAGAGTCAGGAGAGGACTGGAAGGCACATCTGTTCCTTGTGCCATCTTGCCACGCCCCCCCCTCTTAATTTCTGAGGAGTAATATATAATCTATGTAGCCAGTTATATTGTATCATACATAATCTAGTATTTATTGTGTTCCTCAATGTTTCTAAACTTAACTTCTCCCATATTTCATTCTTTATCTGTGTTTAAATCTTTTTCCCAACTTTGTTCAGTTTATACTTTGTTTCATCCTCTTCCTTGTATTGCAATTTAATATACAATTTGGTAATATTTTTTTTAATATCATTGTGTCTGATTAAATATTCCTAGTTGTTACTTTCTGGTAATCTCAAGCTATTTCCCAGTTTATCTTTTAAATGAGTTTTCAATTGTTAATAAACATTGTACCTTGTGTTATTCCATATTTATCCTTTAATTGCTCAAATGTTAATAAATTATTTCCCAAAATCTTCTTTTTTCTTGATTCATTTTCTATCCCATTCCTTGAAAAATAAATTATCTATTGTAAAGGGAATTAATGGGTTTTGTGTTAATAACATTTTTGCTATTTGATAAATTATGAAAAGAATACACCTGGAAGAATAAAAGATAAAGTATGTGATGTAGTACTGGTGAATAGTTGTATTGCACCAATTTTTCATCCCATTTGTAAAGTTCTGGCATATTTTCTCCCAATTTGACTAATTCTATCTTAGTCCAGTCTGGGTTTTCTCCTCTGATAAAAATCTGATAAGTATCTTAACTGCGCTGCCCTGTAGTAATTTTTGAAGTTTGGTAGCTGTAACCCTCCTTGTTTGTAACTCCACGTTAATTTTTCTAGTGCTATTCTTGATTTCCTTACTATTTTCTTCAGTTTTGCAAAAAGAAATTGTCAGGGGAATTGGTAACATTTGGAATAGATATTGCACTCATGGGAACACATTCATTTTAATAGTTTACCCTTCCTATTAAATTTAACAGTAGTTCTTTCCAGTTCTCGTATTTTTTTAAGTAATGATTCACTAGTTTAATTTGTATAAATGTTTTAGGTTGTTATTGAAGGTAACTTATTGCCTGTGATTGCCATTTAAAAGGGGTTTCTTTAAATTCTGAATAATCAACTTTGGTCATTGGCATCACTTTACTTTTATTGGTGTTAATCTTGTACCCCAATATCTCTCCATACTCTTCCAGCTTTGTATGTAGTTTTTTTTTAAAAATCGACTTATCTGGTTCTGTTAAATATACTATGATGCCACCTACAAATAGGCTGATTTTATGTTCTTTCCCTTTTATTTTTATTCCTTTTATCATAGATTCCTTATCAACCCCACTAGTGGTTCAATAACCAAAGCAAACAGTGAAGGGGATAATGGGCATCCGTCTTATTGACCTGCTTAATTTAAAGTGATCGGATGCATATCCATTTATTACTACCTTTGCTAATGGTCCATTATATAATGCTTTAATCCAGTTAATAAATTTTTCTGGTAGTTTAAATTTTTGTAACACTTCAACCAAATAATTCCACTCTACCCTGTCAAAGGCTTTCTCCGCATCTAACGTAACAGCTACCGTTGGCATTTTATTTGTGCTACATGAATTACACTGATAAGTTTACAAACATTAGTCTTGCTTTACTAGTTTCAGTTCACAGTCAGTCAGCCTGTTTGCTAGTAATTTTGCTATTAATTTATAATCTGTATTCAATAATATATTGGTCTATATGATGTTGGCAATAGCAGGTCTTTTCCCTCTTTTGGAATTACTGTGATTATTGCTGTTTTACATGATTCTTTTAAGTTTTGGTCTCTTCCACTTGATTCATTACTTCTATAAAACTCTAGGGAATCCATCTTCACCTGGTGTTTTATTGTTTGGTTGTTTCATTAATAAATCTTGTATTTCTTCAGTCTTTAAAAATTCTGTCAATTTATTTTGTTCTTCTATTTGTAGATGTTGTAGTTCAATGTTAGATAAAAATTTGTCAATTTTGTAGTTTTTTTCCTACATTTTCTGTTTGGTATACTTATTTATAGAATCTTTTTAAATGTTCATTAATCTCCAATAGATTATATGTGATTTACTTATCATTTCTTTTGGTCACTGGAATGGTTCTGTTTTAAGTTGCCAGGCCAATATTTTGTGTTTTCTCTCCAAGTTCATATTTTTGAGTTGTTTTCATTATAATTTTCTCTATTTCATAAGTTTGTACTGTTTCATAATTTTTTCTCTGCCAGTTCTCTTTTTCTCTATATCTTCTCTTTCCACTAATTCCTTTTCTATAATTGTTAACTTTTTCCAACTGTTCTACTTCCCGATTATATTCCTTTTTAATTTTAGTTGTATAGCTAATTATTTGTCTTCTAATAAAGGCCTTCTTTTACTGATTACATATTTATCTTGAATATTTTAATTTGCTGTTCAATATATTCTTTGAAATCTTGTCTTTTTAAACAATGTAGGGTTTAGTCTCCATCTATATGTCTTTGGTGGGACATATATGGTGCTGAAATTTACCAAGTACACCCCTAGCAAGTTGAGCAGTACATTTTGGCATCACTTACCAAATCAAACAAATATCGAAGCAAAAACCACACTAATTGTCAATTCTGAAAGTGTTCATAGAACTGGCTGCTTACGTGCCCAATTATTCCAAAGCAAGAGGACATTTTAATAATACAATTCATGACACATGGAACTCTGGTATTCTTAGACACAAGAGTTTAACAGTAGGACGTGAATTTGAGCCTTAAACATTTTAAGCTAGATTCCAGTCACCCAACGCCCAAGAGTAAATGTGTAGAGTTACTAGTCATTCAGAGAATAAAGGTTTTTCCAAAGTGGATGGAAGCATTTGGGATGGCTGGTGGATATTTGAGTAATGGACAAGACAAATAGAAAACTATTCAATTGCCAGATGGTTCAACAACAGAAAATAGACAAAATTATGAACAGTGTTTTAAAAATAGTTTAAAGTCTTTTTAATGCTGATTTGAATGAAGATGTAATTAAACATGATGAAGAATTTAATTCGGCTCAGGCTGTCCTGTGGAGGAAAGGATAAATTTGCTTTTTGCTCTCCTGCTGTACTTAAAAAGTTATCTCAGTTTTCTCACAATGATGCTGAACCTCTTACATTTGTTAATTCTTTACCAGATAATAAGCATGTGCAAAGTCAAGAAAGATTTCCTCAACAACATGTTTTGGTTCCGAAGAGGAAGAATGGAAAGTGAGAGATGGAATCTCAACAGTTGATTGATATTGGAATTGATGATGAACAAGTTAATCAAGATTTGAGAGCTGCATTTCATATTTGAAATTTATTTTTATTTATTATTTTTTTGTTCTGCTGGGGGGGGGTTCGGCTACCGATCGTTTCGAAGTCTGCAGCCACTTTGTGCCATTGGTCACTCCCATATAATTGGGGTGGGGGTGAGTAATAGTAGTAAAATTTTCATGGGGTCTTTTTCCCCTTTTTCTTTAATCTTTTAGGAGATCTTTAGTTTTGTTTGTGCTGTAGCCATGGGGAGGCGCTTCACCATTTCTGGTGTGGTGCTTACAGTTATGTTCTAATGGCTAATTTAAATTTTACTACTTTTAATGTTAACGGGCTTAATAATCCAATTAAGAGAAAGATGGTATTGGCATATATTAAAATATTGAAGGTTGATGTTGCTTTTTTTTTGCAAGACACATTTGACTGAAAAGGAACATCAGAAACTAAATAGATTGGGTTGGGCAAGTTACAGCATCTTTTAATTCCAAAGTGGAGATGCTATTTTGATTAATAAAAAAAGTTATCTTTTAAATTGGAATCACTTTGAGTCAAGATAGACACTATTAAAGGTATTAAGGTGAAAGCTGATGATTTATAAATTTGTTTGCAGATGATGCTTTGATGTATTTAACACAACCTTTGAAATCTGCATGATAGATTTGAGCAATACGGTAAAATATCAGGCTATAAAATTAACTGGGTAAAGAGTGAAATTATGCCTTTAGCTGAAATCGATTATTATCTTTGTAGACATTGTCAAATTTAAGTGGTCAGATCAGATTAAGTATTTAGATATTGATAGTAATTATAATGATTTATATGAACTGAACTACTTAGCTTTATTGTCTAAAATTAAATATGATTTGAATTGGTGGGAAGATTTGCCTATAACATTAATATGTGTTAATTCTATTAAAATACCTTTCCTCAAATTCAATCATCTTTTTCAGTTTATTCCTTGCAAGATTCCTCAAAATTTTAAAGAAGATTTGAATGCTTTGGTGAGGTGGTTATTGTGGATGGTAAAATGGCAAGGGTATCATTACAGAAATTGACTTGGAAGTATGCATTAGATTTGCAACTTACTAACTTTCAGAATCATTATGAATCAGCACAGATAAAATTTATTAACAGGATGTTTGAAGTCAATAAACCTTTGATAGAGACTAATATTGAATTGGTGAGAAGATGGATTTGTTTATTTATAGATGGAATTCTCATTAATAATTTGTCTCTGTTGAAATATTTAATGGAAATAGGAAATAAAAAATGAAATTATAGGTACTCAGGGTAAAATTACAGGTAAAACTCCTTTGTTTCAAAGTAAGCTTTTTCCTTTTACACTTGATCAACTTTTGAAGTTGTGAGAACAGAAAGGAATTAAATTAGAAGATTGTTATGAAGCAAGACATTTCATTTCATTCCAAAGAATGAAAGAAATATGAAAGATCTTTGAATACTCTTTTCTTCCTTTTTCTTCTTTCTTTGGCTTGGCTTCGCGGACGAAGATTTATGGAGGGGTAAAGTCCACGTCAGCTGCAGGCTCGTTTGTGGCTGACAAGTCCGATGCAGGACAGGCAGACATGGTTGCAAGGGAAAATTGGTTGGTTGGGGTTGGGTGTTGGGTTTTTCCTCCTTTGTCTTTTCCTATTACCAAATTAAAGCCCTATTGTTGGATAATTTTGGGCACACATTTAAGATTTTACTTACTGATGGTGGTGAAGATGGATGAGATGCATACTTTATTGGAGAATAAAATGCTTCAGCTGGACATCTACAAATCTAATTTAAAATGGGGAAAAAGATTTATCCATATCTATCTCAGGATGATTGGATGAATCAATGAGGATAGTATGACTAAAATGGCAAATGTAAGGTACAGATTGGTTCATTATAATTTTCAGCAATTATATTTAACTCCAGAAAAATTAAGGAAATAAATTTATTTCTTCTGATTTAGGTTTTAGATGTCATAAGGAAGTTGGGTTTTTTTTTTACATTCTACTTGGTTATGTGAGATGATGAAACCTTTTTGGGTTAGATTTAATGAACTTTTAGAAGCTATTTTTAAATTGAAAATTCCACTTGATCCTTTAGTTTTTCTTTTGTTGGGTTATATTAAGAAATTGCATGTGGAGTAAAAATTAGATAAATTTCAAATTGCTTTTTTGAGATTGGCCATAGCTGTGGCTAGAAAATGTTTGGCAATTACTTGGAAAAATAACACCATTTTGAGTATTCAGTGATGGCATTTGGAAATGAGATCTTGTATTCTGTTGGAAAAGATAATTTACATATTTTTTTGTTAAAACTTGGAGCCAGTATCTGGAATATATGGGGTTGAATTATTAATTTTCTTCCCTCTCATTGATGGTGTTGCTTCGAACCATGGCAAATAACTGATTGAGTGTTTTGTTGTGTTCTCCTTTACCCAAATAAAATTTTCAAAAAATAGTTTAAGAAAACAAAATGTCTTATCAATTGGATGAGGGTCAGGAAGCAAACAATACCTTTCAAAATCTGTACATTATCCATCTGTTTTTAATGATCCTATAATTATTAATTTGCTTTATTATTATTATAAATTATATGTACCGATGTATTTTGCATATATTAAAACCAATAAAAAGATTGAAAAGGGAGAAAACAAGGAATGAATCTCTCCAAAAAAATCCATTACACTGCTGAAAGGGCTGCAGTTACTGGAAAAATTAATTTAGAATAGGCCCTCCCAAAGATGACACCATAGCAAATGGATTCTTGAAGCAACTTATCTGGCCAAGTTCTTTTGCAGGCAAAAGATTCAAAACAGTACAAGATACCTTTATTGTTACATACATAATACAGTTAGTTAACAGTAAAGGCATACAGTGCCCCCAATTTTCTGTCGATGCTCATCCTGCCCGCCTGTGACCTCTGCAGTGGTGTCTTTCTTTTTCCTCTCCTCTTCGCCCCCCCCCCCCCCCACCACCCCCGAATCCAAGTTTCTTGTTCAGAACCACTAGTATAATTAGAAACACCAGAGGCTCACCAGGAGTACTGATAGTCATTGGCACTCTCACAAAACAAGATCCTGACATCAGATTCTCAAATAAACTGCAGCCTTGAGCAAGTCCTTCATTATGAGCATCATAGTGCAGCTTGCAAAGCCCTGGCAGACTGCGTTTAAAGTGCTGCCAACTATTCTGAAGGACACTTTGTTAATATCTGTACTAGGTCAAATTTTGAAAATAAAGTCAGGACTCATTTTAGGAGGAGACATTTAAGAACTAAGAGAAAATAGCCAGGTCAAAAAAGAAACCCATTCTGCTCTAAATCAGAGTTTAAGAGCATCAAATTGCAGTTGTATGACTTCTGGGACCAATTTCCAGAAAAAAAAAATCACCTGCACTGCACACCAACAACAAAATCCAAGTTTAACTATGGCACACGGGTACCTAAATATTTAGAAAGGCTGGAAGGACCAATACCAGAAATTAAAAAAAAAAGCAAAAAGGAATGCATTTCTAGGTCTCAAAAATAAATGCAAGGTTTTAAATATTAAATTTTCCAATTGCAAATGAACAAATGTTGTGGCTGTCCATGCAAAACTGTCCATAATTAAGAACTTAAAGCCTGTCAACATGGCAGGTCTTCTGGAAGAATTTGATGAGGCTGCGCACAGAGGTGCAGGCAAACCAGCTCCGCACTGTTACAGCCACAACAGTAGAACAGCCATGTCAAGATGACGCCACCGAGCGCTTCCTCTCCCATGCTCAAACAGGCCATGCTCTCGCCTGCGTTGTGTTGTCGCCGACTGTACTTGGGCAGTACTTGTGGGCCACTTTATAAGGCGCACTTCCAACAGTTGAATTTTGAAAATCCCACACTGCAAGCGACAGTGTGTAGTCTTGTTATTTCATTTTCCTTCGTAGTACCTCTACAATTGGTGACCCCCAATGAGCCCAGTCTATTCTGGACTCTACACCATGGATGCTGCACACTAGCTGCTGGTGGACGTGAAGGCCAAACACTTGGTCCATGCCCAGACCAGTTAACTTAAAGCAACCAACTTTCGCATCACAAGCATGGCCACTGTGAGCACCAAAAAAGCAGGTACAGTCGCATCCTGGATGAATTCCCATCCAACCTCAGGCCACAGTTTACTTCCACCATGACAACACGGGGTGCAATACTACATTCCAGCAGTGGAGCAGCCATGTCAAGATGGTGCCACCAAGCACATCTTCTCCTGTGCCCAAATGGGCCGTGCATGCAGTCGGCTGCATTGTGACTTCACCGCCTGCGCATGGGTGAGATTTACGGGCCACTTTACAAAGTGCAGTGCGGGCTTTTCAATATTAAACCATTGGAAGTATAAGTGGCTTAGTGTGTAGTCTTGTTATTTACTTCCCATAGCAGCTACCGCTACAATGATTTACAATTGCTTCAAGCTTGAAACCAGCGGTTTTCAAACTTTCTTTCCACCCACATACCAAGTAATCACTTACTAATCACAGAGCAGCTATGGCATAAGAATTACTTAATGTGGTATGTGAGGGGAAAGAAAAGGCTTCAAATCTACTGTTTTAAACATTTTGCATCAATATTTTTATGCAATAAAGTATGGCCAATTTCAAGGAGGAACAAAATGTGCTGATGCTGGAATCTTGATCAGACGATTTTTGGAAGAACAAAGCAGTTCAGACAGCATTTCTAGAACTGATCAATGTTTTCATTCAAGCCTTTATCAAAGCAAAAGGTGTAATACATACACAGGGGAAAGTAGCATGGTAGAACCCCAGAGGCAACAAGACATGAGTGAGGTGGAGAAAAAAATTAAGAGGTAAAAAAGTTTGGATGGAACATTATTTTTACCCAAATTTCCTCAAATTTACATTTGGCCTCACCCTGACAAGATTTGCGATCATTGTAATACTTTGAAATCACAATCTTAACATTTGCATTATCACAACACCACTCAAGATATTGGCCCATTGATCCTGATTTATTAAAACCCCAAATTCCTAATCTATGCAAAAATCTATCAAACTGTATTTGGTGAACCAGCCTCAGGCAAAGTTGAAAGCAGCTTCACATCTGTCCTACATCTCCTCCCCTGAACGTAAAGGCTATATATCCCCTGGTTCTAGGATTACCTACCAGTGAAAAGCTCCCCATTTCTATAATCAACTCTTAAGTTTCTACAAGATCCCCTCCAATTCTTCTGGGTTACAAGCATAGCCCCGAACATCTTCATTTCTCCTCAAAGACCAAGACCCGAACTGTAATTTCCCCAGGTTCAACCCCATTAGTTATGGATTCTCCCAATGAAGGCCAAAATTCCATTTGCATTGGTTTGCAACTGCAACAGGTAATCAATCTTTTGAGATACAAGCACTCCCAAGTCTTTGAACAAAAAATACACTGCAATCTTCCATCATTTAAATAATCTGATCTAGTTTTGTTCTTTTAAGACAGGGGTGTCAAACTCAAATTCACGGAGGGCCAAAATTAAAAACTTGGACTAAGTCGAGGGCCGAACTAAATATTTATTGAAAATTTTCAACATCTGCACGTTTTCTCTTCTTTCAACATATGTAATGTTAAACTTTTTCTTATTAAAAAATGTTTAATAATAGTTTTGGATAAACTCTTTCATTGTCATTGCCATTGGCCCATTTCCTTTAGCGTTCTGAAACCGTGCACATGACGAGTCAATGAGGGATGATTAAAGCAGTGGTCTTCAAACTTTTTCTATCCACCCACAGACCACCTTAAGCAATCCCTTACTAATCACAGAGAACCAATGGCACAGGGACGCGAGTAGAAAGAAAAAGGTTGAGAACTGTTGTATTGTGGTAACTCCACATCTGATTAGGTTAATTGTTAGGCAAGTGGTCAGAGAAGTACCCCCCCCCACCCCAAGAAAGGCTTAAATCACAGGAACAAAATAAGCTTCTGTCTCACTGCTCCCAATCTTACACACGGTCCTGATGTGGAATGTGGGGTCGCAGCTCCACGTTCACCCGAGTTCAGGTGCTGTCTGTGTGGAGTTTGTACGCTCTCCCCTTGTCTTGGACCAACAGGTCGGTCGCCTGACGAAGGCACCCGAACCCCCGTTGAAACGCTGGCGTCCGGGGCAGTGGAGGAATTGGCTGAGAAGAGCGCGTTGCTCCCACCCCCCTCCCATGGTTGGAGAGGGATGAAACTGCGATCTCATGACGCCGGGCTCGTCTCCAACAAAGAGCGGGAGGCAGGGTCCGCAGCACACGGAGCAAGGGGGAAGGCATTGCCAACGAGACGTTCAGTCCGGCGTCGCTGCTGAAGCTCAGACCCAGCGAGGATGGTCCCCAACTCCAGCTGCGTCTGTGTGTCCGGGAGCCGGGCGGGCTGAGTGCGGCGCTCCGATCCCCAGGATTCGGGACTCTGAGATCCCTCCACACCTCCGGCGTCTTCATTTTCACCTTCAGTGTGCATGTGCTATACTGGCGCGGCGGCCAGTGGGCCAACTCTAATATATATTTAATATGATCTTGCGGGCCAAATATAATTATATCGCAGGCCAAATTTGGCCCGCGGACCAGAGTTTGACATGTGTGTTTTAAGACCTCACATATACCATTTGTAATGAAAATTTAATTCAATTGCCGTACTCAAGCTATCTCCACATCCTCAGCAATTTTCTTTCCCAATAAATTTCTTGTCATCAGTCAACCTGGATAAACAACTCAGACCCCCTCTTCCAAATCACTATTTTTAAAAAATATACTGACAATGCCATCCATAAAAAAAACTCATTTACCCCAACCCGCTGGTTAACTAATTCTCTTAGCCAAGCTTTCACCCCTAACTCCATGCATCCTCATCTTGTGTCTTTTATGCTGCACCTTATCAAACCCCTTCTAGAAATCAAGTACAGGCAGTTCCTGGGTTACAAGAGTTCCATTCCTAAACCTGTCTTCAAATCAAATTTATAGGCAAGTCAGAGTAAGTACGGTTCTTATTTAGCATTTTGTGTCAGTTAGTCAAAGGTTTTAGTGTATATTTTATAATTCTATGCAAAATTATGATTAAAAGTGATCACTTTTGTTCCATCAATGCTTTGCTACCGGAAGGGGCTTTCACAAACTAACATTATGCGCATATTGGGGGAAGTCAGTTCATAAGTAGGAGGGTTCTGCAAGTCAGACATTACCCATTTCACATCAACTAAGTTTTATCTCCAAAATCTATGTCTAACCACCTTCCCACATCCATGCTGCATCTGCCAGATGGAACAATTTCCACCCAGATGTCTAAATTTCTAACCCCCCCCCCCACCCCCCGCCTTATTTCTAACTGGCCTATAGTTTTAACAGTAGTATTTGATGCCTTCCAATCTATTGGACAGGTCCAGGTGATTTTGGTAAATTACAACCACATCTGTTAAGACACCAGTTGGCTTAACACCAACTCTTTAGCCACATCCTTAACATCATTTTTCTCTATGCTTGATGGATCTTCAACTCAACCCAATATTAATTTCCTCCCACCTCAACTTCAGCTACCCTTTTCCTGCTTTATACAATTGACTTTAGACAAAACTAGCACAAAAGAAGCCTTCCCTTGTTGCATGCTTTGTGGTTCTTTTTTGCTTTGTTCCCCCCCAACCGACTTTCAGTTTCCCACTAGTCCTGGTAATTTTGTGCATTTAAATGGATATCTTCTTCCATTTCCTTAGTTATCCAAGGCTGGATTTCCTTCCTTTACTAACCTGGTTTTTAAGCTCATGTTGAGCACTGAATTTTGAGTCTCCCCTTCCACTGTTCAACTATCACACCAAACAGCCTGTGTTCCTGGCTAGCCAACTCCTCCCTCAGTCCATGGTCGCTGCGCGTGACACCCCCCCCCCACATTGCTAAATGCACCTTTCAATACAACAGGTAATACTGCCTTGGATAACATACCATGGTAGTGGGTTTGTTACAAGTACAGAAAACCCCAAAACCCAGCAACAATAGATATGCACCACAAAGGGTAACAAACAAGTTAAATTATTTTTGAACATGAAAATAGAATCAAACTAACTTTATCACTATTGACTCACTTAACCCACTTCTAATTTTAAGTGCACATGTGTGTAAGTTCAGCAAAGTTCTCTGATTCACAATCCAATCTCACTGGTTGCAAGCAATGCTTATACTGTGCAGACGTTAACATTAACAAAGTTCAACAAGCTTTGGTGCTTAACAGGTAAATGGTTACCACTCAAAGGTTCTTGTTGGTTTTGAGTTTCTTGTTCCGGAACATCCCCAACTGATTCCTTTTTGATCAGCTACTCCAGTGTCTTGCTGATGAAACTTGCCCCCTTCAGGGTTCTCCAGATGATAACCTCTTTCCTTCAGGTCACCAGAGTTCCTTTCTGTTTCTCCTATTCCACTGGATAGCCAGTTCTCTTTGACCAGGCCACCTTCCCAAGCTTGCTCCTCTGGAACCGATATCCGTCTCTCTCCCCTCTCACTCCCTCCTCAGAGCAAAGCCTGTTTTTTTTCTGCCTTTTGCCTGCAAAGATCACACAACCTTCCAGACAGCAACTTTTCCAAAGTTGCCACTGCCTCTTGTTACATTTGTTGCCTTTTGCAAATAACAGACCATTATGAGTCTCTGAGCACACTTGCAAAAATTCTGTGCTTTAAAGTGTTTGTGTGTGACCTGCTCTAACAAACCTTTCCCAACGTATCTCACAAACACCTCTATATACTCTGTCACAGGTTGTACAAAAAGGGCAGTCAGTGTACAGGAGAAAAATTGAAAACTTGATTGGTGCACAAACCTCACTCATTGCCAACAAAATGATCAGCCCGTCAAAGCCAGTTGACATTTGAGGTTCTCCAAATGGTAGCAAACCCTGTCCCTCAGTACCTTCTCCAATAGTTTGAACACCTTTGACACAAGACTCTCTCACCTTTAATTCCCAAGATTCTCCCCAACAGATCCTGCATCACCTTTCTTAACCTTACCTTGCTCCAGCACGTTTGTTCTATACTGGTGTGGACAACCTTTTAATTTAGACATATAGCCTATTTCGACCCAGAGTACCTACTGGGCTGTCACGTTGAAGTTTTATCAGGCATTGCCAAGGCCAAACTTGGAATATTGTGTGCAGCTTTGGCTGCCAGATTATAGGAAGGAAATCAACAAAATAGAGAAAGCGCAGAGAATTATAAAAATGTTGCCTGGTTTTAAGTTTGAGAGAAAGGTTAAACAAGCTAGGGCTTTATTCCATGGAGCAGAGAAGACTGAGGGGTGATTTGATAGAGGTACTTAAAATTATGAGAAGGTCAGAGTAAATGTGGTTCCAATTTTTTCATTGAGGGTGGGGGAGATTGAAAGAGGGCATGGATTGAGATGGAAGTGGAAAATTATAGGGGGACATAAGGGGGAATTTCTTCCCTCAAGAGGGTGGTGGAAATGTGGAATGAGCTTCCAGCCAAGTGGTAGATGTTGGCTCAATCTTAATATTTAAGGATCATATATGGATGAGAAGTATGGAAGCTTATGGGCTGGGTGTGGGTCAATGGGTCTAGGAGGGATACATTTGGCATGGACTAGAAGGGCCGAGCTGACCAGTTTCTGTGCTGCAATTGTTATATGGTTGGTTATATTCATTGGGTGGCATGGATATGTGCACCAAAAAGGCCCTTCCGTGCTGTATATCCAAATTACTAAGTTTCCCACCCTGATCTATAATGACCCCAGTTTCCAAGGTCCCTCACTCTGATCAACACTGAAATATTCATTTAGGACCTCCCCAACCTCCTTTTTCCTTAAGCAGCCCCACCTCTCACCATCTTCCTGTTCTTTTTTATATTTTTTTTTATTTAAAAAGTCAATAATTCAAAACTAAAGATATATGCATAAATTCACACATTAGTGACATTTTTTCCATTTTCTTCCCATCCCTCCTCCCTCTCCAAGAAAAATGGGTGTCAACTAATTTTTATCCAGTTTTTATTGACTCAGTTATCTCCTGTTCTTTATGCAGGCATCAAACACAAGTTTTCCATAATCCTACTTGCTAAGGTCTTCTTGTACCCCCTTTCAAGCTCACGTCCCTTCAATTCTCATGACTCCGTTCTGTCTTGCTTCTTAATCCTTGTACATACTTCCTTCCTCCTAACTAGTTGTGATAATTCAAAATACATCACCAGTTTAAAGGCAACATTTCCCCTCACTATTATCAAACTTGCAGTATTCCTTTAAATGACATTGTCCTTGAATTTTTTTTTTTTTTTTTTTTAAACTTTTTTCTTTATTTTCCACTAGTTGTTTTGCTCAAGGATAGGTCAGCTTGCCTAGATAGTATTGTTTTCTTTCCCTCCACCATCTTGCTGTACATTAAACAATTCACATCTGTATTCTACACATCAATATCACAAAATGGTAAGTGTACAATGCCTGTTGTACTCAAGGATGGGTCAACTTGCCTGCATAGCAGCATGTTTAGCACTTTTACAGTACCAGTGATTGGGACCAGACCAGGGTTTGAGCCCTGCACTGTTAAGGTGCATTCTCCCCACATCTGCATGGGTTTTTTCAGTGGCTCAGAACTTGACAGGGTGTTGGTTGATTGGGTGTAAATTGGGTGGCACATACTCGTGGGCCAAAATGGTCTGTTACTGTGCTGCATGTTTAAATTCTAAAAATTAATCTATGCACTGTTCCATTTGGGCAGTGCCCAACAATAGTGCCAACACCAAACACCCTAACATGCTCAAATTCTCATTAAAATTCTTAACCACAAACTTAATCAAAACCTACTGAATATTTTGGATAAGGGAGCAAAAACTGCAATACAATGGGAGAAAGGTCAACCTGTGCATGTAAGATCATCTCATTTTCTTCTTTGGACACATCATTTAAATGGAAGTTGACCAAAGGGAACATAACAGACATTAAAAGATTAGAGCAGGATAAGAACTCAATCAATGCAAGTACCTCACACCAAAATGGTTTCTTACTACAGATCCTGCAGCTTGGCCCTTTGCAGTATTCTTTTTCATTTAATTAGCAACTCCTATTCTATCATTATGTAACCAAATCAAATATTGTCATGAAGTGTTTCATGTTTAGAAAAGTGTCTCTCCAAACATGGATCTTGAATCTGGTGCTGTCTTCTGAGTTGTCTGGTGAGACAACTAGTCTTTTGCTCTCTAAATATGGTGTTTCCCCTCACTATTTCACTTTAAGCATGGATATGATCTTCTAATTGCAATACACCAAAACTTTACTTCAGACCTATCAAACTTAAAATGGATTTTAAAAAGATGAAGTTTGCATTGATGCTACAGTTATAAAAACATCAAATGAGCCAGGTTCAAGGGAAAACATTCTGGAAATATTCCAATAAGGCTGCATTTGTGGGAAGATAAACTGAATTAATATCATGTTGGAGATCTTCCAACAGAATTGAAAAGTAATTCGGCAAGTGGTATTGGGAGGCAGAAGGTCTCCAAGAGGGCAAAATCAGGGTGATCTTGTAAACAAGGCTATCTGGTCACTCAGTAAATAGAGCAAGATAGGTAAAAGTATATGAGCATTGCAGAAAGCAGAACGGAGAGATGCAAAGGTGGGAACAAGGCAAGTGTTATTGGTAAACAGCAACCCAATAAATGCAAAAGTTGTTCTGTTAATTAGCTAACTAAAGCATGGAAACCAAATAAACCCCCCAGTAACAAAGGCTAGTTGCAATTTAAGGATTAAATTATTCCAGCAAAGGGGAGGGAGGCAGTGGAAACAAGGAGACTTTGTCATAATGTCAAAACTGGTACTGAGTCCCTTCCCAGGAGTGAGCAACTGAGTCCCTTCCCAGGAGTGAGCAACTGAGTCCCTTCCCAGGAGTGAGCAACTGAGTCCCTTCCCAGGAGTGAGCAACTGAGTCCCTTCCCAGGAGTGAGCAACTGAGTCCCTTCCCAGGAGTGAGCAACTGAGTCCCTTCCCAGGAGTGAGCAACTGAGTCCCTTCCCAGGAGTGAGCAACTGAGTCCCTTCCCAGGAGTGAGCAACTGAGTCCCTTCCCAGGAGTGAGCAACTGAGTCCCTTCCCAGGAGTGAGCAACTGAGTCCCTTCCCAGGAGTGAGCAACTGAGTCCCTTCCCAGGAGTGAGCAACTGAGTCCCTTCCCAGGAGTGAGCAACTGAGTCCCTTCCCAGGAGTGAGCAACTGAGTCCCTTCCCAGGAGTGAGCAACTGAGTCCCTTCCCAGGAGTGAGCAACTGAGTCCCTTCCCAGGAGTGAGCAACTGAGTCCCTTCCCAGGAGTGAGCAACTGAGTCCCTTCCCAGGAGTGAGCAACTGAGTCCCTTCCCAGGAGTGAGCAACTGAGTCCCTTCCCAGGAGTGAGCAACTGAGTCCCTTCCCAGGAGTGAGCAACTGAGTCCCTTCCCAGGAGTGAGCAACTGAGTCCCTTCCCAGGAGTGAGCAACTGAGTCCCTTCCCAGGAGTGAGCAACTGAGTCCCTTCCCAGGAGTGAGCAACTGAGTCCCTTCCCAGGAGTGAGCAACTGAGTCCCTTCCCAGGAGTGAGCAACTGAGTCCCTTCCCAGGAGTGAGCAACTGAGTCCCTTCCCAGGAGTGAGCAACTGAGTCCCTTCCCAGGAGTGAGCAACTGAGTCCCTTCCCAGGAGTGAGCAACTGAGTCCCTTCCCAGGAGTGAGCAACTGAGTCCCTTCCCAGGAGTGAGCAACTGAGTCCCTTCCCAGGAGTGAGCAACTGAGTCCCTTCCCAGGAGTGAGCAACTGAGTCCCTTCCCAGGAGTGAGCAACTGAGTCCCTTCCCAGGAGTGAGCAACTGAGTCCCTTCCCAGGAGTGAGCAACTGAGTCCCTTCCCAGGAGTGAGCAACTGAGTCCCTTCCCAGGAGTGAGCAACTGAGTCCCTTCCCAGGAGTGAGCAACTGAGTCCCTTCCCAGGAGTGAGCAACTGAGTCCCTTCCCAGGAGTGAGCAACTGAGTCCCTTCCCAGGAGTGAGCAACTGAGTCCCTTCCCAGGAGTGAGCAACTGAGTCCCTTCCCAGGAGTGAGCAACTGAGTCCCTTCCCAGGAGTGAGCAACTGAGTCCCTTCCCAGGAGTGAGCAACTGAGTCCCTTCCCAGGAGTGAGCAACTGAGTCCCTTCCCAGGAGTGAGCAACTGAGTCCCTTCCCAGGAGTGAGCAACTGAGTCCCTTCCCAGGAGTGAGCAACTGAGTCCCTTCCCAGGAGTGAGCAACTGAGTCCCTTCCCAGGAGTGAGCAACTGAGTCCCTTCCCAGGAGTGAGCAACTGAGTCCCTTCCCAGGAGTGAGCAACTGAGTCCCTTCCCAGGAGTGAGCAACTGAGTCCCTTCCCAGGAGTGAGCAACTGAGTCCCTTCCCAGGAGTGAGCAACTGAGTCCCTTCCCAGGAGTGAGCAACTGAGTCCCTTCCCAGGAGTGAGCAACTGAGTCCCTTCCCAGGAGTGAGCAACTGAGTCCCTTCCCAGGAGTGAGCAACTGAGTCCCTTCCCAGGAGTGAGCAACTGAGTCCCTTCCCAGGAGTGAGCAACTGAGTCCCTTCCCAGGAGTGAGCAACTGAGTCCCTTCCCAGGAGTGAGCAACTGAGTCCCTTCCCAGGAGTGAGCAACTGAGTCCCTTCCCAGGAGTGAGCAACTGAGTCCCTTCCCAGGAGTGAGCAACTGAGTCCCTTCCCAGGAGTGAGCAACTGAGTCCCTTCCCAGGAGTGAGCAACTGAGTCCCTTCCCAGGAGTGAGCAACTGAGTCCCTTCCCAGGAGTGAGCAACTGAGTCCCTTCCCAGGAGTGAGCAACTGAGTCCCTTCCCAGGAGTGAGCAACTGAGTCCCTTCCCAGGAGTGAGCAACTGAGTCCCTTCCCAGGAGTGAGCAACTGAGTCCCTTCCCAGGAGTGAGCAACTGAGTCCCTTCCCAGGAGTGAGCAACTGAGTCCCTTCCCAGGAGTGAGCAACTGAGTCCCTTCCCAGGAGTGAGCAACTGAGTCCCTTCCCAGGAGTGAGCAACTGAGTCCCTTCCCAGGAGTGAGCAACTGAGTCCCTTCCCAGGAGTGAGCAACTGAGTCCCTTCCCAGGAGTGAGCAACTGAGTCCCTTCCCAGGAGTGAGCAACTGAGTCCCTTCCCAGGAGTGAGCAACTGAGTCCCTTCCCAGGAGTGAGCAACTGAGTCCCTTCCCAGGAGTGAGCAACTGAGTCCCTTCCCAGGAGTGAGCAACTGAGTCCCTTCCCAGGAGTGAGCAACTGAGTCCCTTCCCAGGAGTGAGCAACTGAGTCCCTTCCCAGGAGTGAGCAACTGAGTCCCTTCCCAGGAGTGAGCAACTGAGTCCCTTCCCAGGAGTGAGCAACTGAGTCCCTTCCCAGGAGTGAGCAACTGAGTCCCTTCCCAGGAGTGAGCAACTGAGTCCCTTCCCAGGAGTGAGCAACTGAGTCCCTTCCCAGGAGTGAGCAACTGAGTCCCTTCCCAGGAGTGAGCAACTGAGTCCCTTCCCAGGAGTGAGCAACTGAGTCCCTTCCCAGGAGTGAGCAACTGAGTCCCTTCCCAGGAGTGAGCAACTGAGTCCCTTCCCAGGAGTGAGCAACTGAGTCCCTTCCCAGGAGTGAGCAACTGAGTCCCTTCCCAGGAGTGAGCAACTGAGTCCCTTCCCAGGAGTGAGCAACTGAGTCCCTTCCCAGGAGTGAGCAACTGAGTCCCTTCCCAGGAGTGAGCAACTGAGTCCCTTCCCAGGAGTGAGCAACTGAGTCCCTTCCCAGGAGTGAGCAACTGAGTCCCTTCCCAGGAGTGAGCAACTGAGTCCCTTCCCAGGAGTGAGCAACTGAGTCCCTTCCCAGGAGTGAGCAACTGAGTCCCTTCCCAGGAGTGAGCAACTGAGTCCCTTCCCAGGAGTGAGCAACTGAGTCCCTTCCCAGGAGTGAGCAACTGAGTCCCTTCCCAGGAGTGAGCAACTGAGTCCCTTCCCAGGAGTGAGCAACTGAGTCCCTTCCCAGGAGTGAGCAACTGAGTCCCTTCCCAGGAGTGAGCAACTGAGTCCCTTCCCAGGAGTGAGCAACTGAGTCCCTTCCCAGGAGTGAGCAACTGAGTCCCTTCCCAGGAGTGAGCAACTGAGTCCCTTCCCAGGAGTGAGCAACTGAGTCCCTTCCCAGGAGTGAGCAACTGAGTCCCTTCCCAGGAGTGAGCAACTGAGTCCCTTCCCAGGAGTGAGCAACTGAGTCCCTTCCCAGGAGTGAGCAACTGAGTCCCTTCCCAGGAGTGAGCAACTGAGTCCCTTCCCAGGAGTGAGCAACTGAGTCCCTTCCCAGGAGTGAGCAACTGAGTCCCTTCCCAGGAGTGAGCAACTGAGTCCCTTCCCAGGAGTGAGCAACTGAGTCCCTTCCCAGGAGTGAGCAACTGAGTCCCTTCCCAGGAGTGAGCAACTGAGTCCCTTCCCAGGAGTGAGCAACTGAGTCCCTTCCCAGGAGTGAGCAACTGAGTCCCTTCCCAGGAGTGAGCAACTGAGTCCCTTCCCAGGAGTGAGCAACTGAGTCCCTTCCCAGGAGTGAGCAACTGAGTCCCTTCCCAGGAGTGAGCAACTGAGTCCCTTCCCAGGAGTGAGCAACTGAGTCCCTTCCCAGGAGTGAGCAACTGAGTCCCTTCCCAGGAGTGAGCAACTGAGTCCCTTCCCAGGAGTGAGCAACTGAGTCCCTTCCCAGGAGTGAGCAACTGAGTCCCTTCCCAGGAGTGAGCAACTGAGTCCCTTCCCAGGAGTGAGCAACTGAGTCCCTTCCCAGGAGTGAGCAACTGAGTCCCTTCCCAGGAGTGAGCAACTGAGTCCCTTCCCAGGAGTGAGCAACTGAGTCCCTTCCCAGGAGTGAGCAACTGAGTCCCTTCCCAGGAGTGAGCAACTGAGTCCCTTCCCAGGAGTGAGCAACTGAGTCCCTTCCCAGGAGTGAGCAACTGAGTCCCTTCCCAGGAGTGAGCAACTGAGTCCCTTCCCAGGAGTGAGCAACTGAGTCCCTTCCCAGGAGTGAGCAACTGAGTCCCTTCCCAGGAGTGAGCAACTGAGTCCCTTCCCAGGAGTGAGCAACTGAGTCCCTTCCCAGGAGTGAGCAACTGAGTCCCTTCCCAGGAGTGAGCAACTGAGTCCCTTCCCAGGAGTGAGCAACTGAGTCCCTTCCCAGGAGTGAGCAACTGAGTCCCTTCCCAGGAGTGAGCAACTGAGTCCCTTCCCAGGAGTGAGCAACTGAGTCCCTTCCCAGGAGTGAGCAACTGAGTCCCTTCCCAGGAGTGAGCAACTGAGTCCCTTCCCAGGAGTGAGCAACTGAGTCCCTTCCCAGGAGTGAGCAACTGAGTCCCTTCCCAGGAGTGAGCAACTGAGTCCCTTCCCAGGAGTGAGCAACTGAGTCCCTTCCCAGGAGTGAGCAACTGAGTCCCTTCCCAGGAGTGAGCAACTGAGTCCCTTCCCAGGAGTGAGCAACTGAGTCCCTTCCCAGGAGTGAGCAACTGAGTCCCTTCCCAGGAGTGAGCAACTGAGTCCCTTCCCAGGAGTGAGCAACTGAGTCCCTTCCCAGGAGTGAGCAACTGAGTCCCTTCCCAGGAGTGAGCAACTGAGTCCCTTCCCAGGAGTGAGCAACTGAGTCCCTTCCCAGGAGTGAGCAACTGAGTCCCTTCCCAGGAGTGAGCAACTGAGTCCCTTCCCAGGAGTGAGCAACTGAGTCCCTTCCCAGGAGTGAGCAACTGAGTCCCTTCCCAGGAGTGAGCAACTGAGTCCCTTCCCAGGAGTGAGCAACTGAGTCCCTTCCCAGGAGTGAGCAACTGAGTCCCTTCCCAGGAGTGAGCAACTGAGTCCCTTCCCAGGAGTGAGCAACTGAGTCCCTTCCCAGGAGTGAGCAACTGAGTCCCTTCCCAGGAGTGAGCAACTGAGTCCCTTCCCAGGAGTGAGCAACTGAGTCCCTTCCCAGGAGTGAGCAACTGAGTCCCTTCCCAGGAGTGAGCAACTGAGTCCCTTCCCAGGAGTGAGCAACTGAGTTCCTTCCCAGGAGTGAGCAACTGAGTTCCTTCCCAGGAGTGAGCAACTGAGTTCCTTCCCAGGAGTGAGCAACTGAGTTCCTTCCCAGGAGTGAGCAACTGAGTTCCTTCCCAGGAGTGAGCAACTGAGTTCCTTCCCAGGAGTGAGCAACTGAGTTCCTTCCCAGGAGTGAGCAACTGAGTTCCTTCCCAGGAGTGAGCAACTGAGTTCCTTCCCAGGAGTGAGCAACTGAGTTCCTTCCCAGGAGTGAGCAACTGAGTTCCTTCCCAGGAGTGAGCAACTGAGTTCCTTCCCAGGAGTGAGCAACTGAGTTCCTTCCCAGGAGTGAGCAACTGAGTTCCTTCCCAGGAGTGAGCAACTGAGTTCCTTCCCAGGAGTGAGCAACTGAGTTCCTTCCCAGGAGTGAGCAACTGAGTTCCTTCCCAGGAGTGAGCAACTGAGTTCCTTCCCAGGAGTGAGCAACTGAGTTCCTTCCCAGGAGTGAGCAACTGAGTTCCTTCCCAGGAGTGAGCAACTGAGTTCCTTCCCAGGAGTGAGCAACTGAGTTCCTTCCCAGGAGTGAGCAACTGAGTTCCTTCCCAGGAGTGAGCAACTGAGTTCCTTCCCAGGAGTGAGCAACTGAGTTCCTTCCCAGGAGTGAGCAACTGAGTTCCTTCCCAGGAGTGAGCAACTGAGTTCCTTCCCAGGAGTGAGCAACTGAGTTCCTTCCCAGGAGTGAGCAACTGAGTTCCTTCCCAGGAGTGAGCAACTGAGTTCCTTCCCAGGAGTGAGCAACTGAGTTCCTTCCCAGGAGTGAGCAACTGAGTTCCTTCCCAGGAGTGAGCAACTGAGTTCCTTCCCAGGAGTGAGCAACTGAGTTCCTTCCCAGGAGTGAGCAACTGAGTTCCTTCCCAGGAGTGAGCAACTGAGTTCCTTCCCAGGAGTGAGCAACTGAGTTCCTTCCCAGGAGTGAGCAACTGAGTTCCTTCCCAGGAGTGAGCAACTGAGTTCCTTCCCAGGAGTGAGCAACTGAGTTCCTTCCCAGGAGTGAGCAACTGAGTTCCTTCCCAGGAGTGAGCAACTGAGTCCCTTCCCAGGAGTGAGCAACTGAGTTCCTTCCCAGGAGTGAGCAACTGAGTCCCTTCCCAGGAGTGAGCAACTGAGTCCCTTCCCAGGAGTGAGCAACTGAGTTCCTTCCCAGGAGTGAGCAACTGAGTTCCTTCCCAGGAGTGAGCAACTGAGTTCCTTCCCAGGAGTGAGCAACTGAGTTCCTTCCCAGGAGTGAGCAACTGAGTTCCTTCCCAGGAGTGAGCAACTGAATTCCTTCCCAGGAGTGAGCAACTGAATTCCAGAAATTATAAAATAGACCAGCATACGAGAAAGATTTGAGCTTAATCCAAATCTCAGATTAATTTCTGGGTTACAAGTCCTGTATTTGAGATGGCTTGTTTTTCCCCTGGAACTAGGAAAGATGCAGATAGAATTAGTTGAAACAGTTTATAACAACCAAAGATAAATTTTAAAAATGTCACGTTGAAAGTGTGATCAGGAATGTGCTATATGCAATATAAAGATGTCTTGGAATGAAGACTAGTTAGACACTGCCCATACCAAGCACAAAACAGAAAAATCTAAAGAAGTGTTCAATAAACTAAACCGATTTGTATTCTCAATGGGCACAACTCAACTTTGTCAACAAATCCAACACCAAACAGATTCATCAAGGTTACAAATTTCCTTTCAACTCTCAGGAATAATATAACCTGATGTGCTATAGTCCAAGGTTGGAGCAGAAAAGCTTTTCAACTTTAATTATGCTCTGAAACCAATTGTTCTATTCACTTTCAAGTTTACAATTCCCATGGAATTTTGCACATGTGAATAAATTTGAAAAGTAGATAAAAGTTCAGAAGTTTTGAGCCTACAGCCTTGATTGGGGGCAGCATGGTTAGTGCAACATCTTTACCATGTCAGCGATCAGGACCATGGTTCTCATTCCATGCCTTCTCCAAGGAGTTTGTACATTCCCTGTGACTGCGTGGGTTTTCTCCAAGGGCTCTGGTTTCCTCCCATTGTTCAAAATGTAATGGGGGGGGGGTGGTCTAGGTTATTTGGGTGTTAAGTTGGGCAACACAGACTCATGGGCTGAAATGGCCTGTTGCTGTACTATACATACATATTTTATTAAAAATTTAAATTTAAATTACTTATTTCTAGCTCAGACTACCAAAGCAAGAATGCACTATTAAAGTCCTCAAGCAGCCATCTCATTTTTATAGTATTAAAAACAATGGTTTCAGGTGTAAAACAATTAAAAAAATGTTTAGATTACCAGGATTGGAGACTGATAGAATCACTTTTTTCTCTCTGGAGCACAAACTAAGGGAAACTTTGGAAAAATACAAAATCACGAAGGGCACAGTTAAATGATCTTTTCCGCAGGTCTAAAATGGGACACAAGGTGGCAAGGGAAAATACAAGAGAACCCAAGGACCACATTTTTCCAGAGGGTAGTGGGCAAATGGAACTAGATGCAAGAGAGCATGGTGGAGGTTGCATTTGTGCAGGTTTATGTATTTTGAGATTTAGACAGTTGAGGGTCAAATGCAACCAACTCCCTTGTTGCCAACATGGACAAGTTCAAATGGTCACAATCACGCCACAGTAAATGCAATACCTCAAACAGCAATTCATACATATGCCTGCTCTTCATTAACTGCAGCTCAGACTTCAATACCATTATTCCTTCAGTGTTGGTCAAGAAGCTATAAATTCTTGGCCTCTGTACCCACCACCCCTGCAAATGGGTCCTTGACTTGCTCATTGGAAGTACTAATTGGAAACATCTCTTGATTATCAAACAGGTCCACCTCAAGGATGCATGCTGAGCCTACTCCTCCACTCATTATAAACCCAT
This sequence comes from Narcine bancroftii, assembly GCF_036971445.1. Taxonomy (NCBI): domain Eukaryota; kingdom Metazoa; phylum Chordata; class Chondrichthyes; order Torpediniformes; family Narcinidae; genus Narcine; species Narcine bancroftii. The sequence continues at coordinate 68,485,989 of NC_091475.1, forward strand.
GACTGTGTGGCCAAGCATAATTCCAATGTTTCTACAAATCTGCAGATGACACTAGTTGTCACCAGAATCACAATGAGGAAGAGTACTGAGTGGTGTCACACCAACAACTTTGCACTCAACATCATGTTGACATGATCATGGTCACCAAGATGATTGTGGACTTCAGGAGAAAGTCGGAGAACAACTCCGTCCTCAGTAGCTTTGGTCAAGAACTTCAAATTCTTGGCTGTCAACATCTCCGATAATCTGTCCTCGTCTTCATGTTGATACAATCACAAAGGCAGCTTGCCAGTGGCTATACTTTGAGGTGTTTGAAGAGATGGGTATGTCACAGAATATTCTTGAATATTTTAACATGGAGAGCATTCTGGCTGGTTGCATCACTGTTTGGTATGGAGGCGCTAATTCTCAGGATAAGAATAAATTCCAGAGAGTTGACACCCACCTACAAAATCACAGGCACCAGACATCACTTCATCGAGGACATCTACAGGAGATGAGATGGGGTCTTAAAAAAAAAGCCTCTATTCTAAAAGACCCCCAACCACCCAGGCCATTCCCTCTTCACTCTAACAGAAGAGTACAAGAGTAAAGGCACAAGATCAGCTTCTTCCCGGATAATCAATGAACCAAAGACACTAACTTACTTTTTGTGCACTATTATTTTAATTTTATTTATATTTAACGATCTTCCAAAAGAGATAGTCGCGGCAGGCTCCCTTCTGTCATTTAAGAGAAGGTTGGATGTGTACAGAGGTGAAGGAGTTGGAGGGTTATGGGCTGAGAGCGGAAGGGTTGATCTAGTGGAGTTTTCAAGTGAACTGGTGTGGACTCGAAGGGCCAACATGGCCTGTTTCCGCTCCGTAAACTGTTATATGGTTATAATATGAATGCACTATATGATGCTGCAGCAAAACACCAAATTTCACGACTTAATGACAAATTCTGAGGCAACTATTCTATAGCATGTTTATAATTTTAAGTTACCTGGAATACACATTGGAAATCCAGTACTCGTCTTGCATTCTTTGCCAAGACTGCCTCTAAATTTAAACAAAAATAGTTTTGGACTAGTTCTACTGATCAACTGCAATCATGTGAATGTGGTTAACAGCTGAAAATTCAAGACACTTAGTAGGATGACAAACAAGATTTAAGCAATCAATTTTATTGAATCTACTATTACATTTTTAATGTCAGGTTTAGGATAAATTACAATACAATTTGTGATCAACTTGTTTTAATAAAGTGTGGCATTGAAACAAGCATTAGCTCCACTCATGAATTTCAATGGCAACAATTAGGGACTGGCTAAAATACTGCAACACCAATATCTTTCAAATTTGTGAATAATTTTTAATTTCTTACATTTCTATGCATATTGATTTTATTTAAATGTCACTAATTAATTAGGATCAATTAATGAGGTAAATACCAATAAACCACACACATCTTAAACTACATTCAAAAATCCCTGGCAGAAAGAAACACCTGTTTACAAATATCATTATGTACCAAGGGAAATCTTACCTTTGGAAACTCTACCCAGCTTGTTGATTCAAGAATTGGAATATTTCAGCCAAAATACAACTGTCATGCATTTAATGCAATTCACTACTTTATGAATTTAACACCATTAAACAAATGTAAAAAATAATGATCAATTTAAAAATTGTAAGCACATGTTCAAAAATAATGGAATTTTCCCCATCACAAGTACCTCAACAAATCAATTTCATGTAAAAAAAACACTAACCCAAGTTACCAAATGAGAACAAAGAGCCCCTTGTGAAAGGGGGTAAAGTCATCAATGTTTAGGGTAATCAGCATTTAGTGTAGCATTGAATGGTAATTTCCAGTCAAATTAATTCATGACACAATTTCTCTCAAACAACCCTTGAAAAAAGCCACATTAGGTAATTTAACATGCAATCATTTAGTGGGGGGGGGGAAAAAGAGAAGAAAAACCAATGAATTTCTTGCAAAGGTTGGAAATCACCATCAGTTCAAACATATCAATAGTATTCTCCATTCTGCCAAACATAGTCATTCAAACTAGACTCCATGTAATACCTTCAAATTAATTTCTAATCCAAGATTGTGACTAAAACACTCCAACTTTGCCCTCCATCTTTAACAGGCCGGGACAAGTGCAATACCATGTTCATGTATCAGCATTGCAACAAATCCCAACCAGTGCCGGACAGGGTTACATGTAGAAAAACAAATAAAAGATTGGTTGTACTTTACCACCACAGTCAGTTTTGCATGGATTTGCACAGCAATAATTATTGACAGCTGGATGCAAATCTGCAAAACTAACTAGAGAAGCTTTAAATGTAAAGGTTACATTACAAGTTTGTTAGCTAGCAGTACTCAAGTGCTGACATTGCAGTAGATTATGACAACACTACCTGCACTATAAGCACTTTAATACTGCTCAAGCTAGTGAGCAAAACTTTGCACTACTTGGCAGTCATCCCAGTCCACCAGCAGTTTTGCATAGATTTGCACAACTAATTTTTTCTTGTGGTGCAACCATGCAAAACTACTCGGGAACTGCAGTACTTCATTAGAACTTGTACGGGTATTAATAAAATAGGGAGGCAATAACTTATGATCAGTTACTTATGCCAGAAGGAGCACTTAGGGCAGTAGATTCTACTCTACTTCACTATCTGCACTAGATGCACCTTAACACAAGAGACTTTACCAATTATGCAGGATAACCATCATGTTCTGTAACTCAGCTTCGGGGGGAGAGGGGGGGGTCGGTGGGAGGAAAGGGATACTGTCAATATAATGCTTGAAGTGCCTCCATTGCAGTAGACATTTTATATACTACCTGCACTGTAAGCACTTTGACATTACTTGTGACGGAGAAAACTTTCAAGTTCTTTTCTCAAGTTAACCTGCAAATAAAAAACATTGTTAGTTTACATCATGAAGCAAATTATCAATACACAGAGAAACAAGGTCATGACCAATGTATGGGCATATTAATACTGCATCTTGCCAAGTGTGATTGTACCATTGCAAGTTGTTTCAGCAAACCTAGAAAGCGAGAGTGTTCTTCACAATACTTTAATACACTGAAGGGATAAAGTGGTACTTCTTTACCAAATAAGGACTGTGCTTATAGCCTGACAACCAAGTGCCAGAGTGCAATCACAGAACATCTTATGAAGTTGGACAGATTTCATGCCATTAAGAGATCAGTTCAGTAGGCATAGCATAAATCACGTGAGGAAATAAATCACACAAGATCAGTGAAGTACAGATGGATTGCATGACCTGAAAAAACCTAGGATGTCAAAAGTTTAATTACTTATTGGGAAAAGCATATTTGAAAAGCAGCTGTTTCTACACAAAGCTTCTTAGGAAGACAATTCTTTCTGGAATTAGACAAAAAGTGGACAATATACTTCATTAAACTATTGTATGAACACAATCAGGCAATTTTAAAATTTCCATGTCCTTGGTAAGAATCTGCAAATCATGACAGCAAGAAACAGAGCTGGGGGGTCCATTAAAGCTGTATACATTGTCACTGCATATTGTCACAATATTTGCCTACATGATGCAAATTGGACCACTAGCAAAAATAACATTATGCTATTATTACATGATGCATACATTTACTACTAAGTGTTTTTATACTTCCAAACTAGTCACTTGGAATAGTTTCACATTTTGCTGTTAAAAAGTAATGTGGAAAATATTGCCAGTGTAGGTAAAGTTTACTGATTATACCTTATTGAATAAACGAGGCATATTAGATTTATAATGGGCAAATAAACTTTGAAAATGTTCATTCAAGTTAAAAAAAAAACAATTTGTAACATGAAAAGGAATAATTTTAAGACTAGAATTAAGGCTGGGGTTAGAGATTTAACATTTGTCTAATTTGATTCTATTGTTGGCTTGTACACAACCCAGTTCAACTTCAGATGAAACAAATAACGGAGGAAAGAGAAGGATGAGGTAAAATAATGTGATTTATTGTTCTTGTGGAAATCATTGACTTTCAGCGTACTGACCCATGACGATTCCCAACCGATGCAAAAACCATGGCACACTGCACACGAGGGGCAGCTCACTAGGAAACCAAGAACCCGTGTGAGGAGTGCGTGCACCAGCCTACGGGATCGCAAGCTGTGCAGAGCTGCTCCCACGCGTGGCTGCCCCCCTCCCCCCAAAGCCGAGACTGCGGGCCGCGCTCCCCACCGCAGCGCCGGGGCAGCATCCTCCAGAAAAACAGAAGCTGCGGGCCGGGCTCCCCGCCGCGGCAGCGTTGCCCGCACAAGCCGAGGCCGCGGGGCGCGCTGCCCAGGGCCCAGGCCGCCGCCATGTGGCTCCGTCCCGCAGCCCGCGCCACATTCCGCCCCACGAGCCGCCATTCGACGTCGCGGGTCAACGGTCGGTCAGAAATGACGCATTGGGCAAAGCCCAGACTCCCCGAAGGCCAGCGACGGGATGGGTGAACCCTGACGGGGCGCCGCCACGGCCAACAAAACAAGTTCCCCCCATCCCCTGCACACAGACAAAGGAAGGGGCGCCAGTCCCACAGCTTCATTCTCACAAGAAAACCGCACGGCCCTGCAGGCCCACGGCCCGTACGCAGGTGACACGGCGCATGCGTACACGACCCTCCCCTCTCAACATGGCGCTGCCGAGGCCAGAGCCCATGAAGTAAAAGTGCACAGCGCACCCCTTAACCAACACACCGATCGGCGGACAGCCCCGACCCACCTGGGTTGGCCCAACTAAGCCCGCAAACCACTGCCCGGGGCTGGGGAGAGAGTACAGAGACGCTCAGATCGCTCCCAACGCGCATGCGCCACTCGGTGGAGCCGTTGATTTTCGAATCGGGCGGCGCACGGCCGTCGAGCTCGAACGCCCGCGCGGAGGGGGTGACGGGTGGGGGAAAGGGTGACCCCGGGAAAGTGGGGGGTGAGTTCACCAGGTGGCCGGCCGCTACCTTTCGCCGCGGTCACGACCGCCGCCCTCTCCCTCGTGCGCCGCCGCCCCGGCCTACACAACATGCGGCTTTGTTCTGAGCCCAGTGTGGCGGGGCGGCCCACCCCGGGAAGGAGGGAGTCCACCGGAGCTGTGTGGCGGGCCCGAACCCTGGCTTCGTGAGGCGCGGCCGCAAGCACCCCCCCCCTTCCCTCAACTCGGCCGCGACCCTCTTCCCTTCCCACTTCCCCCCCCCCCCCCCGGCGGCTAGGACCGGTGGGTTGAGGCATGCCCAGGGAGAGCGGTCACAGCCCGATGAGCGGAGTCCTACCGGCCGCGTCCACCTTTTCCCCCACCCCACGGCTGGGAACAGCACATCCTAGTGAATGTCTGCTCACACGAAAACGCGGGCACCGCTTGTCCTCGGTCCCTCCGCCTCACCTCGCGGGGAGCAGCCCGCTGCCATGTCGGGAAAGTGGCGCGAAGGTAGCACCATGTGGGTGAATGAAGGGCGGTTCCCGGCTCAACGTAAATATACTACACACGGCCTCATTAGCATGCGCGTGACTGTCAATCAGAGCCGCTGCCATGGCAACGCTGCCCAAAAAAAATGTCCCGCTTGCCCCTACGAACAGCTGCAAAATAAGTTCGTCTGAATCAAATTGTAAGCGTGTTTCTCTCGAAACGAACAGCGAGGTTATTCAATAATGTGTTAAAGAAACTGCTGGTGATAATGATTGGTTAGAAATACATTCATTGGCTCGTTTCTCACGAGTAAGAACCACGTGCAGAGGCATATTATCCATTGTAAACGAAACCGCGTCTCCGTAGTAAAACTTGAAAGGCTGGAGACACCGTGTTTGAAGTCGAAGCGCAACGTGGGAGAAGCTCAGCAAGTCGGGCAGTGCACTTTATCTCGAGCGTCTCAGGGCTGAGAATAATGAAACAAATTTATACGCATTCTTTCTTTTACAGGAATACAACTTCGTGAGAAGGAAACGTAACCCGAAAGCACATTTTTCAACACAATGAACGTAAGTATCAATTTAAACTTTTACCGTGTGATATGTTAAGACTATAACAGTTCTATTAATAAAGTAGACACCATCTGAAGTCATGATTTTTTTCAAAACTTTTATCTCACAAAATCATTGTTTTGTCGTATGTGTGTCACAGCTAACTTTAAGCCTTGTTCCGTTCTGCCCCCAATGTCCCGACCCTTGATGCAACCTTCCGGCCTAGACTGGAATGTCATCCTTGCTGCGGCTGCCCTGCCGTCTGTGCGTAACAAGCGGGGCCGGTTCACTGCTACATGCCACAGTTTGTGTATTATGAATCTACCAACGCATAACCAAAACGTAGCAGAACACCGAATGCTAGAGAGACTCAGCAGGTCAAACAGTGCCCTTTATACATAACTGATATTTCAGACTTGAGCCCTTCATCAAAGTATCTTACTAATACTGAATAAATAAGTCAAGTTATTGTCATCTGTACAAGTACAAAGTGCCCTCTCGTCCTCTGCAAAACAGGCAGACACATACAGACACGATATTGTTATGCACTAACAACCCTTTTCATTATTTTTGAGACTAAAGGGACTTTTTTAGTGCTAACACAGAAACAGCAATGGAAAATTTACCAGAGTATGTTAAATTCAAAATTATTAATAACATTTCATACTTGTATCTAAACTTAACTCGAAACATATCCCCATTGTGTAAATGTGTGTATAATTAAAGTCCCACTTTGAAAAGTTAATCTTTAAAAGTTCAACATCATTTTAGTCCTGCTGAAAAGTCTTAAATTCTCAGTTCAGAAATAATTATAAAATGTTTTTAAACATTGTCTTCAGGTCTCTTTGCTCACAATTCTGCCCTCTTCAAAGAGACTGAGAATGTGGCTATTTAATATGATGAAATCACAAATCCAGTCAAGGGTTAAACAAATGTGGCTATTTTGTTCCATGATGAATTCAAACTCACAAGGGTTAAATGAAGTGGCTATACAAAAATAGACCCAGAGACAGTGAAAGTAGTCTTCCTTATTTTAAAAGCCACTTATTCTATGTTCCCCTTCTTCCAGGAGTAACACACAGCAGCAACAACTCCAATTCTGGTTACTGTAAATCAACCCTGTATTTCACAAGGTTTCAACCCCTGTGCCACTGGGTTTTGTCTTCTGTCAACTCCAAACAGAACTTTTCCAAAACTCAACTCCAAATGTCTGAATTTGGTAATATATTTCTCCAAATCATGACTGTTACATCATCACTGAAGTGAGTCCCAATTCTTGGAAATCATGTGACCATCAGTTTTATTTCTACCAAAATTCTGTTCCTTATTCCATATCTATAACAACCTCTGACCTCGTCTGTTTGAGGCTTAAGTGGCTTTGATTAAAAGCAGATGGCTTCCTTCAGCAGTTCTTGAATAATTAGACCAACTTGAAATCCATTAGCTTTGTCTGTCCAAGACACTTTGACTCTGAGAATAAACTTTAAGTACAGTGGTTTTTCTGTAAATGTGCTGTGACTTGTGTGTGTCCCTGTACCAGCCCACAACTAAGAATATGATAGTATTGTAACTTTATCATTTACATTTTTTTGTATATGATAAGTATTGTTTAACATTAAATTAAAGGTTAACATAAATTCATTACAATACATATGCAAGATGAGTATTTCAACCACATAAATATGTTTTGGACATGTGAGACTCTTGGTTAGCGTTGAACAGTTCTCCATTCAGCAACTGATTCAGCATTCTCCTGGGAAGAAGTTGTTCTTCAGCCTGGTGCTGCTGTCACTGATATTCCTTTAAATTCTCTGACAAGAGCAGCTGAAGATGCTGTGTGTAGGGTGGAAGGGGTCCTCAATACTTTTCTGAGCCCTCTTCAGACAACGATCTCTGTAGATCATGTCGCTGGGGTGGGGAGGGAAACTCCAGTGATCCTCTCTACCACTCTTGTGGTCCTGTGGATTGACATCAATCCATTTCTCTGCAGCAACTTAAATAATCTCCTGTTAATATGAGCTTTATTATTACACGAGAAACAATTTGCCAATTTGGAATAAATTTAAATTTGTAGAATTCTAATGAAATTGATTGCTCCCTGGTGGTATTTCTTACCAGCCACCTTGGATGTCTGTTGGTGGATGATATTATAGACTGTTTTTCATATTTTAATTGAATGCACCTTTTCCTTTTTACAATTTCATTGTGTTAAAGCTCTGGTATATATTAAAAATATAATGGCATTGAAGTCTTTCTTGAAAAAGGATAATACGACTTGTTTTAATATGGCAGAAATGGGACATTTATTTAAACATAACCAAAGGGGTATCTGGAAAATGAAAATATATACAAAAACACAAATATCAAAAGACAAGTTTGTGTGTGACCAGTTTGATGAACTCTCAATAATTCCAGAATTGGCGAGCAAAACAGTCGATGTGAAGAATTTGGATTTTCAGAAGATTTTCAAGAAGTTTCGCACATGAAACTGATAATGATACATGATAGAGGAATTAGGGGATATGGGGAGAAGGTAGGTAGGTGGAGTTAGGTCATAAATTAGATAAGCCATGATCGTATTGAATGGCAGAGCAGGCTTGATGGGCCATTTTTGGCCTACTCCTGTTCCTACTTCCTATGTTCCTAACTAAACATATGGAATCAGGAAACGGCATAGATTACATGCTGAAGCAGATGAGGACTTGAGGTGAGTTAGTCACATTGACAAATGTTGGTAAATGATGTTTCACATTGGTTGGTAGTTGAACCTTCGTTCACAATTGAGGTTAATATTTTAGAGTCGTGTTTCTGAGAGAAAAAGCATAACAAAATATAAGAGAATATTATGAATTTTTAGAATCTATTTACAACTTCTGTTGAATTTCTCTCCAGATGATGAATCTTGGTGGGAAGTCTATAAATAAGGCAGGGTGGTAGAATAAATATATACAAGAAATACACAGGTATTTCCCTGCTTTTCAAAGTTTGCTTTACGTCACTTCGCTTTTACGAAAAATCTACATTAGTACCAAGAGAAATCTGGAGGTTTTTCACTTTTACGAACAAAAGCGAAAATAGCATTAAGTGGGCTGTCGTGAGGGTGTGGGGCAGTGGGATCAGTGTGGGGACTGTTAACAGGCTTTCAGGATAGTGTGGATCAGTGGGGACTGTTAATGGGCTTTTGGGAGAGTGTGGGACAGTGGGATCAGGTTGGGGACTGATAGCTGGCTGTCAGGAAAATGCAGGGCAGTGGGTCTGGGATCACTCAAAATTTTTTCCATGTAAATTAATGGTAATTGCTTCTTAGCTTTTAAGGTATTTCGGCTTGTGAAAGGTTTCATAGGGTAGCGGGGATACCTGTACTAGAATTAAGGATTGACATAAAAGAACTAAAGAAAATAAGCAAAGTGCTGGAGTTCATTTCTAAGAATGGGGTGTTTTTATTCTATATATTTAGTCTATTCTATAGAAATAAAAAGTTTTAGAACTTGCATCATTGAGATGTTATTAAGACAACTAAAATTAAGCTCATGTGGACTCTCTGCCATTCCAACAATGACTCAAATTTTAAAAAAAATTATTATGGTTGCAAAATCTCTAATTACTGTAACCTCGTTGTTTCAAGAGATTTTTTATTCTGATTTGTTGCGCATTATTGATTAAAAAAAAAAATCATACTAATAATAGCATTTATTTGTATTGGTCCCAAACCCTGGAATTCTCACCCTAAATCTGAGTGCCTCTACATCTATCATGCTCTTCACAATTTTGCCATCTAAGGTGTTCTTTTTCTGTAACTCTGTTTCAAATTTTGTCAAATCTTGTTTCATTGTATTCATGTTTAATTCTTTTAAACTTTATTATTTTAGTGTAATTGTATAACTGGCCTGTAAAATATTTTTTCTTAGAGATGCCAGGATTACAGTACATTCCACTATTTTCAATACATTATCAGATTTGATATAATATTGTCCTCCATTAATTTAGAACTGAAATCTCAGCTGTGATTTCTGGCAGTTATGTAAAACATGTATGCTGTTATGTGGCAGATTTGTGTTAATATAAATGCAGTTGAAAACATTTGATTTTTTTTATCTTTAACTGTTTGCTCATGGTTGTTAATGACATAAATTAAGTTTTTTTAAAAAAAACAAATGCATTTAAATATAACTGAAAGTAAAAGACCAGTGCTCTGGGTGGCTAATGTTACCCCACTATTTAAAAAGGGGGGTAGAGAAAAAGTGGGGAATTATAGACCGGTGAGCCTTACATCAGTAGTGGGCAAAATGATGGAATCCATTATTAAGGATGTAATAGTAATATGACTAGCAGAGAAGGGATTGGACGGAGTCGACATGGATTTACAAAAGGTAAATCGTGCTTGACAAATCTATTGGAATTCTTTGAGATGGTGACAGGTAAAATAGATGGAGAACCAGTGGATGTGGTGTACCTGGACTTCCAAAAGGCCTTCGATAAGGTCCCACATAAATGACTGGCTTCCAAAATCAAGGCTCATGGGATTGGGGGCAAAGTATTGATGTGGATTGAGAACTGGCTGGCAGGTAGAAGACAGAGAGTTGGGATTAATGGCTCGTTTTCTGAGTGGCAGGCGGTGACCAGTGGGGTGTCACAGGGTTCTGTACTGGGACCCCAGCTATTCACAATTTACATTAATGATCTGGATGAGGGGATTGGATGTAATATCTCCAAATTTGCAGATGACACTAAGCTAGGAGGGGTTGTGTGCAAGGAAGAGGGGGTCAAGGAAGTTCCAGTGAAGGCGAGCATGCAGGCGCTGAAGGCGCGCCTGCAGGCGAATGGTATGTTGGCCTTCATATCAAGAGGGTTTGAGTATAGGAACAAGGATACCAGCTGTACAGGGCCTTGGTGAGACCACACCTGGAGTATTGTGTGCAGTTTTGGTCACCTTATCTAAGGAAGGATGTTCTTGCAATGGAGGGAGTGCAGAGGCGATTCACCAGGCTAATACCTGGAATAGCAGGAATGACTTATGAGGAAAGATTGCACAAATTGGGATTGTACTCACTGGAGTTTAGAAGATTGAGAGCGGATCTCATAGAGACATATAAAATTCTGGCAGGACTGGACAGAGTGGATGCAGATGGGATGTTTCCAATGATGGGAAAATCTAGAACCCAGGGCCATGGTTTGAGGATAATGGGCAAACCATTTAGGACAGAGATGAGGAGGAATTTCTTTACCCAGAGGGTGGTGAATCTGTGGAATTCATTGCCACAGAGGGCAATAGAGGCAGGCTCATTAAATATATTTAAGAGGGAATTAGATATATTTCTTCAGTATAAGGGTATTAAAGGTTACGGAGAGAAGGCGGGGACGGGGTACTGAACTTTAAGATCAGCCATGATCTCATTGAATGGCGGAGCAGGCTCGAAGGGTCGAATGACCTACTCCTGCTCCTATTTTCTATGTTTCACCTTCAGAAATACCTTGATGACTTTGTCATGACCACTCTTAGCTTTCTATTTGCCTCAGAATTGTTCCAAATGGTTGTGGCTGATTGCTAATACATGCTGCAATGTGCTGCTCTGTTGTCTTAGGTCACCTAAGCTCTACATTTAAGGAATGTGGACTTCATTCATTGTTCTGTCACATTCACTGTGCCTTGTTGATGGCAGATATCACGAGGTGAGTCACTTGCCACAGAATACCAACTCGTAACTACAGAGTTTGTACAGTTGGCCCAGTTATGGGTCTGCTCTGCTTGTGGGATAAGATGTACCCACAGATAATGATAGGAGTTTAGCATGTCTCTAATATGTGATTCAGTAAGTGCAACTTTGTCATTTAGGATAGCAGATTTTAATACCCATAATGGTGTTAAAAAATGAGATGGAGACTGCAGATGCTGGAGACTGGATCAAAAAAAGTTGCTGGAGGAACTCTGGGATGGTTAAAATCCTCCATAAGGGCTGAGTCTAAAGAGATGGTCATCAGCCCCTTTCACACTTGCAAGTGGTCCCAGGAGTTAACAGCCAATCAGCCTAAAAAGAATCTAGTGTGAAAGGAAAATCTTCTGAACACAGATGTGAGATGATGTCTTCTCACGTCAGGGATAGATTGCTTTGATCCCAGTACAATTCCAGGCATTGCAATCAGGCAAGAGTAGAATGGGAAATTGCATTCTGGGATAGAAATGACCCGAGTTTTTGCATGAGTGCAGGAATATGAAGGAAGAAAAGATTAAAATAAAGGTATAAATTTTTCCATGGGAAAGTTGCATGAGGAGAGAGAGGGGAAATAAACAGCAATAAATATCAATAGTAGACAATTTTTAAACAGCATGGTAAAGTTGGTAGTGCAACAGCGCACTATTTATAAAGACCGTGGTGGGGGTGGGGGGGGGGGGAGTGATGGCATACTTCTCAGAATGCTGTGTGGCAGAGAAAACCCTTCATGAGTGCTCCGTCCTTGCAGCTGTGCATCTAGCCCTTTCTTTGCTGGACGGAACTCTGGGAGGGCAGTGGCATCGCTTTATCCCCATGGTATTTGTTGTTCGGAATAGCATTACCAATTTTCCCATGCTGTGTAAATTGTTTGTGATAATGCTACCAACTTTCTCCACCCTGTTTAAATATTGTCCACCATTGCTATTTATTGCTAGCACTTTCCCACGGTCCCTTATAAAGGTTTATATAGGTCGGCACAACAACAGAAGCTGAAGGGCTCATAATGTGCTGTACAGAAAGCTTCATTTTGTTAAAATTGGGGATGATTAATTTTCTTCAAATGTAAAAATGATCAGGATTTGGGGTAGGTCCACCATCACTCAATGCGTCATGATGTCACTGGTAGAAGATGGAACAGTCCAAACCCCGGTGATGGCTCCTTGCAAGTGTGAACATGTGCAGTGTCCCTTTTAAGAGTGGTCAAGTGTGAATGGCAAAAATGGCATTCCTATCCCAGGACACTGGCTGATTTAGTGGGATGCAAGTGTAAAAGGTGAGGAAAGAGTTGGCAATCAGGTAGATCCTGCTTATGGGCTAGGAGGGGAAGTGGCAGTAAAATTGAAGATTTATGACAATTAGTTTGCTTCATTGTCATCATTCTGATTATTTTTTAATATTAGAGATGCAGCATGGTAACCCACCCTTGCAGCCCATGGGCTCCTGCCACCCAAATACACCAGTTAACCTACAAATAAAAGGTAGGATGAAACCAGAGGGCCTGGTGTTGGTGCTCTAAATGCCACATTATTAACTGAATTCAAATTTTACACCTGACAAAGTGAGGATTGGCTTGTATATCTGGATTGTTGGTAAAACCTCCTGATTCCACAGGGATCAGTACTGGGACCCCAGCTATTCACAATTTATATTAATGATCTGGATGAGGGGATTGGATGTAATATCTCCAAATTTGCAGATGACACTAAGCTAGGAGGGGTTGTGTGCACGGAAGAGGGGGTCAGGAAGTTCCAGTGTGATTTGGATAAATTGAGGAACTGGGCAGATACATGGCAAATGCACTACAATGTGGATAAATGTGAGGTTTTCCACTTTGGTAATACAAACCAGAGGGCAGATTACTATTTGAATGGCAATAGATTAAGAGATGGGGAAGTGCAGAGAGATCTAGGGGTACTTGTACACCAGTCTCTGAAGGTGAGCATGCAGGTACAGCAGGCGGTTAAAAAGGCAAATGGTATGTTGGCCTTCATATCAAGAGGGTTTGAGTATAGGAACAAGGATACCAGTTAGAAGATTGAGAGCGGATCTCATAGAGACATATAAAATTCTGGCAGGACTGGACAGAGTGGATGCAGATGGGATGTTTCCAATGATGGGAAAATCTAGAACCCAGGGCCATGGTTTGAGGATAATGGTCTCTTGGTGAGACCACACCTGGAGTATTGTGTGCAGTTTTGGTCTAGGCTCTAGGATGTTCTTGCAATGGAGGGAGTGCAGAGGCGATTCACCAGGCTGATACCTGGAATGGCAGGAATGACTTATGAGGAAAGATCGCGCAAATTGGGATTGTACTTGCTGGAGTTTAGAAGATTGAGAGGGGATCTCATAGAGACATATAACATTCTGGCAGGACTGGACAGAATGGATGCAGATGGGATGTTTCCAATGATGGGAAAATCTAGAACCCAGGGCCATGGTTTGAGGATAATAGGCAAACCATTTAGGACCGAGATGAGGAGGAATTTCTTTACCCAGAGGGTGGTGAATCTGTGGAATTCATTGCCACAGAGGGCAGTAGAGGCAGGTTCATTAAATATATTTAAGAGGGAATTAGATATATTTCTTCAGTATAAGGGTATTAAAGGTTACAGAGAGAAGGCGGGGACGGGGTACTGAACTTTAAGATCAGCCATGATCTCGTTGAATGGCGGAGCAGGCTCGAAGGGTCGAATGACCTACTCCTGCTCCTATCTTCTATGTTTCTATGTATCAGTCCAGTAACTTAATTATTACACTATCACCATATGTAAAACTCAATTCCTCTCCAGCCAGAATAGATGATCTCCTCTACTTAGACACAGGACCACTGAGGCATAAAAATCATAAAGTAGTTTGAAATATTCAAACGCTTTTAAAATTAAATTTAGACATCCAGCATGTTAACAGGCCATTTCAGAATAAGAATCAGAGCTTATTGCCATGAACAAGTAATGAAATTCAATGTTTTGTTGCAGCATCATACTTGTGCATTCATTTTATACCATCTTACTGCATCACTAAGAAAAAAATAATAGTGCATGAGAAGTAAGATGTAGTTTTTTTAATACTTTATTTAAAAATTTGAATATAAAAATGCAAGAAAAACCTCCCACCCAATAACCCTAAAAGAGGAAGATTTAAACTATCACAAATGCAATAATCTCTCCTGGATCGGAGCAACACTATCACAATGAGCTACAAGAAATTCAAAATTTTAAACCCATGGGGGCAGGGCAAGATGGCGTAGAGTCTAGATGTGTAATCTCGACCTCTCTGGCCAGACTTTTAAGTACCTGTTTTTTAACTCTGTTTTCAAGTTTAAACTTTTTAAATTTTAGTTTAAAGTATCAAGGAATGGTAAAATTTTTACTAATGGTAAAAAGACTAAACCTCAAGTGCAGAAGAAGTTACATTTTCGAAGTGCTGATGACTTGATACAGCCCCAGGCTCTTCATTGTCTAAACACCAAAGACTGCCTGTGGAAGCTGGAAAAATGTCTATTGCTCACCAAGTGAAGGATGGCGCTGGAATTGCCCATTCTCCAGAAGAAGGTGCATGTTCCCAAGAAGTGAACCCCGATTTGAAAAGCCTTTCGATTTCAACGGAGGGAGTACGTAGGAAGACTACTCCATTGTTGGAAATGCATCAGGTAGCATTTCAATCTGAAGTAATCGTTTTTCTTCGCAAATTGATGAGAAAACAACGAGATACGGGGGGAGACCAGCAGCGACCCCCCCCCGAGGAAGTCGGGGTGCCATCGCTGGGAGTCCAGACCTGCAGTAAAACTTTTAAAATGCCTTCTGTTGAGTTGCAGCAGGAGCTGCAGTTACCCTGTTCTACCACTATGTCAGAGAGAGCAGAGCTTTACAGAATTACAATTGATGGCAGCTATTGAAGTTGTTATAAAACTTGGAATGGATTTGTTGACACCTCAAATGAATGAAATGGTTCAAATGAATGCTGGTATAAGTTCAGAATTAAATATGGTTAAGACACGTGTGGATGCATCTTGTGAAGATTTTTTAAAAATTCAGACTGCTTTTTTGGACTGTAAACAACAAGTGATTTCAATACAGAAAAAGTGTTGAAGGTTGAAAAATCAATCATAGAACGAGGAGAATGTGAGAAGGAGCTAGAAAGAAAAATAGATTACTTGGAGAATCAAAGTAGAAGGAATAATGTGAAAATAGTTGGTTGGCCAGAAGGTATAGAAGGACAAGATCCTCTTCGTTTCTTTAAAGACTGGATTCTGCAAATATTAGGACAAGAATTTTTCTCTGGGGGATTGGCACTGGAAAGAGCCTATAGAGTTTTAAGAACACCCTCAGCTGGTCAACCACGGAGACCGGTAATAATTCGATGTTTGAGTTATTTGGACAGAGAAGCAATACTTCAGCTTGCAGTACAAAATGTGAGACGACAAACCCCATTATTGATTCAGAATAGCAGAGTCTTTTTTATCCTGATTTGAGTCAAGAGGTCATTCAACATCGACGTCGATTCAATCCAGTTAAAGAAGTTTTGTGGCGTAAAGGTTATAAGTCTACTTTTTGTTACCCTGCAGTGTTGAAGGTGTTTTGTGGAGACTATCAATATCGGGTTTTTTTGAAACTGATCGTGAAGCAATGATTTTTGCTGATTCATTACCAGATATAATAGGACAAAGACGTAGTCTGCCATTATCTCCTAAAGAAACATCTGGTTGTTCTGGAAATGGAAGAAATGGCAGAAATGGGAAAAACGGGAATGGAAAGAGTCTACCTCTTTCTGAAATGGGATCTTCGAGATTGGAATCTTCTGGATGAAAAGAATAATTATTCAATTTTTTTCTTTTGTTATGATATTTTGATGTTATTGACTGTTTGGCTGGAGAGGGAGAGATTTGCACTAAGTTCTTAACTAGTCATCAGCCACTGGTGGGTGACCCACCCCCAATTTTTGTTTAGGGGATTACTACCTTTTGGTAGTTTTTTTTTTGGGGGGTATTTTCTTTTTTTTCTCTTTATTTTTTATTTTATTTTCAATTTATTTAGTTTTTAATTTGTTTTTTTTTCTATTGGAGGGCCCATATATGTTGATTTGAGTTTTTGTATAAAGATATTATTGATATTTAGTAATAATGGTAGATGTGTCAAAGTTGAGGTTTGCTACTTTTAACGTTCGAGGATTAAATAGTCTGATTAGCATAAGCGAGTCTTGGTGTATATTAAGAAAATTAAAATTGTTATTGCCTTTTTACAAGAAACACATTTGAATGTGAAGAAAAGCGTGAAATTAAAAAGGGATTGGGATGGGCATGTATATTCTTTTAATTCTAGAGCTAAAGGTGTAGCAATTTTGATACATAAAAATTTATATTTTGAATTACAATCAATGGAGGAAAAGGCAGGATGTATTCTTAAATTGAATTGTAAGATTTTTAGTGGATTTTGGACTTAATATTTATGCTCCAAATGCAGATGATGAAATATTTATTTCAGATGCATTTTTATGTTTGGGTCAGTTGGTGGTGATTTTAATTGTGTTAGATAAATCTCCGAAGAAGGTTAAAAAATCCAAGATGGCAATTCGGGTCCAAGTGTTGATGAAAGATCTTAATTTACTAGATATTTGGAGACGTCTTAATCTGACAGAGAAAGATTTCTTTTTGTTTATCTAGACATGAATCGTTTTCAAGGATTGACTTCTTTTTAGTATTGGCACATTTACAAGGGAAAATACAACAAGCAGAATATAAAAGTAGGGTGATTTCAGATCATTCTCTGTTATATTTTACATATGAAACTTCTGAGAAAACTCAAATAGCTTATCGTTGGAGATTTAATACAATGTTGTTAATAACTATGGAATTTATTGATTTTTTTAAAACAATTTTAAAGAAAATTCTAATTTTGTTCAAAGTAAGTTTGTATTATGGGATGCTATGAAAGCCTATTTGAGAGGACAAATAATTAGTTATACTTGTAAAATAAAAAAGAATCGATTAAATCAGTCTTGAATTAGAGAAACAGATTGAGTTAGAAAAGGAATTTCAGAAAGATGCTACAGAAGATCAGAAAATAGAATTATCTAGGGTGAAATTGAAATATAATACTTTGCAATCTTATCAATTTGAATGTGATTAATAGGACTAAACAACTGTATTACGAATGGGGAGAGAAAGCACATAAGGTATTGGCATGGCAATTAAAGAAAGAACAGATATCGAGGACTATTAATACTGTTAGATGAAATTCTCTTATTATAAACCTCGTGAGATTAATGATGAATTTTATTCATTTTATAAAAAGTTGTATATATCTGAAGGAAAACAAGAAACTAGATCGATGGACCTTTTTTAATCACAGTTGAATTTACCGATATTAGAGGATGCAGATATACAGGAGTTAGAAGAACCATTTACTGATTCGGAAATTAAAATGGCTATTTTGGAAATGCCGAACGGTAAATCGCCTGGTGATGATGGATTTTCAATTGAATTTTATAAAATTTTTTATGATGATTTATCTACAGTGTTTGGGGATGTATTATGTGAAGTTGGAGAACATTATGAATTACCTGAGTCTTGTTCTACTGCTTTAATTACAGTAATTCCTAAAAAAGATGGATATCCTTTGAAAGTATCTTCATGTAGACCAATTTTGTTGTTAAATGTAGATGATAAAATAATAGCTAAAATATTAGCGAATAGATTGGCTAAATTTTTACCAAAGCTGATTCATATTGATCAAAGGTTTTATAAAGAATAGATCTACTTCAGATAACATTTTGCGCGTGATTAGTTTAATAGATTTTGAGAATCTTTAGATCACCCGATGGTGAAATCCTTCGATGCAGAAAAAGCATTTGATAGAGTTGAATGGAATTTTTTGTTTAAAGTTTTGGACAAATTCAAGTTTGGTCCTTTTATTGGATGGATTACGGCTCTATATAGTAAACCGGTACCTAGAGTATTGATGAATGGTTTGATTTCAGAATCTTTTAAGTTAACTCGATCAACTCGTCAAGGTTGTCCTTTATCGCTAGCTTTGTTTCCATTAGTGATTGAACCTTTAGCACAGTTGATGAGACAAAATACACAGATACAAGGTATAAAAGTTTTAGATGAGGAGTATAAAATGAATTTATTTGCTGATGATGTATTGGTGTATTTAATAAATCCAGCTCAGTCACTTTTGCATTTGAAGGAATGTTTAATACAATATGGATGTCTTTCTGGATATAAAGTTAATTGGGGGAAAAAGTGAAATATTACCGGTTAGTGAAGGAGATTATTCATTTTATAAGAATATCATTAAATTGAAGTGGACTGATTGAATTAAATATCTAGGTATAATTTTGAATGTTAGTTATCAATCTTTTCAAAATTAAATTATACTCTGTTAATGAAAAAAATTAAAACTAATTTGATTAAATGGAAAGATTTACCTATTAATGGGAAGGATAAATACAATTAAGATGAATATCTTTCCGCGTATACAATATTTGTTTCAATACTATTCCGTATTTACTTGATAATTTTTTTTTCCAGATATGAATGAAATGGTTAGGGAGTTTTTATGGAGGGGTAAATTTTCGAGAGTAGCTTTGAATAAATTAACTTGGAAATATGAGTTGGGGGGGGACTACGTTTACCACATTTT
This sequence comes from Narcine bancroftii, assembly GCF_036971445.1. Lineage (NCBI taxonomy): Eukaryota > Metazoa > Chordata > Chondrichthyes > Torpediniformes > Narcinidae > Narcine > Narcine bancroftii. Next base: position 68,505,318 of record NC_091475.1, read on the forward strand.
CAAAATTATTATGAAGCAGCCCAAATTTATTAGTTCATTGATGGATTTGGGACGGCCTCCCAGTTGGGCTAAAATTGAGATGGCAAGTATTTCTGAATTTGAAATACATCTATTTTTGTTTAAATGGAATATAAATTTGTTAAAACAATATAATGTGCCTATACTAAAACATTTAATGAAGTTATGGATAAAGAAAAATAAAATGATAGGCTCTAGGGGTAATTATTGGCTTTGACTCCGTTGTATAATAATCAACTTATTTCTTTTTCAATACGTAATCAAAGTTTATTGCATTGGAGATTTAAAGGAGTGAAAAATTTGGGAGATTGTTTTAAAGAGGATAAGTTTTTATCTTAATCAGATGAGGGAAGATTTTGGTATTGATAAGAACTATTTCTTTATTATCAAATTCGATCTTTGGTTAAAGTGTGTTTGGTAGAGATATGATTTTACCTAAAATGATTAAATTTGAGACTTATGAAGATACCAGAGAAGGGTTATATTTCATCTATGTATCAAATATTACAGGATGGTGTGGATAAAAAGGGTTGGGATAAATCTAAAATTAAATGGGAAGCGGATATTGGTTTTATTTTTTCTGAAGATGATTGGTTAGATATCTGTTACGATAGTGTAACTAGATTGATAAATGCACATTATGCAATGATTAATTACAATTTTTTTACATCAATTATATTTAACACCTGAAAAAAAAAAATGGTTTTAATGATTTAATAATTGTTTTAGATGTGGTGATACGATTGGAACTTTTTTCATGCTGTTTGGTTATGCATACATACAATCTTTTTGGAAGAAAATTCAATCGTTTTTAGAATATCTGTAAGATTAAAATAGTTTTTTAACAGTATTTTTCCAATGCATTTTTTATTGGGTAGTTTGCAACCTCTGAAAGGTTTGGGATTAAATAAGTTCCAGCTTGCTTTTGTATATTTAGCTTTATCCATAGAGAAAAAATGTATTGCTAGTACGTGGAAAGATACAAGTATGATTGATATTAATAGATGGCATAATGAGATGAAATATTGTTTAATAATGGAAAATATAATGTATGTTTTGCATGATAATTATAATTTTTTTATTAATGTGGCTGTTATACTTGGAATATTTACATTTCAATTTATATTGACTAGATTTTAATATGTATATTTAACTTTTTATTTAATTTTTTATGACTCCTTCGAGTTGGCTGAAGGGGGGTGGTTCTTTTTTCTTTACATAATATATATATTATAAATGTTCATGTTTAATTGCTGCATATGTCATATTTATTAGTTCATTTTTTGAACTAATAAATAATTTTTAAAAAATTAAACCCATATAGTCTAGGGGTCCACACTTTCCGAAAACAAAGGTAATTGTAACGCAAATTGTTTTTCCAATGGTGTACATGATCTCATTCCCAGATGCCATCTCTGCAATCCCAAATAAATCTAATTTTTCCAAGCATTAGCTATGCATTTTCTTGTTACAGCCACTGCTAATCTTAAAAATGAACTTTGATACCTAGTCAACCTCAATTTCAAATTCAACATTTTAAGATTGCCTAATAAAAAAATAATGTTGGATCTATTGATAATTGGATCTTTAAAACTTTCTCCAAAAATTCCTTGAGTCATGTCCAAAATAATTTAACACTATCACATAACCAAATTGAATGTAGAAAAGAACTTTCTTTACAACATCTGAAGCTTAAATCTGAAGAAATTAAATTGTATTTCATTAGTTTCTGAGGAGTTAAATACAACTAATGCATAAAATTATAATGGACTAATCTATATCTCACATTGACAGTCCTTGCATAGTTCTCCAATCATCTTGATCAATTATTCCCAAATCTTTTTCCCATTTTAATTTTGATTTATGAATATCTAATTTAGGCATTCTGCTTTATAATTATACATTTCTGAAGTAATTTTTTTATAACACCTTCTGTAAGCAAAATTTCAAATTTTGATTGTCTTGGTAATCTTAATGTCAAAAATTATCCAATAATAAAGCCTTAACTTGATAATAACAAAAAATAATATTATTAGGAATTTCATTTTTTAAAAGAAATAAAATAACCAGCATCATAACAATCTTGTACAGTTTTATTTCCTTTCTGATTCGATATTTCCAAAACTGATCATTAAGAGAAAAAGAAAAAAGTTTATTCTGAAATAAAGGTGTTTTACCTGGAGGTTTACACTGTGTACCTATCTCATAATTTATCCTATTCTATAATTCAATTAAATGTCTCAAAATAGGTGGATTATTAATAATTAATAACTTAGTATTCCATCTATAAATGTGCCATATTTTTCTCACCAACTTTAATTAACTCTGTTTGCCCATATTAACAGGTTATCTAAAATCAAACATTCTATTAATAAACCTCAATTATGCTACTTTATAATAATTTTGAAAAATTTGGAGTTGTAAACCTCCCAGTTCATACTTCCAAGTTCATTTTTGTAGGGATACTCTTACAATTTTACCTTTCCATAAAAACTTATGAATTATAGAAAAATTTCTAAAGAACTTTGCAAGGAATAGATTGAAAAAGATACTGAATTCCAGGAAAAACATTCATCTTAATACAATTCACTCTACCTATTAATGTTATAGGTAAACTTTCCATCTATTTCAATCTTCTTTAATTTTATAGAATAAAGATAAATAAATTGTCCAAAATACTTATCGATTCTAATACCCAAGTATTAAATCTTATCTGACCATTCAAATTGACCTATTTTCTGACATTGAGTATAATCAATGGCATCATCTTACTTTTATCCCAATTGATTTTATAACCTGATATTTCTCCATTTTGTTTCAGTCTCTCATATAATGAACTTAATGATTTTTGTAGTTCTGTTAAATAGATCAAAACATCACCAAATAAATTAATCTTAAATTCTTCAGAATTGATTTTAATACCCTTAATATTACCATCCCATCTTATCAATTGTGCTAAAGTTTCAATAGTTAATATAAACCATGCTGGAGACAATAGTAGATCTCTTGAATAAAAATGATGATATTTGGCCATTTGTAACCACTCAAGGAATTTTATATAAAGACTTAATCCAAATAATCAACATTGGTCCAAGATTTTTCCATTACTTGAAGTTTAAAAAAAAAACTCCATTCTAACCTATCAAATGGCTTTTTGGCATCTAATGATAAAACTATTGGTAAGTTGGATTTCTTCTGAGAAATATGAATCAAACTAATTAATGTTGCAATGTTATCTGCAGAATAACAATTTTTAATAAATCCAGCCTGATCCAAATGAATCAAATGTGGTAAAATCAGTCTATTTGTGAAAACCTTGGGTACAATTTTATAATCAACATTTAACAATGTTGAATGCCTTTCTTAAGACTAACTGTTATAAATGCATTGGAAAAAGAATCTGGTAAAGAATGACCCTCCATTGCCTGTTTCAAAACATGCATTAAAAGAGGCATTAATATATCCTGAAAATTTTAATAAAATTCCAATATAAATCCATTTTCACCAGGAGACTTGCCATTCTGATTTAAGTGCATCAACAATTTCTCTAAGGGTAAAAGAGGAGTCCAACTCCTCCTGCTCTCAAGTATTCAAAAAATGTAACTGAAGTTTAGCTAAAAAAAATATTAATTTTAACATTGTCATTTTCAGACTCAGAAGTATACAATTTCATATAAAATTCCTTAAAAGCATAATTTCTTATGGTTTATATGTAACTTTTGAATCTTTTTTAATAGCATTAATTGTTCTAGAAGCCTGTTCTGTCTTTAACTGCCACGCCAATATTTTGAACTCTCTCCCCAATTCATAACATTTTTTGTCGAGTTCTTTGTATTAATTTCTCCCATTTGTAAGTCTGTAATGAATTATAATGCATTTTTAATTTATTAACTGCATCTTTTTCACCTCTGATGGATCTATCCATATATTTAAACTCTTTCTCCAATTTATCAACTTCCTTAGAATACTGTTCCTTAATTTTGGTGGAAAAACTAATAATTTGTCCACTTAAATAAGCTTTTAAAGCATCCCACAAAATAAACTTATTATCAACCAAATCTGTATTTATTTAAAAATAATTAGAAAATTCAACATTTCTTAACAGTGAAGAATTAAATCTCCATCTATAAATCGTATCTTTTCAGAATCTTTACATCTTATTAACCAAAGAGAATGATCTGAAAAAATTCTTTTCTATTCAGCAGATACTGCAACATCCTTGCAACTCAGCCGATAATTTTTTTTTAAATGTCTGTTCTAGAAAAAGAATCATATTTAAAAGAATAAAATGAATAATTCTTCTCCAAATATCTACTAAATTTATTTCCTTAATGATAAAATTAATTTTGCCTTTTTGGTTTTAGTCACTGTTTTTGGAGATTTATCTAATAATGGATCTAAGCAACAATGAAAATCTCCACCAATCATTGCATTTTCATATGCTTGTGCCAGATTTAAAAAAGAGAATCTTGAATAAATTTCTCATCAACATTTGGAGCATAAATATTCATAAGCAGCCAGGATTCTGATTAATTTTGACAATTTACAACAACAAACCTACCAGCTGAATCATAACTGATTATAATTTAAAAGCAACATCTTATTAACCAAAATAGCAACACGTCTCGCTTTTCAGTTAAAAGATGAAGCTATGATCTGTTTGACCCAGTTTCTTAATTTTTGATGATCCTTTTCAGTCAAATGAGTCTCTTGTAGGAAAGCAATATCTACTTTCATTTTCTTTTGTAAGCCAAAACCCTTTTCCCTTAATTGGGTTATTGATCCCATTCAAATTAAATGTCACAAAATTCAAATTGGCCATAGATATACTTGATACTTAAATCATCAAATTCCTGCCACCTGCGATGATGGGACTCCAATCCGTGGCAGTTTTTCCACAATAAATCTCCAATAAAAAGGAAAGAAACCCCTAAAATAAAAATACAAAAAAAACCACATACAAAGCAGTACTACTCCCCTCTATTGTATGTGAAGTGACCGACTCCACCAAGTAGCTGATGACTTTGGAAGGAGAAACAAACAAATCCACCTCCCCAAACAGAATTTTAAAAAAATCAACAATACTTCAAGCTGATAAGCTGCTTCCAAGTCTCAATTAATCTGTTAATTCATGACATTCCACCTTCTGTGAACCATTTCTTGAGCCATCTTAACCTGTTGAGAAGTCTGATCTTGATTTCCCCTTCTGCTTACTATCGGGCAGAGAGTTGGCAAATAAAAGAACATAATCTTCATCAGCAAAGAATTGTGATTGTTATGCTCCATGTTTTAAAAAAAAACAGCTGTGTGACAGGATATACAAAAGCAACTTTATACCCTTTCTTCCATAAAACAGCCTTTAACAGGATGAAATTCCTTGTGATGTTTAATAATAGTTTGACTCAAATCTGCATAGAAAAATACTCTATTAGCCAACAAGGGGGTCTGGTGTTTTCTCTCATTCTTTACTGCAACTCTCAATATCATTTTCTTATCTTGATATTATATACAGTTAGAATAGAGCATGGCAGTTGACCCAGAAAAGGGTTCCTCCTAATAGCTCTATCCAACTTCAACCCATTTTGAAAATATTCAATTCCCAAAACTTCAGGAATCCATTTCTGAAAAAATTGTACTACATCTGAACCTTCAAAATCTTCAGGAAAATGCACAATTTTGACATATTTCTGCGACTTTGATTTTCCAAAACTTCATTTTTTTGTAACAATACTGAAGTTCCCAGGCAGTATAACAATCTTCCAATTTAACAACTGTATCTTGCGTTGCTCTACTTCTTCATGACAATCTTGGAAGACTTCAATTTTTTGAAATTCAATCTGAATTTTATCCTCCATTTTCACACATTTTTTAATATTTTAAAATTTAAAATCACATAACATATTAGTTACTATATATTGATACAAACATAATGTGATGATTTTTATATAAAAATCACCCCCAACCACCCTCCCTCCTCCCTTCCCCACCTACAAAAGAAAGAAAAAGATTATCATCTGCTACAATCACATTTAAATTTTTCGAATGCAGGAGTGGTGGCATCCATCAATTTAGATTTGCAAGAGATCAAATTTTAACACCAGTAATTTTCAGATAAAGGGCTCCAAACTTTAATAAAGAAAAAATATTTGTCTCTTAAATGATATGTAATCTTTTCTAAAGGAATACAAGCTCATTATGCCATCTTTTCATACTCAAAATCTTATCAGATTTCCATGTAATAGCTAAACACTGTTTTGAAACAGCCAGGGCCAAAAGCAAAAATTCAATTTGATACATAATCAATCTCAATCTTGGAGCTATCAACTTAATATCTCCTAGTAAAAATTGGATCTAAAGGTAAATTCACTTTTAATATCTGTTTGAAAAATGATTTAATTAGTAACTAAAAACTTTTAATCTTGGGACAAGACCAAGTCGAAAGAAAAAAGTACCTATTACTTGACCACCTCTAAAACATAAATCTAAAGAACTAAGTTGGAAGTTTTTCAACTTCTGCACAGTTAAATACAGTTGATGTAATAAAAAAATAAAAATAAAAAAAAAATACTGCACCATTTATTACTTTAGTTATACCATCTCGACATAAATTTCTCCAAACATTTTCATCAATCTTTCTATCTAAATCCACTTCCCATTTCATTCTTGATTTATGAATATCTGGTTTCGGTATTTAGTAATGATGCATTTCAGAATTTTTAAAATTCATCTTAAGTAATAATTCTAAAGAAGATTGTCAAGGTAGTTTTAAACTATAACCCAATTTCTCTGATAATTTTTAACCTGTTAACAAAAAAGGTATTTGAAGGGATTTGAAACTTGTCTTTCATGTGCTTAAAAGACAAAAATTTCCCTGCTTCAAAGTGATCTTCAATTTTTAAAATTCCCATTTGGTCCCAAACTTTCAAGAATTTATTATCCACAGTAAAAGAAAAAAGTTTATTCTGATATAAAGGCGTTTTCAATGAAATCTTCCCTTTCCCACCTATCTGATGAACTATTTTATTCCATACTTCAATTAAATGTTTTAGAATTGGTGGGTCAATACCAATTAATAATTTTGAATTCCATTTATAAATTCTACCATAGATTTTATCCAACTCTATTCTAACCCAAAGAGTTCTCGTTTTATCAAACATTGCTTTAATAAATTTCAATTGTGCTGCTTTATAATCATTCTGCAAATGGGGAAGTTGCAAACCTCCCCCAGCTCAAATTTCTGAGTCAATTTTTCCAAAGGTACCCTATTCATTTTTCATTTTCACAAAAATTTTCATATTAAATTAAGATCCTTAAAAAAAATTTAATTGTGGAACAAAAGAAAAGTTACTGAATCCTTGGAAAAATATTCATCTTAATACAATTCACACTCCCTATTAAAGTGATAGGTGAATCATTCCATTTATTTAAATTTTGTTTAATATTATAGTGAAATAGTGAAGTATAATTTAATTTGTTTTCATTTTCTAAATTTTAGTTCATTCAAATACCCAAATATTTAATTGGATTATTTGTCCATCTAAATTGAACAATCTTTTTACATTCTACCAACGGCGTAACTTCACTTTTATCCCAATTAATTTTATAACCCGATATTGTGCCATAATCTTGCAATTTTTTATATAACAAAGATAAACCATTTTGTGGATCCATTTCTATAAATTAAAACATCCTCTTCATTCTCTATGATACCCTTAATATCAACTTGTCTTATCAATTGCGCCAATGGTTCAATTGCTTAAACAAACATTGCCGGAGATGAGGGACAAGCCTGCCTTGCTGACAGTGTTAAAGGAAAAGATGAAGAAAGTTGTCCATTAGTAACTATTTTGGCCATCGGACTACTATATAAAGCCTTAATCCAATTAATTTGACCCAAATTGAAACTTTTGTAAAACTTTAAAGAGAGAATTCTATTCTAATCTATCAAAAGCCTTTTCTGTGTCCAAAGACAAAACTAGTGCTGGTTCTATTTGTTTTGTTTTGTCTATCTAAAATCCTATCTAAACAATTATTAAAATCTCCACCTATTGATACATTTTCATCTATTTGTGCAACATTAAGAAACGCATCTGAAATTAATTTTTCATCGTCTACATTGGGAGCATAAACGTTCATAAAAACCCAATCAATTTTGCTACATTGAGTTGAATATCTATTAATAAATTCAGACTGATCAAAATGAACCAGTTTGAGTAAATATTCATTTATTCTATTTGCCAAAACTTTAGCTACAATTTTACAATCAACATTTATAAGTGATATAGGTCAATATGATTCTGGCTTCAATAAGTCATTATCTTTCTTGCGTATTACTGTTATCACTGCATTTGGAAAAGATTCAGATGAAGACCATGTTACAGTGGCTAGTTTCAATACATATTAATAAAGACATTAATAAATCTTTAATTTTTTTGTAAAATTCAGGCGTAAATCCATCTTCAGGAGATTTCCCATTTTGCATAGAATTCAGTTATAACTTTTTCAACTTAAATGAAGAATTTAAATCTTTCCCAGCCTGATAATTCAAAGATGGCAATTGAAGCTTGTGCAATAAATCATCAATCTTGTCTTCATTATTCAATGACTGAGATTAATATAATTTGGTATAATTCTTTAAAAGAATCATTTATATCTTGATTTATAGGTAATTCTCAAATCATTTTTAACAGCAGTAATAATTCTTGATGCTTGCTATGCTTTCAATTGCCAACGCTTTATGTGCCCTTTCTCCCAACTCATAGTACTTTTGTTTTGTTCAATCAATCTTTCCATCCTATGTCTGAATTGAACTGTAATGCATTTTTTATTCTCTAGTTCTAACCTCTTCGATGGATTTTTTGTTTTTTCCATTCTTGTAATTTCTTTCTCTAAATTGTCTACTTCCTGTAAATACTTCTTAACTTTAGTTGAAAAACTTATTATCTGACCTGTCAAGTAAGCCTTTAATGCATCCAATATAACAAATTTATAAACTGAATTAAGATTAATCTCTAGATATATCTGTATTTGATCCATATAAAATCACAAAATTCTACATTTCTTAACAGATGAATTAAATCTCCATCTATAAACAGTTCAGATTTGTCCAAATTTAAACATGACATCAACAACAGTGAATGATCAGATACAATTCTAGGTTTATATTGTATACTTTCAATACTTCCTTGCAGATGGGCCGAAAGTAAGAAAAAAATCTATTCTAGAATATGAATCAAGTGGATAAGAATAAAATGAATAATCTTTTTCTCTGATTCAATTGTCTCCAAATATCAACCAAGTTTAATTCTTCCATCAATATCAATAACTTTTTAGTCATTTTAGTTTTAAATAGAAATTTTGTAGATCTATCTAAAATCGTATCTAAACAACAATTAAAATCTCCACCTATTGATACATTTTCATCTATTTGTGCAACATTAAGAAATGCATCTGAAATAAATTTTTCATCGTCTACATTGGGAGCATAAATGTTCATTAAAAACCCAAGATTCCAAATAAATCTAACAATTCGCTAATACAAATCTACCAAAAGGGTCAGTAACTACTGACCATCATTTAAACGCTAAATGTTTATTAATTAAAATAGCTACACCTCGAGCTTTAGAGTTGAGCGACAAAGCTATAATCTGACCTACCCATTCCCTTTTCAACTTTTGATGTTCTTTCTCTGTTAGGTGAGTTTCCTGTATTTAAAAAAAGAAATATCCGCTTTTAATTTTTTAATATGGGCCATAGAAAAATACTCTATAATTCTGAATTGCCAAAGGGTCTCATTGTTCCCTTCCCATTTTTAAAATCATTTCTCTGTCTTGATAATGTAGACATTTAATCAAGACAGAGTGTGGTGGTTGCCCTAGATGTTTTTTTTCCTTAAAGCTTTATCAAGCTCCAAACCATTTGGAAAATTCTCTGATCCCAATATTTCAGGTATCCACTTTTGAAAAAATTTAACTGGATTGTTGCCTTCAAAATCTTCAGGCAAACCAACAATTTTCACATTCTCTCTTCTACTTTGATTCTCCAACATATCAACTTTTTGCAATAAGCACTTCTCAACTTCCCATGGTGTAAAAGAATCTTCAATCTTGTTAACTGTGTCTTTACATTGTTCCACATCCATACGACAGTCATGAAAGTTTTCTTCAATTTTTTAAATTTTGTTTTAATTTTATCCACAGATTTATTACATTATGTCACATCTGTTTTTATTGTAGCTTTTCTTTAATCACTCCCAATTGATTTGTAAAGTCAGCTTTAACCTCAGCAAATTTGGCATCCATTTTTTGACTAAATGAGTACTTTTTCAAAAAAAATTTGAAAAGCCAGTGGGTCAAGAGGAGTTTGGGTAAATAATATGCAACCATTTTTCTTTGGACATCTTGATCACCTGCATCTTCTGTTTCTTCTCTTTGAGATTGCTGCACAAAACTTTCTTCTTCTCCCTCCAATTCTTCTCTCTCTGTAGAGGTTGTCAAAGGTTGAAAATCTAATCAGGCTTTTTGTTTAGTCAGTGTATGTCCAGCCATCCACTAATGTCGGGTCCTCTATTCCCACAGCGGTCGCTTCAACAACATGCATGTGCGAAGTCTTGCGCATTGACTCAGGAGCTGTCTCAACGGATTTCTTGTGTACTCCAGCGCTGCCCTCCCCAATTCCCCAAGAGGGCAGCCCAGGAGTCTGGATTCGCACCAGTGATGTTTTCGTCGACCTGGGCTGGAGAGGAACTAAAATCGGAAGCTGAGTCTTCAGGGTAGGCCCTGATTCTTCCAACAGAGTTACTTCAGTTCTAGTCAATTTTTTTTGGAAGTTTGAGATTTAGATACTTTCGTGGTCATTTTCTTGGACCTCTAAGAAATTTTTTTTTAATTAAATTTGGTTATTAATTCTGTTCGGAGAGGCGTTTTCAATGTCTTCCTCCTGTAGCATCACACCACGTCCCTGAAACATCAGTCTTAATAGCAATCACTTCTTTCATACTTGTAAATCGTGTTTCAAATTGATCTTTAATAGATATTAAATCCCTGATTCATTTGAGTCGATAATGTTTGAATCTGTTTTAATAATGTATCTAATTGACTTGATAGATCCACATAATAGGTAATTGTAGAAGCTCCAACTTTACCTTCTTGAACCACATATTGAGGTAACTGCCTTCCCTGCTATATCAATGTCTCTTCTCCCTCCCTTACTTGTAAGGTGTCTTCTTCAGTTCTGACGTCGTCCTCCTCTTCATGTTGTAGGCTTTCCCCTCAACAGTCCAGCAGTGCTGGGCTGTGAGGGTTCAGCTTGCTTCGCAGGCAGAATCGCAGCCTGTATCACGCGCATGCATGGAGATCTGCTCATGCGCAGTTGGTCTTGAAGTTCCGACAGCTAAACCTGCCATTTTTCTGGGCTCCAGGGCCATTTTCCTCAGTTCCCTGGGGAGGAGGCGCTGGAGTCGCTTGAAACTTTGTTGGTACTTGCCAAGTCAGTCTCGGAGGGAGAGAAAGCTAGTATCCGTGATCCACTTCTAAGGTAGACTCCATTTCCTCAGTACTTATCATTTCTTTCGGAATCGTTTTTTTCATTGTCTGTGCCCTGGTTTTTATCATAGTACCTTTAAAAGGGATTTAATGCTTTTTTAATTAAAAAAATTTCTAAAAGTCAAGTTTTAATTAATTCTGTTGGGAGAGGCGTCTTCTTCACATTTCCCACTTCATAATTTCCCACCTCATCATGCCATGCCCCCTAAGATGGTGTCTTTCAATCATAAAATTATTGATTATTCACGAATCTGATGGCAGTGGGGAAGAAGCTGTCATTCTGCTGTTGAGTGCTCGTCTTCAGTCTCCTGTACCTTTTTCTGGATGGTAGCAAATTGAAGAGGACGTGGCCTGGATGGTAGGGGTCTTTGAGGATAGAGGCTGCTTCTTTAAGACTGAGGCATCGTGTAGATGCCCTCGATTGAGTGAAGTCTGGTGGCTGTGTTGTTGCAGGCCGTGTTAACAACCCTCTGGAATTTATTCTCATCTTGAGAGTTGGCGCCTCCATACCAGGCTTGAGATGCAACTGGTCAGAATACTCTTCATGGTACACCTGTAGAAGTTTACCAGAGTTGCCAGTGATGTGCCAAATCTCCTCAGATGCCTAACAAAGTACAGCCACTGGCATGCCGCCTTTGTGATTGCATCAATGTGATGCCTCCGGGACAGATCCTCTGAGATGTTGACCCCCAGAAATTTGAAGATCTTGACCCTCAACTACTGAGCCCTCATTGAGGACTAGGTTGTGTTCCCCTGACTTCCTCCTGAAGTCCACAATCATCTCCTTGGTTTGAGTGCAAGGTTGTTATCATTGCATCATTCAATGAGCTGAATCTCCCTCCTGTACACTGCCTCATTGCTGTCTGTTATTCTGCCAACATCTGTGATGTCATTGGCAAAATTGCAGATTGCATTGGAATTGTGCCTGACCACCCAGTCATGGATGTATAGCAAGTAGAACAATGGGTTGAGCACGCATCCTTGGGGTGCACCTGTGTTGATAATTAGTGAGGAGATGACGTTGTTTCAAATTCATACTGATTGTAGTCTTCTGATGAGAACGTCAAGGATCCAGTTGCAGAGGTGGGGACAGAGGCCTAGAGCTTGGACCTTCTTGACCAGCACTGAGGGAATAAAGGTATTGAAGTCTGAGCTGCAGTCGATGAAGAGCAGCTGTATGAAAGAATTATTGTTTTTGAGGTGGTCCAGAGCTGCGTTGAGGGCCAGTGGTATTGCATCTGCTGTATGGAATGATTGTGATGATAGGCAAACTGCAGTGGGTCGAGATCTTTGCTTAGGTATGTGTTGATTCTGGCCATGACCAGCCTCTCAAATCATTTTTATCATCATAGAAGTTGGTACTACTGGGCAGTAGTCATTGAGGCAGTTCACTCTGTTCTTCTTGGGATGATTGATGCCCTTTGAAGCAGGTTGGGACCTCATAATGAGAGGTTGAAAATATCCATGAACTCTCCTGTTAGTTGGTTGGTACAGGTTTTTAGTGCTTTGCCAGGTATGCCTTCCAGGCCTGTCACCTTGCAAGGGTTCACTCTCTTGAATGATATTCTGATGTTGCCCTCAGAGGCAGGTACCATGGGTCCTCAGCCTTTTCAGGGATTCAAGTAGGTCCTGTTTGATTCTTTACAAAGCGGGCATAGAAGGTGTTCAGTTCATCAGGCAGTGAAGCATCACAGCAGTCTATAGCATTTCCCTTTGCTTTTGTAGGCTGTAATGGTCTGCACTCCTTCCCATAGCTGGTGTGTATTTGTCTCTAGCCACTATGCTTCAGAGATAGCATTCCGCAGGTCGTACCTGGACTTCTTGTAGAGATCTCAATCCTCAGCCTTAAATGCCCTTGTTCTCTCCCTTAACAGGCTGTGGATTTTCTGATTCATCCAGGGCTTCTAGTTGAGGAACCCCAGTATGTGTGCGTAGGCACATACTCATCCACATAGGTCTTGATGAAGTCGGTGACATCTGTTTCAGTCCACTGATTCAGAGCAGTTCTGCAGATGCTCCTTCACACCTTCACCATCTTCACCACTGGTGCTGTGTTGTTTAGTCTCTGTACATCAGGAGTAGGAGTACGGCCAGGTGATCAGACTTGCTGAATTGTGGACATGGTATAGTTCGGTATGCATTTTTCACGGTGGTGTAGCAGTGGTTGAGTGTGCTGGTTCCCCTGGTATCACAAGTGATGTGTTGATGGTACTTTGTCAGAGATTTCTTCAGGTTGGTCTGATTGAAGTCCCCTTCAATGATCAGGAAGCCATCAGTATGTGCTGTCTCGTGGCTTAGTCCCTCCAGTGCCTGCCTAAATGTTAGCTGGGTTGAATGTACACTGACCAGGATGATGGCGGTGAACTCCTTTTGCAGGTAGAATGGGCAGCACTTGATCTCCAGATGTTCCAGGTTGGGAAAACAGGACTGTGCACCACGATAAATTGATGAAGACACAGATACTGCCTCCCCTGGTTTTTCCAGACCCCGCTATTTGGTTCCCGCGATGGAGGGTGTAGCCCTTGAGCTGCAGCGCTGTGTCTAGGATGTCCGCGTTTAGCCAAGTCTTTGTGAAGCATATCACGCGGCACTCCCTGATGATTCTCTGATGATGTATTCCAGCTTGGAGTTCATCCAGTTCTCCAAGGACTCTACAATGGCCAGTTGGATGGTAGGGAGAGGAAGCATCAGATCACGACATCATTTCAGCCCACAAGTCCATGCTGCCAAATGTGCTTCTAAATTAACTGCACCCTTGGTACGCTTTGAACAGTGGGAGGAAACCGGAAGCCCTGGGGAAAACCTACCAGACATGGGGAGAAAGTACAAATTCCTTGCAGACAGTGAGGGATTTGAACCCTAATCGTGATAACTGGCTCTGTAAAGGCAGCGTAGCAGTCAGTGCAACAACTGTGCCACCCAAAATTTCTATTTTTTTCCCACATTATTAGCACCTACACTTGATTTCTATTGTTTAAAATCTGACAGCAATATCCCTCAAAAAGTTTCATTTTTCATTAATTCTTTCACCATTGTCTCTTGTCAAATTTCTATAAAATTAGCATGGTTACTGGTCAATTCTCTTTTCCCTTTTTAAGGAAAGTGGAGATTCCCCCTTGTTCGCCAGGAAGTACATTGAGACTTAGGAAATGGCAGAGGAGCAGTTGGAGCAGAAGAGGTGAGAAGTAAGGGGAACAATTAGAAAACCCTTATATTTACTCTTGGGACAAGTAACCAGAAATAAAGATAATTGTCACAGGAAATAAAAATAGGCACTGATGGGGTGCAGCCAGATCTGAGTGGGAACTGTGATCAGAAATCTCTATCTGTGTGCATCCATATCAGTGTTTTCATTAGTTGGTGCATTGTCAAGTCTGCCTCACCGAATGCAAGGAATGGCAGACAGTCAAGATGGATTTTCTGCATCAATGATGAACAATGAATATTTATTTTTACTTTCTATAATGTATGCAAATGAAATGTGTGTGATGTCATTACATGACTTTTTAGTACGTGTTGAAGGCCCTCCATGCCTGCAAGCTGCACACAGTTAAGAGTCTAATAAAGGGTCCATTTGAACCTTCTTATGATTGAATGTGTGAATTATTGTATACTAACATAATCAGCACTGGTGATAAGGATGGGATGGATGCTGCTGAACTGAATTTTTGAATGTGAAGGCAAAATTTGCAGCAGCTCGTGGGAGTGAGTTTGGCACTTTTTTTCTCTCCACTATTGCGTCAGCACGCTGCGAAGTTGAGGTCGGCTCCACACCACGTCTCACCTGTTCGTTGGCTGCCGGAGGAAGTACAGAAGGCAAGTTTGTGCCTTTTGGGTAAAGGAACAACCAGAGAGGGCAATTAGGAATGGAATGTGCGGCACCTGATGCGAAGATTGGCTGATACTGTATACAACCCAGATATTAGTCGCATGCAGAACGTTAGTTTAAGGAGAATTGTAATTTTTAATCAGACATTGGATAAGAGTATGAGATGAGCACAGTGTTGATGGAGTGGCAGCAGGCTTGGATTTCTGAACAGTTTAAACGTCAGGAAGGGAACATCGATAGACTAGAGCAGTTTCTTGTTGCTGTGGACATAGACAATACTGAATGCAATGCATCTAAATGCTGAGCCATTTTACTGAGTAGTGTTTGGCATTTCCAGACAAACCAACTAATAAGAGTTTTGGTATTCTGTGTACATTGCTAAGAGAGCATTATTATCCCAAGAAATTGGCAATGACATATATTTAAGTTTTATAATACATCACAGGCTCCTGGCCAAAGTATATCACAGTAGCTTTTGCATTTGAAGAAGATGGTATCGCATTGAGAGTTTTCAGGTGTGCAATTGATGGAGGTGCTGCAAGATCAATTTGTTGGTGGCTTGGCATCTATCAGCATTCAGAAGAAACTTCTGGCCAAAAACTATTCATTTACACAAACCATAGAAGTGGAGTTGGCTGTTGAAGGGGCGGATCTTAATGCCAAGGACATGGGAAGGAACGATGACTAACCAGTTGTCCAAGATGTTATGGACCCAGAGGGCCCCAAAACCCAGCAGCAATAGAAATTCACCAAGACAAATGATTACTTAAAACTTGCTTTTAATTATCTTTAAAAATAAAAACAGGATCAAGCTTACTATTATTAACCTCAACTTAACAACCTCCCCCTTCTAAATTCTAAGCATCTATGTATGTAATGTATCCAAGTTCAGAAAAGTTCTTTGATTCATAGTCCAATCTCACTTCTCACTCCTCCAAGATCTCTGGTTGCAGGCAATTCTTATACTGTGCACAGAATTTAAAATTTGTGAAGTTCACCTGGCTTTAGTGCTTGAAAGGTTACTGCTCAGGAAGGTTCTTGTCAGTTTTCAGAGAGAGATTTCTTGCTCATTGGACACCCATAACTGATCCCTTCTGATCAGGCACTTCAGTGTCTTGCTGAAGAAACTTGCCCCATCAGGGTTTTCAAGATGAAAACCACTTTCTTTCAGGTCACTACAGAGTTTCTCTTCTGTTTCCCTTATTTCAAGTGAAACATTTTACAGCCAGCCATCTCCTCTTGTATAGGCTACAATGGCTTTGACCAGGCTGAACGAAGAATAGGGTTTTTCCACAAGCTTGCCAGCTTGTAATATTCCAGTCCCAGGTGCTGCTGCTGCTGAACTGTTAAACTGAACACTCGCTCTCTTGCAATATTAAAGTCCATTTTCACAATCTTCTGCATGCTTTTATTAAGGTTAAGATTCTATTTCCACAATGTTATGATCCATAATTTCCTCATCCCTAACACCTCTGATACAGACCATTCTCCATTATCCTTATCCTCATAATAAGGTTTCAACATATCTGACCAACCTGAGTTTTATTCCTACAATCTGGAGTGTTAACAACATACAGTTTTAATTTAACTGTGTACAGTCCAGAAAAATTAGCTCTCAAAGGATTGTCAAGGGAACAAAATTAACACTTCCTGTCTTAAAATTCCTCACTTGAGCTTTCATGTCAAATAAGCACTTCATTGTACCCTGAGCCATTTTTCTTGAGCCAAAGTCCACACTTTTTGTAACCTATCTTTAAATTTAGGAACATAATCCAGCAAGTCCAGCTGCACATCCTCATTAACCCACTGTTCTTTTAACAGCATTAAAGGTCCTCTAACCTGATGTCCAAACACAATTTCAAAAGGGCTGAAGCCTAATGAATCCTGCACA
This sequence comes from Narcine bancroftii, assembly GCF_036971445.1. Lineage (NCBI taxonomy): Eukaryota > Metazoa > Chordata > Chondrichthyes > Torpediniformes > Narcinidae > Narcine > Narcine bancroftii. The sequence continues at coordinate 68,522,599 of NC_091475.1, forward strand.
GCCTCCCTTGCTGCCTATAACAGTAAATCAATAATTTTGACCCAATCTTTCCCATTCTCCAAACAATAAATCCTCATTATATTTTTAAGAGTAGAATGAAATCTTTCCAAAGCTCCAAATTTCATGATAATATGCAGATGAAGTGATCTGTTTTATTCCCAACTCCTAAATCAACTAATGAAATAGCCCAGACATAAAGTTAGATCCTTGATCACTCTGGATCTCTTGTGTAATTCAAAAACTGAAAAATCTTTCCAAAGCTTTTACCACTGTTTTTGCTTTAATATTCCTTAATGGTATAGCTTCCTGTAATCTTAACAAGTACTGATTTCCAGACTTAATTTTAGGTAGGGGACCCACACAATCCATAATAACCCTAGTGAAATGTTCTCCAAAAACAGGAATAGGTTTCAATTGAGCTACTGGAGGACCCTGGTAAGGTTCCCCAAAACCTGACTTCTGGCACCAATTAACAACATCCTTCCTCAAACCAGGACAGAAAAATTGTCTCAAAATCTTATTCATGGTTTTCTTTACACCAAGATGACCACCCAAAGGTGGGCTAGATTTAAAATTTAATTCTGTAAATTCTAGAAATGACCACCTGATGAATCACCCACCCCCCCACCCCTCTTCATTATTAGGAATATCAAGAGATCTCCATCTCCTTATTAACAATTCACCATTCAAGTAATATCCACAGGCTATCTCTTTTTTGAAATTTTATATTAGTATCTTAAATGCATTTCAAATTAGCTTGCAATATTATTGCACAATAGATACTAAATAATTTTCAAATTTTCCCCCTACCACCCACCTTCCCTAACCCCTAAAGATAGAAAAAGAATAAGATAGAAAGAGAGAATGCATTCACAGTAATACTTATAATTACATTAATACCATAATATTTATTGATGTAAATACCATATTTTACCACAGGTGCAGTAAACTTAAACATAACATAATTTACAGCACGGAAACAGGCCATTAGGCCCTTCTAGTCCGCACCGAACCAAACACCCCTCCCTAGTCCCACCTCCCTGCACAATGCCCATAACCCTCCATCTTCTTCTCATCCATATATCTGTCCAACCTTTTCTTAAATAATACAATTGACTCTGCCACCACTATTTCTCCCGGAAGCTCATTCCACACGTCTACCACTCTCTGAGTAAAGAAGTTCCCCCTCATGTTACCTCTAAACCTCTGCCCCTTAATTCTTAACTCATGTCCTCTTGTTTTAATCTTTCCTCCTCTTAACGGAAATAGTTTATCCACATCCACTCTGTCTATCCCTTTCATAATCTTAAATACTTCTATCAAATCCCCTCTCAACCTTCTACGCTCCAAAGAATAAAGACCTAATCTGTCTAATCTCTCCCTATACTCTAGATGCTTAAACCCAGGTAACATTCTAGTAAACCTTCTCTGCACTCTCTCCACTCTGTTTATATCCTTCCTATAATTAGGCGACCAGAACTGCACACAGAACTCCAAATTAGGCCGCACCAACATCTTATACAATCTCAACATCACCTCCCAACTCCTATATTCCATGCAATGATTGATAAAGGCCAGCATACTAAAAGCCTTCTTCACCACCCTATTCACGTGAGTTTCTACCTTCAGGGAACGATGTACCGTTACTCCTAAATCTTTCTGCTCTTCTGTATTCCTCAATGCTCTCCCATTTACCACGTATGTCCTGTTCTGATTCTTCTTACCAAAATGAACCACCTCACACTTATCAGCATTAAATTCCATCCGCCATTTTTCAGCCCACTTTTCTAAGCAGCCCAAATCCCTCTGCAATCCTTGAAAACCTTCTTCATTATCCACTATTCCACCTATCTTAGTATCGTCTGCATATTTACTAATCCAATTCACCACCCCATCATCTAGATCATTAATGTATATAACGAACAACAATGGGCCCAATACAGATCCTTGAGGCACACCACTGGTCACCGGCCTCCAACCTGACAGACAATTATCCACTACCACTCTCTGGCCTCTCCCTTTCATGGGGGAATTAGATTATGAGATCTGGATTAATTCATATCCATAAATCTCATAAGGCTCCCAAATTTGACAATTTATCATAATCATCTCTCGTTATTTTTTTTTCAAATGGGAGATTATCTTTTTCATTAAGCCATTATTCTATTTTTACATTCAATTTTCCATGTTTTAGCTACACACTTCCTCGCTACTGCTGTTGCTAAACTCAAAATTCTCTTTTAATATTTGTCTAACTCCAACTTGATGTCTTTATAATATTACCCAACAAAAATATTCTTGGATCTAATTTAACCTTTACTTTTAATATCTTCTCGAACAACACGTAATTCTTTCCAAAAATCATTTACCTTTTCACATTACCATACTGAATGCAAGAAATTACCAACTTTTTTTACATCTAAAACATTGAGTAGAAAAATTTGGTTTAAATTTATTCAACTTGTTGGGTGTGTTATGCATTTGATGTTTATAATTTAAAAAAAAATTATATTGAACCATTTGATATCTAATATTGTATTAGTTACACTGTCTCTACATAATTTTGTCCATATTTCTTTATTTTTTGAAACTATTTATAATCAATGAGAAATTATGTATACAAAATACAATGTGATGCATATTTTATCCAATAAAAACCTTCCTCCCCATTCCTGTCCCTCCCAACCCACTAAACTACCCCCCAAAAAAAAGATGGAGGAGAGTAATTAAAGTAGTACATTCAAATGTGTTGTGGGTTGGGGCCACACCACCCATGTATGGGAAAATGTTTTAACAGTTAGAATGCATCCAATCCATGTACAGGCTCCAAACCTTGAACAAAAAAGAATAATTTGTAGCTTGTTATCTTCTCTCACTTTTCCATATGTCATCGTTGAACATTCAACTGAATCTCATTCTTCCATGTAACTGCAATACATTTCCTAGCTACTACTGAGGCCAACCTCAAAAAAACGATTTGAAATGTATCTAATTTTAATTCTAAACACAATGATTTAATATTACCAATAAAAATATCATAGGGTCAAATGGAATTTTAAATTTAAACATATCTTCCAAAAATTATTTTATTTTATTCCAAAAAGGTTTATCCATCTCACATAACCAAGCTAAATGTAAGAAGGTTCCTACTTATGAATCTAAAGTATAAATCTGAAGTGACATATTTAAATTTCTTCAATTTCTCTGAAGTTAAATATAATTGATGAATACAATTATAGTGAACCAATCTATTAACTCATTCACAATTTTAGTCATACTATTTTCACATACAGACATCCACTTGTGACTGAGTATTTAGAGGTGGTTTGGGAGGAATTGTTAGAGCAGGTTGCACACAAACATTTTAAAACAATATTTGCAGGACTTTTGCAGAGTGCTTTTTGCAAGAGGCAACAAAGTATCGATATTCAGCTTGCCTGGGAATGTGTGATCTTTGCAGGCAACAGAGAAGAGTTTTGCTCTCAGAGAGGGAGGGTGTGAAATGGAGGAGAGAGACAGAAATCTGTTCCAGAGGGACAAGTTTGGAAAACTTTGGAAGGCTGCCTGGTCAAAGGAGAAGACTGGCAGTCTGAAAGGTGACCTGAAAGGATCATCTGGAGAACCCTGAAGGGGGCAAGTTTCATCAGCAAGACTGAGAAGGATTCAGTTGAGGATGTCCTGGAAAAGGAATCTCTCTCTGAAAACCAGCAAGAACTCTCCTGAGTGGTAACCATTTGCCTGTTGAGCACCAAAGACTGGTGAACTTTGTTAATGCTAACTTCCTGCACTGTACAAGAATTGCCTGCAACCAGTGAGATTGGATTGTGATCCAAATAACTTTTCTAATCTTAAACATCAAACACACCTGTGCTTAGTATTAGAGAGGGGACTAAGTAGTTAGGCAGGTTAAATAGTAAGTTTAATTCTGTTTTCTTGTTCAAATATAATTAAAAACAACTACCATTTGTAGGTCAGATTGCTACCATGAAACATGAATCAAAGAAATAAATTTTACTACATTGTCTGCTGAATAACAGTTCTTAATAAAACTTGCCTCATCCACATGAACAAAATCAGGTAAACATTTTGCCAGTCTTAGCCAGAACCTTAGCTACTATCGTATAATCCATATTTAACAAATAAATAGGTCTATATGATTCCCACATTCAAGGAATCCCTATCCTTCTGAGGAATCACAGTAATAATTAGAAAAAGAATCTGGTAAGGAACCAACTTTGCCTGCCTGATCTAAAATATCCATCAACAAAGAAACTAACAAATTTTGAAACTCCTTATAAAATTCAGAAGTAAACCCATCACTTTTTTAAACTTTATTTAAGATTTTCAAATTACATAAAAACAATAACAAAATAAACTAAAACAATATAAACCCACCCCACCCTCTCTCAGCACGCCCCGCAAAGAGAGCAAAAAAAATCATATCAACCAGCTACAAACATAGACTATATAATATCTTGTTATTTCTAAACCCATGCATTACAAATAAGTTGACCACATTTGAACAAAAAAAGAATAATTGTGCAAATTATAAGTTATTTTTTCCATATCTCAAGATCTCAATTCATTGTGCCAATGATTCATATTTACTTCTACATCATCTTTCCAAGTAATCGCAATACACTTCCGTGGTACTGCTAATGCTAGATGAACAAAAGCTATCTGAAACTTGAGCAACCCCAAACCAGTCAGTGAAAAAATATAACCCAGCAAAAAAAACTTTGGATCTAATGGCAATTTAATCCTAAATAATTTTTCAAAAAATTAATTTATATTTTTTTCCCAAAATGGTTGGACTTCGTCAAAGCCAAACTGCATGTAAAAATGTTCCAATATGTAGTCCACATCTAAATCATAAATCTGAATTACTAAATCCATATTTTTTCAGTTTCTCAGGGGTCAAATACAACTGATGTAAAAAAAAAATTATAATTAACCAAACTATATTTTACATTAAGTAATTTAGTCACCCTATCTTGGCACATATCTTGGTATAATCTTAAGATAAATCACCTTCCCATTTATTTCTAGATTTATTTAAATTTGGTTTATCCATACCATCTTGCAACAAAGCATACATATCAGAAATAAAGCCCTTTTTTAACATATGCAAAATCAGAAACTCTAATTTCATTAGTTCAGGTAATTTCATTAGAGTTATCCCATAATTATCCCTTACCAAAGCTCAAACTTCATAATATACAAATAAGGAATTAGCTGATATTCCAAATTTTTCTCTAAGTCGATTAAAAGAAAGGAACTGACCTTCTTCAAAACAATCCTCCATCCCCCTCCCCACCCACTAAACGTTCAACATGTACGATACATTAAACCCATCAAACAATGTCATCACACAATGAAAACAAACAAGAAAACTGTGTTATCCACTTTTACACACTGGGTCAGTTCATTTCGTCGTCTTCTCATTCTGTCATTGAAGGGGGGGGGGAAGGGGAGAAAATGACTGTGTATATTCAAGAGGGAAATGTTTGTGTGTATTTTGGTCAATATGGTTCATAGTGTGAAAATTTAAAAAAGCAATCCTCCATCACCTTTATACCTTCAGATTCCCATGCCTTTAAATGCCTATTATTCATTGAAAAAGAAAGAATCCTATTTTGGTAAAATGGAGCTTGAATTGATAGCTTATCCTTCATATCTATAGCAAAATCCTTTTAGTCCAAATCCCAAATAAATGTTTTAAAACAGGCCTATTATATCCCTGTAATAAATCAAAGTCCCACTTAAACTGGTGAACCTGAGACTCAGAAATACAAGCTAATTCTACTTTAGCCCAACTAGGAGGTTGCGTAATATCCAAAATTTTATTAATAAATTTTAATTGTGCAGCTTCATAATTTTTTTTTCAAAACTTTATTTATTAATTTTAACATATGAAGAAAGTAAGTAATTCACGTACAGAAAAAATACAAATTAAAGTAATACAAGTACAAAGTAACATAGTTAATACAATACCAATCTCGGCATCTCCCCCTAACAACTAAAAACTAAGACTAAAAAAAAAACTATTTTTAACCCCTAAACCCCTCCTCCCCACCCCCACGATAAAGAGTGAAGAATTAATACTATTAGTATAATTTTAAAAAATTAAAAATATATATTTTTAAAAAAATCGATATATATATAAAAAACAAAAAAATATATTAATTAAGTATTAATTATTAATCCAAAAAAATTTATTATATAAGAATATATATGAAAAAACAAAAAGAACTTAAACGAAAAAAAAACAACTCATAATAAAAAAACTAAAAAAGAAAAAAAAAAGAAAAAAAAGAAACATATATATATATATAGAAAAAATATATAATAAAAAACTTTTTTAAGAAAAACATGATTAATTCAAATTTATTTAAATTGTATATAATCAATAAATGGGGTCCACTTTAACTCATAAAAAGACATCTTATCTTGTATAGAAAAAGATATTCTTTCTATAACCAAACAAAACTTCATCTCTGAATACCACCTATCTAAAGACAATACATTTCTATTCTTCCAAGTAATCGCTATACATTTCTTGGCCACTGCCAGCGCTAAGTAAATAAAAGAGATCTGGTAATTATCTAATTCTAAATCAATCAACGGTTGCATATTCCCTAATAAAAATATATCAGGGTCTAATACAATATGAAGATTATATAGATCATTAAATACAGATTGAATACCTTTCCAAAATTGTTGTAACCGATCACACAACCAAACAGCATATAAAAAAGTACCAGAAACCTGATCACAACGAAAACAAAGATCTGACTTACTAAAACCAATTTTTTAAAATTTTTCGGGTGTTAAATATAATTGATGTATAAAACTATAATTAATCATTGCCAATCTAGCATTAATCAATTTTCGAACACTATTACGGCAGATTTCAGACCAATCTTCTCCAGTTATTGTTAAACTTAAATCTTTTTGCCATTTCATTTTATCTTTATCCCAATCTATTTTACTTTCACTTTCCAACAAAATTCGATACAATCCTGATATATAACCCTTTTTTGGAAATGAGAGCACATATTTCTCAAAATCAGCGGCTTCATAATTTTGAAAATGAGGTAATTGTAGTCCTCCTAAAGCATATTTACACATCAATTTCTGTAATGTTACTTTTGCTAGCTTACCCTTCCATAAAAACTTCCGTATTGCCGTATTCAAATCTTGAAAAAATACTTTTGGAAGTAAGCATGGAATTGATTGGAAAAAGATATTGAATATGTGGGAAAATAGTCATATTAATGCAATTTACCCGACCTATTAATGTCAAAGGAAGATCTTTCCATTTAATCAAATCCATCTTAATCTTTCCCAATAATGGTACATAATTTATATAACAATTAATATTTCGCATCAACCATTACTCCTAAATATTTAATTTTATCGGACCATCGTAATTTTGTAATCTGTTTACACTCACTATAATCTCCATCTGAAATTGGCAACATTTCACTTTTGTCCCAGTTTACTCTATACCCAGATAGTGCACTAAATTGCTCCAAACATTTTTGCAAATGTTTTAAATATTGTTCTGGATGTGTTAGATATACCAATACATCATCAGCAAACAAATTAATTTTCATAATCTGAAAATCTTATCCCTTTAATATTATCATTTTTTCTGATTGCTTGAGCTAACGGTTCCATGACCAATGGAAATAAGGCTAGTGACAATGAACAGCCTTGACATGTTGATCATGTTAACTTGAACGACGAAGCAGTTTGGCCCTTCGTCACCGCCCTAGCAACAAGATATTATTTAATGCCTTAACCCAACCAATAAAAAATGGCCCAAACTTAAATTTTTCTAGCACTTTAAATAAAAAAAAATTCCATTCAACTCGATCAAATGCTTATTCAGCATCAAGCACGACCACCATTGGTAGCTTGGGTTGCTGACTCGATGCATTGATCAATGTAATCATTCTAAGAATATTATCAGTAGCATACCTATTCTTTATGAAACCTGCCTGATCAGCATATACTAATTGAGGTAAATATTTGGCAAGTCTATTCGCCAATATTTTAGCTATTACCTTATAATCTGCATTTAATAAAGGAATTGGCTGATATGAAGCCACATTCAACGGCTCTCTCTTTAGTATTACTGTAATTATTGCACTTTAGAGCCTCGTAGAAACCCCTGAAGTCGCCAATGTCCGCGCTGAGCTGTGTTCGTTTGGCGAGGCTAGTCCACCACTCATTTTGGATCTCCCGGAGTTTGCGCTGAAGATGGCTGCATGCGCGACGGAAGGCTTGTTTCTTCTCTGGACAGGACGGCTTTGTAAGGTGAGCCTGGTGGGCAGTTCGCTTCTTTGCCAGCAGCTCCTGGATTTCCTGGCTGTTTTCGTCAAACCAGTCCTTGTTTTTCCTGGAGGAGAAGCCCAGTACCTCTTCAGTGGATTGCAGTATGGTAGTCTTCAACTGATCCCAGAGGGTTTCAGGGGACGGGTCCGTGAGGCGGGTTGCATCGTCGAGCTTTGCTTTGAGGTTTGCCTGGAAGTTTCCTCTCGCTTCGTCTGACTGCAGGTTTCCAACATTGAACCTCTTTCTGGGGGCTTTATTGTTCCTGGGCTTTGGTTTGAAGTGAAGGTTGAGCTTGCAGCGAACCAGCCGGTGGTTAGTGTGGCATTCCGCGCTAGGCATGACCCTGGTGTGGAGCACATCTCGTTTGTCACTTTCTCGCACCAGGATGTAGTCCAGGAGGTGCCAGTGTTTGGATCGGGGATGCATCCAGGTGGTCTTAAGGCTGTCCCTCTGCTGGAAAAGGGTGTTTGTAATGACAAGCCGCTGTTCTGCGCAGAGCTCCAACAGGAGGCGCCCATTGTCGTTGCACTTGCCGACGCCATGCTTGCCCAGGATTCCTGGCCAGGTTTCTGAGTCTTTGCCGACACGAGCGTTGAAGTCGCCCAGGATGACAACCTTGTCGGCTGTAGGGGTACGTTGGATGAGGTTGCGCAGGTCGGTGTAGAACTTGTTCTTTTCTGCTGGTTCCGCCTGGAGGGTTGGAGCATACACTGATGAGGGTGATGTGACGCTTGTTTTGAAGTGGGAGTCGCATGGACATGATTCGGTCCGAGAGGCCTGTCGGAAGGTTTTCAAGTTTGGAGGCAATGAAGCTCTTGACCATGAAGCCTACACCAGATAGGCGTCGTTCATCCGAAGGCTTGCCAGACCAGTAGAGTGTGTAGCCCGCGCCGCGTTCTTGGAGGCTGCCTACATCTGCCAGGCGGACTTCACTGAGAGCGGCTATGTCGATGTCAAGTCTGAGGAGTTCATGTGCAATGAGGGCAGACCGACGTTCAGGTCGGTGGCTGTCAGCCTTGTCTAGCATGGTTCTGATGTTCCAGCATGCTAGCTTGAGTTTGTGAGCATCTTTTGAGGGGGAGGACGTGGAGGGGGAGGACGTGGAGGGGGAGGACGTGGACCTGTCCTCGGGCCTGCGCAAAGGAGCTTTTAGGTGGAGTGCAGTGCGCGCAGTACTGGCCCCACCCTTTACACCCATGGTTCGTGTGCCGTGGCCAAGCAAGCTGGGACGTGGCAGCGAGGTCCTTGGGTTGTAGGTTTTATATCAGAGTGGCCTTCTCCTATGCAGGTTTCTTACCCGGGCTGGAGGGGCCTGCCTCCCCTCCTAGGTCGGTCCATACTGCCCGGACCGGGGCCGAGGCCGCCGCAGCTCACCCTGTGCCTGGACTGGGGCCGCCGCCTACCACTCTCAGCCCGGATCGGGGCCTTCGCCTGCCCCACTCGACCGAGGCCGGGGCCGCCGTCTCCTCCTTGCTCCTGCCCGGATTGGGGCCGCCGCCGTCTACCCTTCGCCCGGACCGGGGCCGGGGCCGCTGCTGCTCTCCCTGTGCCCGAACTGGGGCCGCCGCCACCCACACCCTGTCCGGACCGGGGCCTCCGCCTGCCTCACTCGACCGAGGCCGGGGCCGCCATCTCCCCCTTGCTCCTGCCTGTATCGGGGCCGCCGCCGTCTACCCTTCGCCCGGGCCGGGGCCGCTGCTGCTCTCCCTGTGCCTGGACTGGGGCCGCCGCCTCCAACTCTCTGCCCGTATCGGGGCCTCCGCCTGCCTCACTCGACCGAGGCCGGGGCCGCCGTCTCCCCCTTGCTCCTGCCCGTATCGGGGCCGCCGCCGTCTACCCTTCGCCCGGGCCAGGGCCGCTGCTGCTCTCCCTGTGCCCGGACTGGGGCCGCCGCCTCCCACTCCCTGCCCGTACCGGGGCCTCCACCTGCCTCACTCGACCGAGGCCGGGGCCGCCGTCTCCCCCTTGCTCCTGCCCGTATCGGGGCCGCCGCCGTCTACCCTTCGCCCGGACCGGGGCCCTCACCCCAAGTCCAAAGCCCGCTGCGCAGCTCAGACGGCAAAGTCCTCCTCAGCGACAAGATCTCCATCCTCAACCGATGGTCAGAACACTTCCAATCTCTTTTCAGTGCCAACCGC